>NC_091282.1:791078280-791381311 GCF_032444005.1 Ranitomeya imitator | reverse complement strand
AGCCAAAGGCTCGGCCTGGAACCAGCTGACGGTGCTGGAACCAGGTGGTGGACCCCAAGGCCCACAGGAGAGGAGAGAACAGCTAGGCCGCGAGGCAGCCGCAGTTACCGAACCCCAACAGTCCTACAGGGGGAGCTGGGCCTACTGGCACTACATAACCAGCCTTGACTACCAGTTCACGCAGCCCACATAGGAAGCTCCTAAACTGGAGGCACCCTGGAGTTGGCTAACCCGACCGCACCACGACGGGGCAAGCATAGGCGTCTCAGTGAGCTTGACACAACCCGGAAACAGCTGACGGTGCTGAAACCAGGCTTGGCACGAGGGAGTACCTGTGACAAAAACACTGCCGAGAACCAGCTGGCGGTGCTGGAACCCAGATGCGTTGCCCCAGTGTGCAAGAGCCAATGGCACGACCGAGGACCAGCTGGCGGTGCTGGAACCCGGTTACTAAGCTGTAGGTGCCCGCGCTTAAAAGCACTACCAAGGACCGCCTGACGTTGGCGGAACTCGGATACCCAGGAGGAGGCACCTAAGCCAAAGGCTCGGCCTGGAACCAGCTGACGGTGCTGGAACCAGGTGGTGGACCCCAAGGCCCACAGGAGAGGAGAGAACAGCTAGGCCGCGAGGCAGCCGCAGTTACCGAACCCCAACAGTCCTACAGGGGGAGCTGGGCCTACTGGCACTACAGAACCAGCCTTGACTACCAGTTCACGCAGCCCACATAGGAAGCTCCTAAACTGGAGGCACCCTGGAGTTGGCTAACCCGACCACACCACGACGGGGCAAGCATAGGCGTCTCAGTGAGCTTGACACAACCCGGAAACAGCTGACGGTGCTGAAACCAGGCTTGGCACGAGGGAGTACCTGTGACAAGAACACTGCCGAGAACCAGCTGGCGGTGCTGGAACCCAGATGCGTTGCCTATTAAAGATTGTCTTCCTAGAGCCCCAACTAGCGGTGTTGGAGCTAAGGGTAAGCAGGGGGAGCAGAGTGTAGGCCGAAGCCTGCACTGGAGGCAGCTTTGTGTCTGCGTTGCGTTTGCAGGACACTTTGCCGGCTACACAGTGGGGGAACAGCTGGCGTTGCTGAACCCCACTAACACAATGGCGTGTGTTTTTCTCTGTGCAGCTAGCACTTGCGGTCAAAAACTAGCGATGTTAGAGCCCGTGTTGAAGCAGGAGGAGGAGGAGAGGAGCAGAGTGTAGGCCGAAGCCTATTTGAACCAATTTCAAAGGAAACCTTTAACCCCCCCCAGGTGTTACAAAGTACAAGAGACACACCTTGTGCAGTATTAATGCTGCACAAGTGAAAGGTTGCTCTATTAATTTGTCTACTTGCACACGCTGAATGAAAGACGTACACAATTTAGCCCATTCTACAGTCAAACTGTAGTGGATGCGTGACTTGGTTTTTAAGGAGACGCAGCACAGGTGTCCCAAATAACGCCTTGGTGCTTGGCGCAGCTTCCTGAGCGTTGTTATTTGCTGTACAGGAGTCTGCGCTCTTGTGTTATCCCTTGGCAATGCCCTGTTAGAGCTGCCCGTCTTATGACCTCATTTCATGTTGGCCGGTGCGGTTAACGATGGCCATAAATCCCAGACCCACAGTGCCTTTTCATAAAGTCACACTGCGGTGCTGTGATTCGTGGCCTTGAGCAGTAAATATTTTGGCCGCTCACACACGTCCTTACACCTGCTTCAGACTGGGCGGCCTCTGCTGATCCCTTCTCGCATGCCGCGGCCATGAGGCTGCACAGTCTGAAGAAGGCGGAAGGAGATGAGTTAAGACAGGTGAAGATATGCACTGCTCGTGCCCATCAATAACACCCTCGCAGTCAAAATAAGACAAGGAGGAGCATTGTTTCAGGCAGGGCGGACGCACAGGCGCAACAAGCCAACCAATGATGTCAGAAGACGGGAAGCGCTACCAAGGGGGGTGCTGCGTATCATTAGAAAGGAAAGTCACACCTCAGGGACAGTGGAATGGTCTCAATGAGACACATTTTGTACGTTTTGAGTTCCACGTGGGCAAGGACAAAAAGTCAGCCACCTTGTACAAATGCAGCAGTACTGCTGTACAAGGTGGCTGTTATACATAGAAACACCTGGGGGTGGGGGGCAGGTTCACTTCAATTTCAGTTCATGTGCCTGCGTGGCGTTTGCGGGACACATTGCCAGCTACACAGCAGGGGAACAGCTGGCGGTGCTGAACCCCACTAACACATTGGCTGGTGTTTTTCTCTGTGCAGCTAGCATGTCCGGGCAGAAACTGGCGTTGTTTGAGCCCAGGGTCAGCAGGAGGAGGAGAGGAGCAATGTGTAGGCCGAAGCCTGCACTGGTGGCAGCTTTTGTTCTGTTGTGCCAGCGTGGCTTGTGCTGGACACGTTGCCGACTACACAGCAGGGGAACAGCTGGCGTTGCTGAACCCCACTAACACATTGACTGGTGTTTTTCTCTGTGCAGCTAGCAGTTCCGGGCAAAAACTAGCGGTGTTTGAGCCCAGGGTCAGCAGGAGGAGTAGAGGAGCAGAGTGTAGGCCGAAGCCTAGTTAAACCAATTTCAAAGGTTACCTTTAACCCCCCTCAGGTGTTGCAAGGTACAAGAGCCACACCTTGAACAGCATTAATGATGCACAAGTCAAAGGTTGCTCTATTTAATTTTGCTCCTTGCACACGCTGAATTAAACACGTACACTATTTAGCCCATTATACTGTCAAACAGTAGTGGAGGCGTGACTACTAGTCTTTTTAAGGAGACGCAGCACAGGTGTACAAATTTACACCTAGGTGCTGTGCGCAGATTCCTTACCGTTGTTATTTGCAGTACAGGAAACTGCGCTCTTGTGTTATCCCTTGGCAATACCCTGTTAGTGCAGGCCGTCTCATGACCTCATTTCATGTTGGCCGTTGCGGTTAACGATGGCCATAAATCCCAGACCCACAGTGGCTTTTCCTAAAGTCACACTGCGGTGCTGGGATTCGTGGCCTTGTGCAGTAAATATGTTCGCCGCTCACACATGTCCTTACACCTGCTTCAGACTGGGCGGCCTCAGCTGATCCCTTATCGCATGCCGCGGCCATGAGGCCGCACAGTCAGAAGAAGGCGGAAGGAGGGGAGTGAAGACAGGGGAACATATGCACTGCTCGTGCCCATCAATCACACCCTCGCAGTCAAAATATATGAGACAACGGGGGGCGTTGTGTCGGGCAGGGGGGACGCACAGGCACAGCCAGCCAACCAATGATGTCAGGAGACGGGCAGCGCTAACAATGGGGGTGCTGCGTGTCATTAAAAAAGAAAGTCACACCTCAGGGACATTGTAATGGTCTGTAATGAGACACATTTTGTACTTGTTGAGTTCCACGTGTGCAAGGAGAAAAAGTCAGCCACCTTGTACAAATGCAGCAGTACTGCTGTACAAGGTGGCTGTTATACATAGAAACACCTGGGGGGGTGGGGGGCAGGCTCCCTTCAATTTCAGTTCATGTGCCTGCGTGGCGTTTGCAGGACACGTTGCCAGCTACACAGCAGGGGAACAGCTGGCGGTGCTGAACCCCACTAACACATTGGCTGGTGTTTTTCTCTGTGCAGCTAGCATGTCCGGGCAGAAACTGGCGTTGTTTGAGCCCAAAGTCAGCAGGAGGAGGAGAGGAGCAAAGTGTAGGCCGAAGCCTGCACTGGTGGCAGCTTTTGGTCAGTTGTGCCAGCGTGGCTTGTGCTGGACACGATGCCGACTACACAGCAGGGGAACAGCTGGCGGTGCTGAACCCCACTAACACATTGACTGGTGTTTTTCTCTGTGCAGCTAGCATGTCCGGGCAGAAACTGGCGGTGTTTGAGCCCGGGGTCAGCAAGAGGAGGAGAGGAGCAGAGTGTAGGCCGAAGCCTGCACTGGTGGCAGCTTTTGGTCGGTTGTGCCAGCGTGGCTTGTGCTGGACACGATGCCAACTACACAGCAGGGGAAAAGCTGGCGGTGCTGAACCCCACGAACACATTAAACATAGTAACATAGTTAGTAAGGCCGAAAAAAGACATTTGTCCATCCAGTTCAGCCTATATTCCATCATAATAAATACCCAGATCTACGTCCTTCTACAGAACCTAATAATTGTATGATACAATATTGTTCTGCTCCAGGAAGACATCCAGGCCTCTCTTGAACCCCTCGACTGAGTTCGCCATCACCACCTCCTCAGGCAAGCAATTCCAGATTCTCACTGCCCTAACAGTAAAGAATCCTCTTCTATGTTGGTGGAAAAACCTTCTCTCCTCCAGACGCAAAGAATGCCCCCTTGTGCCCGTCACCTTCCTTGGTATAAACAGATCCTCAGCGAGATATTTGTATTGTCCCCTTATATACTTATACATGGTTATTAGATCGCCCCTCAGTCGTCTTTTTTCTAGACTAAATAATCCTAATTTCGCTAATCTATCTGGGTATTGTAGTTCTCCCATCCCCTTTATTAATTTTGTTGCCCTCCTTTGTACTCTCTCTAGTTCCATTATATCCTTCCTGAGCACCGGTGCCCAAAACTGGACACAGTACTCCATGTGCGGTCTAACTAGGGATTTGTACAGAGGCAGTATAATGCTCTCATCATGTGTATCCAGACCTCTTTTAATGCACCCCATGATCCTGTTTGCCTTGGCAGCTGCTGCCTGGCACTGGCTGCTCCAGGTAAGTTTATCATTAACTAGGATCCCCAAGTCCTTCTCCCTGTCAGATTTACCCAGTGGTTTCCCGTTCAGTGTGTAATGGTGATATTGATTCCCTCTTCCCATGTGTATAACCTTACATTTATCATTGTTAAACCTCATCTGCCACCTTTCAGCCCAAGTTTCCAACTTATCCAGATCCATCTGTAGCAGAATACTATCTTCTCTTGTATTAACTGCTTTACATAGTTTTGTATCATCTGCAAATATCGATATTTTACTGTGTAAACCTTCTACCAGATCATTAATGAATATGTTGAAGAGAACAGGTCCCAATACTGACCCCTGCGGTACCCCACTGGTCACAGCGACCCAGTTAGAGACTATACCATTTATAACCACCCTCTGCTTTCTATCACTAAGCCAGTTACTAACCCATTTACACACATTTTCCCCCAGGCCAAGCATTCTCATTTTGTGTACCAACCTCTTGTGCGGCACGGTATCAAACGCTTTGGAAAAATCGAGATATACCACGTCCAATGACTCACCGTGGTCCAGCCTATAGCTTACCTCTTCATAAAAACTGATTAGATTGGTTTGACAGGAGCGATTTCTCATAAACCCATGCTGATATGGAGTTAAACAGTTATTCTCATTGAGATAATCCAGAATAACATCCCTCAGAAACCCTTCAAATATTTTACCAACAATAGAGGTTAGACTTACTGGCCTATAATTTCCAGGTTCACTTTTAGAGCCCTTTTTGAATATTGGCACCACATTTGCTATGCGCCAGTCCTGCGGAACAGACCCTGTCGCTATAGAGTCCCTAAAAATAAGAAATAATGGTTTATCTATTACATTACTTAGTTCTCTTAGTACTCGTGGGTGTATGCCATCCGGACCCGGAGATTTATCTATTTTAATCTTATTTAGCCGGTTTCGCACCTCTTCTTGGGTTAGATTGGTGACCCTTAATATAGGGTTTTCATTGTTTCTTGGGATTTCACCTAGCATTTCATTTTCCACCGTGAATACCGTGGAGAAGAAGGTGTTTAATATGTTAGCTTTTTCCTCGTCATCTACAACCATTCTTTCCTCACTATTTTTTAAGGGGCCTACATTTTCAGTTTTTATTCTTTTACTATTGATATAGTTGAAGAACAGTTTGGGATTAGTTTTACTCTCCTTAGCAATGTGCTTCTCTGTTTCCTTTTTGGCAGCTTTAATTAGTTTTTTTGATAAAGTATTTTTCTCCCTATAGTTTTTTAGAGCTTCAATGGTGCCATCCTGCTTTAGTAGTGCAAATGCTTTCTTTTTACTGTTAATTGCCTGTCTTACTTCTTTGTTTAGCCACATTGGGTTTTTCCTATTTCTAGTCCTTTTATTCCCACAAGGTATAAACCGCTTACACTGCCTATTTAGGATGTTCTTAAACATTTCCCATTTATTATCTGCATTCTCATTTCTGAGGATATTGTCCCAGTCTACCAGATTAAGGGCATCTCTAAGCTGTTCAAACTTTGCCTTCCTAAAGTTCAATGTTTTTGTGACTCCCTGACAAGTCCCCCTAGTGAAAGACAGGTGAAACTGTACAATATTGTGGTCGCTATTTCCTAGATGCCCGACCACCTGCAGATTTGTTATTCTGTCAGGTCTATTAGACAGTATTAGGTCTAAAAGTGCTGCTCCTCTGGTTGGATTCTGCACCAATTGTGAAAGATAATTTTTCTTGGTTATTAGCAGAAACCTGTTGCCTTTATGGGTTTCACAGGTTTCTGTTTCCCAGTTAATATCCGGGTAGTTAAAGTCCCCCATAACCAGGACCTCATTATGGGTTGCAGCTTCATCTATCTGCTTTAGAAGTAGACTTTCCATGCTTTCGGTTATATTTGGGGGTTTGTAACAGACCCCAATGAGAATTTTGTTACCATTTTTCCCTCCATGAATTTCAACCCATATGGACTCGACATCCTCATTCCCTTCGCTAATATCCTCCCTTAAAGTGGACTTTAGACAAGACTTTACATAGAGACAAACCCCTCCTCCTCTCCGATTTTTACGATCCTTTCTAAACAGACTGTAACCCTGTAAGTTAACTGCCCAGTCATAGCTTTCATCTAACCATGTCTCGGTTATTCCCACTATGTCAAAGTTACCTGTAGATATTTCTGCTTCTAGTTCTTCCATCTTGTTTGTCAGGCTTCTGGCGTTTGCGAGCATGCAGTTTAGAGGATTTTGTTTTGTTCCAATCTCCTCACTGTGGATTGTTTTAGAAATGTTCTTACCTCCCTTCTGAGTATGTTTTCCTGGGTCGTTTTTGTTCGAGTCTAATGTTTTTCTTCCCGTCCCCTCTTCTTCTAGTTTAACGCCCTCCTGATGAGTGTAGCGAGTCTTCTGGCGAATGTGTGTTTCCCAGGTTTGTTGAGGTGTAGTCCGTCTCTGGCGAGGAGTCCATCATACCAGTAATTCACACCGTGGTCCAGGAATCCAAATCCTTGTTGTCTGCACCATCGTCTTAGCCAGTTGTTTGCATCAAGGATCCTGTTCCATCTCCTGGTGCCATGCCCGTCTACTGGAAGGATAGAAGAAAAAACTACCTGTGCATCCAGTTCCTTTACTTTCTTCCCCAACTCTTCAAAGTCCTTGCAGATTGTCGGTAGGTCCTTCCTTGCCGTGTCATTGGTGCCAACATGTATCAGAAGAAATGGGTGGACGTCCTTGGAGCTGAAGAGCTTTGGTATCCTATCGGTCACATCCTTGATCATCGCACCTGGAAGGCAGCATACTTCTCTTGCAGTTATGTCCGGTCTGCAGATGGCTGCTTCGGTGCCTCTCAGTAGTGAGTCTCCCACCACCACCACTCTTCGTTGCTTCTTGGCTGTACTTTTTGCTGTCACTTGTTGCTGTGTGCCATTTTCTTTTTTGCTTGCTGGTATTGCTTCATTCTTAGGTGTGCCATCTTCATCCTCTACAAAGATTTGATATCGGTTCTTCAGTTGTGTGGTTGGTGATTTCTCCATGGTCTTCTTGCTTCTTTTGGTCACATGCTTCCACTCATCTGCTTTTGGAGGTTCTCTGACACTTTTTGCACCTTCTGTGACCAGTAGAGATGCTTCTGTTCTGTCTAGAAAGTCTTCATTCTCTTTGATGAGTTTCAAAGTTGCTATTCTTTCTTCCAGACCCCGCACCTTTTCTTCTAAAAGGGCCACTAGTCTACACTTCTGACAGGTGAAATTGGATTCTTCTTCTGGTCGATCTGTGAACATGTAGCACATGCTGCAGCTCACCATGTAGGTTGTCACATCTGCCATGTTGCTCCTAGATCCTGCTGACTTGCTGTGTGTTTTCCTTCTTGTGTAATCTACTCAGCCAAGCTCTCTTGCAATAATGTCCTACAGGCAAATATTCGCGCGCCGTAAGGAATATGCAAATTAGCCTCCTGAAGCTTGAATCCCTGTTGAGTTCCACGTGCGCAAGGAGAAAAAGTCATCCACCTTGTACAAATGCAGCAGTACTGCTGTACTAGGTGGCTGTTATACATAGAAACACCTGGGGGGGTGGGGCCAGGTTCCCTTTAATTTCAGTTCATGTGCCTGCGTGGCGTTTGCAGGTCACGTTGCCGGCTACACAGCAGGGGAACAGCTGGCGTTGCTGAACCCCACTAACACATTGGCTGGTGTTTTTCTCTGTGCAGCTAGCACTTCCGGGCAAAAACTAGCGGTGTTTGAGCCCAGGGTCAGCAGGAGGAGGAGAGGAGCAGAGTGTAGGCCGAAGCCTGCACTGGTGGCAGCTTTTGTTCTGTTGTGCCAGCGTGGCTTGTGCTGGACACGTTGCCGACTACACAGCAGGGGAACAGCTGGCGGTGCTGAACCCCACTGACACATCACCTAGTGTTTTTTCTGTGTAGACAACACTTCCAGGTGGCAACTGACAGTGTTGAAACCCAGGGAATCAAAGAGGAGCAGAGTGTAGGCCGAAGCCTGCAGTGGAGCAAGTTGAAAGGGACCCTTTAACCCCCCCCCCCCCCCCAGGCATTTGTTGCTGAAAGAGCCATCTTGTACAGCAGTAATACTGCACATGGAAAATGGTGGCTCCGAAAATTATGCTCCTTGCAAACGCTGAAGTACACACTCATATAATGTGTCCCCTCACACCGTCAAACCATCCCGGAAGTGGGACTTTCCTTTGTAATGTGACACAGCACAGCCGTCATTCCAACCCCCTTGGTGCCGGGCGCCACCTCCTCAACGTTGTTTGGTTCTGTCACGTAGCCCGCGCTGTAATGTTATCCCTTGGCCATGCACAGTTAGCGGTGCCCGTCTTCTGACATCATGTAGGTGTCAGGCTGGCAGTGCCTGTGCGTCCAAGCTGCCCGAGATCCAACCTTGCAGTGTCATCTAATGTAGTCCCACTGCGGGCCAGGGATCCATGGGCATGCGCAGTGCATATCATCGCCTCTCACTCACCTCCTTCCTGCTTCTTCAGACTGTGCGGCGTCACGGCCGTGGCATGCTATTAGGGATCAGCTGACGCCGCCTAGTCTGAAGAAGAGTGAAGAAGGGGAGTGAGAGGCTAGTATATGCACTGCGCATGGCCATGGATACCAGGCCCACTGTGGGATCACATTAGACGACACTGCGAGGTGTGATTTCGGGCAGCGTGGACGCACAGGCGCAGCCAGGACGACAACAAATGATGTCAGAGGACGGGCAGCGCAAACTGTGCATGGCCAAGGGATAACATAACAGCGCAGGGTCCATGACGGAATCAAACAACGCTAAGGAGGCAGCGCACGGTGCCAAGGGGGTAGCAATGACGGCTGTGCTGCGTCACATTACAAAGGAAAGTCCCACCTCCGGGACGGTTGGACGGTGTGAGGGGACACATTACATGAGTGTGTAGTTCAGCGTTTGCAAGGACCATAATTTCAAGAGCGACCTTTCCCTTGTGCAGTATTAGTGCTGCACATGGTGGCTCTTTCAGTAACAAACGCCTAGGGGGGGGGGGGACAGGTCCCCTTACATTTTAGTTGTGCCAGCGTGGCGGTCGCATGACACGTTGCCGGATACACAGCTGGGGATCAGCTGACGTTACTGAACCCCAATAACAGAGGAGCGACTGTTGACTGTGCACACAGCACTTCCAGGCACCAACTGGCGGTGTTAGAGCCAAGGGACAGCAGGAGGAGCAGATTGGAGGTATTGCCGCACACACAGCTGGGGATCAGCTGACGTTACTGAACCCCAATAACAGAGGAGCGACTGTTGACTGTGCACACAGCACTTCCAGGCACCAACTGGCGGTGTTAGAGCCCAGGGACAGCAGGAGGAGCAGATTGGAGGTATTGCCGCACACACAGCTGGGGATCAGCTGACGTTACTGAACCCCAATAACAGAGGAGCGACTGTTGACTGTGCACACAGCACTTCCAGGCACCAACTGGCGGTGTTAGAGCCCAGGGACAGCAGGAGGAGCAGATTGGAGGTATTGCCGCACACACAGCTGGGGATCAGCTGACGTTACTGAACCCCAATAACAGAGGAGCGACTGTTGACTGTGCACACAGCACTTCCAGGCACCAACTGGCGGTGTTAGAGCCCAGGGACAGCAGGAGGAGCAGAGGAACAGAGTGTAGGCCGAAGCCTGATTGGAGCAAGTTGAAAGGAAACCTTTAACCCCCCCCCCAAGACGTTTGTAGCTGAAAGAGCCATCTTGTGCAGCACTAAGGATGCAAAAGGAAAAGGTTGCTCTTTTAATTATGCTCCTTGCAAACACCGAAGTAAACACTAAAAATGTGTCCCTTTAGACCGTTAAACCGTTCCGGAGGTGCGAATTTCCTTCGTAATGGGACACAGCACAGCTGTCATTCCTATCCCCTTGATGCCGTGCGCTGCCTCCTCAGCGTTGTTTTAAGCTGTCACGGAGCCTGCGCTGTTCTGTTAGCCCTTGGCCATGCCCAATTAGCGCTGCCTGTCTTCTGACATAATTTGGTGTCAGGCTGTCAGTGCCTGTGCGTCCACGCTGCTCCAGATCCCACCTCGCAGTCTCGTCTAACGTAATCCCACTGCGGGCCTTGGAACCATGGGCATGCACAGTGCATAACCTCGACTCTCACTCCCCTCCTTCCCTCTTCTTCAGACTGTGCGGTGTCACGGCCGTGGCATGCTAGGGATCAGCTGACGGCGCACAGTCTAAAGAAGGCGGAGGGAAATGAGCGAGAGCCCGAGGGGAAGATATGCACTGCGCATGCCCATGGATCCCAGGCCCGCAGTGTGACTCAATCAGAAGACACTGCGAGGCGGGATCTCGGGCAGCGCGGCCGCACAGGCGCAGCCAGCCTGACACCAAATTATGTCAGAAGACAGGCAGCGCAAATAGGGCATGCCCAAGGGATAACAGAACAGCGCAGGCTCCGTGACAGCTTAAAACAACGCTGAGGAGGCAGCGCATGGCACCAAGGGGGTAGGAATGACGGCTGTGCTGCGTCACATTACGAAGGAAAGTCCCAGCTCCGGGACGGTATAACGGTATCAGTGAACACATTTTATAAGTGTTAAGTTCTGCGTGTGCAAAGAGCTAAAAAAAAAGAGCTACCTTTTCCTTGTGCAGCATTACTGCTGCACAAGATGGCTCATTCAGTAACAAACGACGGGGGGGGGGGACAGGTTCCCTTACATTTAGGTTGTTGTGCCAGCGTGGCGGTCGCAGGACACATTGCCGGCTACACAGCTGGGGATCAGCTGACGTTACTGAAACCCAATAACACTGGGTCGTATGTTTTTACTGTGCAGCCTGCACTTCTGAGCCGCAACTGGCGGTGTTGGAGCCCAGGAATAGCAGTTCAGGTGGTAGAAAGATGAACACAGCAGGAGACCTGGATGACACCCAATTACTTAATCAGGCAGAGGAGTGGCAAATTCCTGCGAGATCCAGGCCTGGTTCATTTTCAGGAAAGTAAGCCGGTCAACGTTATCGGAGGATAGTCGCATGCGACGGTCTGTTAGTACACCACCTGCGGCACTAAAGACACGTTCCGATAAGACACTAGCCGCAGGGCAAGCCAGCACCTCCAATGCATACTGGCTTAGCTCTGGCCATGTATCCAGCTTAGAGACCCAAAACTTGAACGGGGAAGAGCCGTCTGGGAGTACAGTAAGAGGGCAAGCCATGTAGTCTGTCACCATCTGACGGAACCGTTGCCTCCTGCTGACTGGAGCCGCCGGTGATGGTGTAGACATTTGGGGCGGGCACACAAAAGTGTGCCAGAGTTGTGCCATACTGGGCTTGCCTTGGGCAGAGGCACTGCTTCTGCTCCCTCTTTGGGCAGAGCCTCCCCCACTGCCTCGACGCACTGAGCTGCTTTGTAAAGCACTAGCAGCACTCCTCTCAGTTGGACAGGAGAAGATGATGGAATTCACCAGTGTGTCGTGGTACTCCCGCAATTTACGCTCCCGGGTCAACGCAGGGATGAGGTTTTGGACGTTGTCCCGGTAGCGAGGATCGAGGAGGGTGAACACCCAATAATCAGGCATGTTGAGAATGTGGTCGATGCGGCGGTCGTTTCTCAGGCACTGCAGCATGAAATCCACCATGTGCTGCAGAGTGCCAACTGGCCCAGAAACGCTGTCCCCTGCTTGAGACATGATCTCTGCCCGCTCGTCATCACCCCACCCTCGCTGTACACACTGACCACTGGACAATTGTGTCGCTCCCTCCTCTGGACGGAGCTCTTCCTCCTCCATTGACTCCTCCTCATCCTCCTCACAAATTGGCCCCTGCGTACCCCTTTGTGAGGAACCACGTGGCGCTGACTCTCCAGAAGCTGATGGAAAAGGTGACTCCTCATCCTCCACCTCTTCCACCACATCATCCCTTAACCCTTGCAAAGTTTGCTGAAGCAGGCAGATAAGGGGGACAGTCATGCTGACTAGTGCATCATCTGCACTTGCCATCCGCGTGGAATAATCAAAAGGACGCAAAACCTGGCAGACGTCCTTCATAGTGGCCCACTCTGTGGTTGTGAAGTCTGATCGGCGCTGACTGCGACTTCTTTGCGCCTGATGCAGCTGGTACTCCATAACTGCTTGCTGCTGCTCACACAACCGCTCCAACATATGTAACGTGGAATTCCACCGGGTAGGTAGGTCACATATGATGCGGTGTTCCGGAAGGCGGAATCGGCGCTGCAGAGCAGCAATGCGGGATCTGGCCAAGCTGGAACGCCGCAAGTGAGCACACTCTAGGCGGACCTTGTGCAGCAGGGCATCAAGATCCGGATAGTCCCTCAGAAAACTCTGCACAACCAAATTGAGCACATGTGCCAGACATGGGATGTGAGTGAGGTTGCCAAGGGCCAAAGCTGCCACCAGATTTCGGCCATTGTCACACACTACCATGCCTGGCTGGAGATTCGCTGGCAGTAACCACACATCGCTCTCCTGCTTGATGGCATTCCAGAGCTCCTGCGCTGTGTGGCTTCGATGCCCCAATGAAACTAGTTTCAAGACGGCCTGCTGACGTTTGGCCACGGCTGTGCTCATGTCGGTCATAGGTAAACGTTCACGGGTCCATGTGGAGGTGGACTGTGACGGATCCTGCAGAGAGGAATCAGAGGAACTGGTGTAATAGGAGGAGTCGACGTGTACAGACTGGATTCCTGCAATCCTTGGAGTGGGCAGGACACGTCCTGCGCCACTCGCACGATCTGTACCTGGCTCAACAACATTAACCCAATGGGCAGTGAGGGAAACATATCGCCCCTGTCCATGCTGACTGGTCCACGCATCGGTGGTGAGGTGGACCTTGCTACTGACGGCGTTCAGTAGCGCATGTTTTATGTTTGCCTCAACATGCCTGTGCAGGGCAGGGACAGCCTGCCTGCTGAAGTAAAAGCGGCTGGGCACCTTGTACTGTGGGACTGCCAATGCCATCAAGTCACGGAAGCTGTCAGTCTCCACCAGCCTGAACGAGAGCATTTCCAGGGACAACAGTTTGGCAATGCCTGCATTCAGAGCCTGTGCTCGGGGGTGGTTGGCCGAGAATGCCCGCCTTTTCTCCCATGCCTGGACTACCGATGGCTGTAGAGTAGACTGGGAGTGTGAGGATGACTGGGAAGGTGGTGCTGTGGGTGGAATTACACTAGGTCTCTGGACAACAGTGGAGGAAGAGGCAACACGAGATGAAGAGGTGGTAGCTGCCGCTGTTGGTTGGCCTACGTCTTCACTGTGTTTCTGTAACTCCACCGCGTGCCTGTTCCGCACATGTTTCCACATATTTGTGGTATTGAGGTTGCTGACACTTTTACCTCTTTTTACTTTCTGATGACACAGCTTGCATTTGACAAAACAAATGTCATCTGCAACTGTGTCAAAAAAGGACCAGGCACTGCAAGTCTTGGGAGCGCCCTTTTTGGCTTTGGAAGGAGACAGGCTCCTAACGGGTGCCAAAGTGGAGGCTACAGGCTCCGCAGTCTTCCCCCTCCCTGTCCCTCTTTGGCCCGTAAGGGGAAGCTCTTCCTCAGAGCTGCTCCCACCACCTTCCTGTTCCTCACGCCACGATGGGTCAAGGACCTCATCATCTCCACTACCCTCTGCCACCAACTGCTCCTCCTGGGTAGTCTCGGCAGCACAGTACGCATCAGAAAGCGGCACCTGAGTTTCATCATCAGATGCGTACTGCGCTGTGGTCACCGGAGGCACTGGCCCACCTGCCTCTTCAGAGTCAGAGAGATAAAGCTTTTGGGCATCACTGCACACTGCCTCTTCTTCCATTTCTCCAATGCTGCTTGGCTGGCCCCCTGTTTCCAAGCCAAGAGATTCAGAGAACAGAAGTAGAGACGGCTCCTGTCCTGGGCTCTCTGACTGCCTGGCCAATTTGGCAGGTGGTGAAGAGACAGATGGCTGCTCGCCAGTGCTCTGTGCCTGAGAGGATGTGGCACTAACTGAAGTCGATGCCGAGGCGTTAGCTGCCATCCACCCGACAACGGCTTCAATTTGGTCTTCACGTAGCAGCGGTGCACGGCGCTCTCCGACAAAGCTGCGCATGAAGGACTGTTCCCTGCTGAAACTGAGTGACGACGAGTCACCGGCGCCCGCAGCAGGCACAGAATCACCACGTCCTCTCCCTGCTCCTCTCCCTGCTCCGCGCCCACGCCCACGTGCCTTACTCCCTGCCCTCTTCATCTTGGTTGACAGATAAAGATAAGCAGAAAAGTACTAAGGCCTTAGTGTGCTTATTCCTGAAATGCTCCTCCTAACAGGTGTAAGAAACACTAATGTTGTAAATTGTGGACTAAACTTTATTATTTTTCAAATGTGGCCTACACAAGTGTTAAGTTGTGTTTGGTGAACTTAACTTTTTTTTTGGTGCAGATCGGGTTACAGAGCTAGTTTAAATCACACGGAGACCGTGTAGACAGCCGTAAACGGCGCTGCAAGGCCAAAAAACCCTCCTCTCGGTTATCCTATATAGTGTTTTTCCACTATTTAGCTGGATACGAGTGGAAAGACACTAATAGGAATTTTTTTTTTCAAATTTTAAACTGGCTGCACTATTTGAAAAAAAGGAAATTGTTTTTCAAGGTATGAGGCAGTAACGCACCCTGAGCTGAATCCAACCGGCTATGGCTGCACACAGACTACAGGGCGAGCTGCGCTCACACAGAGACCGTGCAGACAGCCGTAAACGGCGCTGCAAGGCCAACAAACCCTCCTCTAGGTTATCCTATATAGTGTTTTTCCACTATTTAGCTGGATACGAGTGGAAAGACACTAATAGGAATTTTTTTTTTCAAATTTTAAACAGGCTGCACTATTTGAAAAAAAGTAAAATTTTTCTCAAGGTATGAGGCAGTAACGAACCCTGAGCTGAATCCAACCGGCTATGGCTGCACACAGACTACAGGGCGAGCTGGGCTCACACGGAGACCGTGCAGACAGCCGTAAACGGCGCTGTAAGGCCAAAAAAACCTCCTCTAGGTTATCCTATATAGTGTTTTTCCACTATTTAGCTGGATACGAGTGGAAAGACACTAATAGGAATTTTTTTTTTCAAATTTTAAACTGGCTGCACTATTTGAAAAAAAGGAAATTGTTTTTCAAGGTATGAGGCAGTAACGCACCCTGAGCTGAATCCAACCGGCTATGGCTGCACACAGACTACAGGGCGAGCTGCGCTCACACAGAGACCGTGCAGACAGCCGTAAACGGCGCTGCAAGGCCAAAAAACCCTCCTCTAGGTTATCCTATATAGTGTTTTTCCACTATTTAGCTGGATACGAGTGGAAAGACACTAATAGGAATTTTTGTTTTTCAAATTTTAAACAGGCTGCACTATTTGAAAAAAAGTAAAATTTTTCTCTAGGTATGAGCCAGTAACGAACCCTGAGCTGAATCCAACCGGCTATGGCTGCACACAGACAACAGGGCGAGCTGGGCTCACACGGAGACCGTGCAGACAGCCGTAAACGGCGCTGCAAGGCCAAAAAACCCTCCTCTAGGTTATCCTATATAGTGTTTTTCCACTATTTAGCTGGATACGAGTGGAAAGACACTAATAGGAATTTTTTTTTTTCAAATTTTAAACAGGCTGCACTATTTGAAAAAAAGTAGTACATAGTGGATGCTTTCCTGAAACGGAAAGTACTTGCAAGCAGCATAATACAAAGAATAGCAGGTTTACCCAGAATCCTTTGCAGTAGGCGGAGCTATGCAAATCATCTCTCAATTCCAGCCCTGTGCTGATGAGGGCCTAAAGCCCGAAACACGTGTCCACAGGTAGGAATTGGTTGGCTGTGTAAATTTAGAAACTAATCCGCAGCATTGCACGCTTGGCGGTTCCAAGCGCTATGGATTAGACAGGGGTGGAAAAAGATGATTTGCATAGCTCCGCCTACTGCAAAGGATTCTGGGTAAACCTGCTATTCTTTGTATTATGCTGCTTGCAAGTACTTTCCGTTTCAGGAAAGCATCCACTATGTATTTCCTTTAAGTAGAGGGCTTTTCGGTCTCTTTCGTCCCGCTACATTTAGCCCAACTTGGGTCTCTCCCTAAGGTGGCTAGCATGTATGTATCGCTTGCTCACCGAGCCCCACTCCATACAGCCAACCAATTCCAGCCCTGTGCTGATGAGGGCCTAAAGCCCGAAACACGTGTCCACAGGTAGGAATTGGTTGGCTGTGTAAATTTAGAAACTAATCCGCAGCATTGCACGCTTGGCGGTTCCAAGCGCTGTGGATTAGACAGGGGTGGAAAGAGATGATTTGCATAGCTCCGCCTACTGCAAAGGATTCTGGGTAAACCTGCTATTCTTTGTATTATGCTGCTTGCAAGTACTTTCCGTTTCAGGAAAGCATCCACTATGTATTTCCTTTAAGTAGAGGGCTTTTCGGTCTCTTTCGTCCCGCTACGTTTAGCCCAACTTGGGTCTCTCCCTAAGGTGGCTAGCATGTATGTATCGCTTGCTCACCGAGCCTCACTCCATACAGCCAACCAATTCCAGCCCTGTGCTGATGAGGGCCTAAAGCCCGAAACACGTGTCCACAGGTAGGAATTGGTTGGCTGTGTAAATTTAGAAACTAATCCGCAGCATTGCACGCTTGGCGGTTCCAAGCGCTGTGGATTAGACAGGGGTGGAAAGAGATGATTTGCATAGCTCCGCCTACTGCAAAGGATTCTGGGTAAACCTGCTATTCTTTGTATTATGCTGCTTGCAAGTACTTTCCGTTTCAGGAAAGCATCCACTATGTATTTCCTTTAAGTAGAGGGCTTTTCGGTCTCTTTCGTCCCGCTACATTTAGCCCAACTTGGGTCTCTCCCTAAGGTGGCTAGCATGTATGTATCGCTTGCTCACCGAGCCCCACTTCATACAGCCAACCAATTCCAGCCCTGTGCTGATGAGGGCCTAAAGCCCGAAACACGTGTCCACAGGTAGGAATTGGTTGGCTGTGTAAATTTAGAAACTAATCCGCAGCATTGCACGCTTGGCGGTTCCAAGCGCTGTGGATTAGACTGGGGTGGAAAGAGATGATTTGCATAGCTCCGCCTACTGCAAAGGATTCTGGGTAAACCTGCTATTCTTTGTATTATGCTGCTTGCAAGTACTTTCCGTTTCAGGAAAGCATCCACTATGTATTTCCTTTAAGTAGAGGGCTTTTCGGTCTCTTTCGTCCCGCTACATTTAGACCAACTTGGGTCTCTTCCTAAGGTGGCTAGCATGTATGTATCGCTTGCTCACCGAGCCCCACTCCATACAGCCAACCAATTCCAGCCCTGTGCTGATGAGGGCCTAAAGCCCGAAACACGTGTCCACAGGTAGGAATTGGTTGGCTGTGTAAATTTAGAAACTAATCCGCAGCATTGCACGCTTGGCGGTTCCAAGCGCTGTGGATTAGACAGGGGTGGAAAGAGATGATTTGCATAGCTCCGCCTACTGCAAAGGATTCTGGGTAAACCTGCTATTCTTTGTATTATGCTGCTTGCAAGTACTTTCCGTTTCAGGAAAGCATCCACTATGTATTTCCTTTAAGTAGAGGGCTTTTCGGTCTCTTTCGTCCCGCTACATTTAGCCCAACTTGGGTCTCTCCCTAAGGTGGCTAGCATGTATGTATCGCTTGCTCACCGAGCCCCACTCCATACAGCCAACCAATTCCAGCCCTGTGCTGATGAGGGCCTAAAGCCCGAAACACGTGTCCACAGGTAGGAATTGGTTGGCTGTGTAAATTTAGAAACTAATCCGCAGCATTGCACGCTTGGCGGTTCCAAGCGCTGTGGATTAGACAGGGGTGGAAAGAGATGATTTGCATAGCTCCGCCTACTGCAAAGGATTCTGGGTAAACCTGCTATTCTTTGTATTATGCTGCTTGCAAGTACTTTCCGTTTCAGGAAAGCATCCACTATATATTTCCTTTAAGTAGGGGGCTTTTCGGTCTCTTTCGTCCCGCTACATTTAGCCCAACTTGGGTCTCTCCCTAAGGTGGCTAGCATGTATGTATTGAAAAAAAGTAAAATTTTTCTCAAGGTATGAGCCAGTAACGAACCCTGAGCTGAATCCAACCGGCTATGGCTGCACACAGACTACAGGGCGAGCTGGGCTCACACGGAGACCGTGCAGACAGCCGTAAACGGAGCTGCAAGGCTCAAAAATCCCCCTCTAGGTTATCCTATGTAGTGTTTTTCCACAATAGAGCTGGAGACTGGTGGAAAAACACTAATAGGAAATTTGAGAAAAAATGTGCAGCAGGCTGCACTAAGAGCAAAAAAGGACAACTGTGTGAGGCAGTGTGAACCCCCCCTGAGCTGAATACAACCGGGTATATGGCTGCACACAGATTACAGAGTGAGCTGCACACACACACACACACAGAGACCTTGCAGAACGCTGTTAAAACAGCGCTGCAAGGCAAGAGCAAGGTGAACAGTGAAGAACACACAGCGTTTTGCTAAATTAGCCTTTGGAAAGGAAAATAAAGCAATTAGCTAGCTCGACTGGCCCTCAGTTAGAACACAGCGTCCTGTCCCTAACTGAAATCACAGCAGAGTGAGCGCAAAATGGCGGCAGCGTTTTTTATAGTGCAGAGTGACATCATTTCAGCAGCCAATCCAAGCCTTGCCAGTACTTACATGCCCACCATGCTAAACAGGATGTGCCCACACTTCCAATCATTCCTCATTGGCTGCTGCGTTCAGTTTGAATTCTGGGAACTTCCGATTCCGGTATCCGATACGCGGGAAGTATCGGAATTCGGTATCGGAATTCCGATACCGCAAATATCGGCCGATACCCGATACTTGCGGTATCGGAATGCTCAACACTAATACCGATACTTCTTGATGTCGGAAGGTATCGCTCAACACTAGTCCTAAGTACAAGAATATAACTTCTATTATACTGCCCCTATGTACAAGAAAATAAATACTATATAATACTGCTCCTATGTACAAGAATATTACTACTATAATACTGCTCCTATGTACAAGAATATAACTACTTTAATACTGACCCCTATGAACAAGAATATAACTACTACAATACTGACCTCTATGTACAGGAATATAATTGCTAAAATGCTGTTCCTATTGTGAGGTGCCAAGGGGAGAAGTACTAGAAAACAGATATGTTTCTCCCCATTTCATTTCATATGTATCACGGTATTGATTGTGAAGCTGTTTATTTCTCTGTAATCCGGTCCTGGTTTCTTTAGTGATCAGCCTGAAAGCTCTGGTGCTTCCCTTCCACATACGATCCAGCTTTTGCTTCAGCTGATATAATCAGGAACTGCTGGGATCTCAGTCTCTCATCTGCTGGTCAGGGAGCTGACACAGTAAGGTTGCACAAACTTCTTTCTTGTTGTATAGGTTTATTTTGTAGTTAGTATCTTGTTGTTAGTTAGTGGCCAGACGGCCTTAGACATTTTATTTCATGTTTGGCACGTGTAACATTGTACGGCAAATGTGTACAATAAATACACCTGACACATACCTGTGTGGAACTCGCTAGCCTGCTATTGTTCGTTGTGACTCCATAGCCACCTGCTTGGGCCAAAGCAGAGATCCCTGATGAGCTTTATTCCCACAAATGGTTTTGAGAATGCGGGCATAGTGGCTGTTGGACTGTGACTGCAGATAAAGTGCTCTGTGTATGTCCTGGCTGAAAGCTCATGTGCTTTTGAAGAGCCAAGAGTCCAGTAATATGGAGGAACTAGTGAAACAGTTATTGCAGGCAAATGTGCAACAACAGCAGACCAATACTTACTTCCAGCAAGCCCTGGACCAGCAAAACCAGATTCAGCAAGAGCAGTTGAATGCAATAAAGCAGGCTTTGATTCGGCAGCCCTGAGATGAGAGGGATCATGCACAAAGTGTTGCTGGTGCACGGAAAGCCGTACAAAAAACCCTGCTTAAAATGACTGCTGACGATGATGTAGAAGCGTATCTCACCGTATTTGAACGTATTGCAGAACGTGAGCATTTACCGGTGGACACGTGGGCTGAAGTGGTTGCGCCATTTCTGAGTGGAGATCCACAAAAGGCCTATTATGATTTAAGTGGAGTGGATGCTATGGACTATACCAAATTAAAAAGCGAAATCCTGGCAAGGCTGGGAGTAAACACATATGTACGAGCACAGAGGGTACATTTATGGACTTTTATGGAAGATCAGCCAGCCCGCTCACAAATGCATGATCTTATCCATCTAGTAAAAAAATGGCTGCAACCATAGATTTTGACATCTGCAGAGATGGTGGAACGTGTTGTTCTAGACAAGTACCTGCGGTCCTTG
This sequence comes from Ranitomeya imitator, assembly GCF_032444005.1. NCBI lineage: Eukaryota > Metazoa > Chordata > Amphibia > Anura > Dendrobatidae > Ranitomeya > Ranitomeya imitator. The sequence goes on along the minus strand of NC_091282.1, from coordinate 791,360,369 downwards.
CCCCCTAAGTTACAGAGGTGGGTTGGACAAGGTGACCCATATACAGCCGACCAGTTGGTGAATATGGTCGAACGCTACAATGCTTCCGAAAGCCTACTCCAAGGGACGTTATCACCTCGCTGGGCTCCCAAGAAATCGCCAGAAAATACTGCGAGACCTACTTCATCTTCAAAAGAAGAGAACGTTGCAATAAAGGGTAGCAGACCCACAAAGAACTATGGAGGCGGTACAGTCTCACAGCAATTCAGCAGACCCTATCAGGCGTCTCCGGCGAGGAAGCAAGGACCTATACAATGTTGGCGATGTCGCGGGCTTGGCCATGTAGCAGCTAACTGCCCAATGACTACAGAGCCAATGGACTGTAACGCTATGAGACGCCTTTCGTTATATGTACAGTCAGTCTGTGTTGCAGAGGTCCTCACAGGAAATGAACGACACGTGTGTTGCCTCGAGGTCGACGGCCATAGTGTGAATGCCGTCTTGGATTCCGGCAGTCAAGTAACTCTGGTACATGCCAGTTTGGTGGACCCTAGAGCCCTAACGAACTCAACCCTGGGCATTAGTTGCATCCATGGCGATATAAAAAACTACCCCACTGCCTGGGTCACCCTTGCCACGCCAGTAGGAACCAAAAGACATCAAGCGGCAGTCCTAAAGTCTATGGGACATGATGTAATATTGGGGAGAGACTTTCCCTTATTTTGGGACTTGTGGAACCTTAAAAATGGCATGAGCACTCTAGTTGAGGAGGGTGCCGTGGGGCTAACCCCTGAGCTATTGCAGCAAGAGGGGGGGGAGTCCATCTCAGAGGTAACTCCAGAATCTGTAGACTCACCTCTGGCCGTATATGCAGGCAACGCAAGTGAACTAGAGGAGGCTATAGAAATGCCAGGTCTTGAGGTGGCCCGTGGTAAGTTCGGGACCGCTCAACACCAGGACCCTACTCTGGCAAGGGCATGGGAAAATGTAAAGGTCTCTGAGGGAAGACCATTGTACCCAGGGGCTCAAAATGAGTTCCCACACCTAGCTGTGCAACAGGGTATGCTGTATCATATAGACAAAGTGCGGGGGGTGGCGGTAGAGCAACTAGTGGTGCCCAAGTCCTTTCGCCAGGTAGTTTTGGAACTGGCACATAAACATCCCTTGGGGGGACACCTGGCCGGAGAAAAAACAAAACACCGTATTCTGCAGCGTTTCTTTTGGCCGGGTCTAGGGGGGGACGTGACCCGGTATTGTCAGTCCTGTCCTACGTGTCAATTGACCACACCTATGTCACATTTTAGAAGCCCCCTTGTGCCCTTACCAATAATAGAGGTGCCCTTCGAGAGGATAGCAATGGATATAGTGGGTCCATTAGTTAAATCTGCCAGGGGACATCAGTACATTTTGGTAGTACTAGATTATGCCACTCGTTACCCTGAAGCAGTGCCTCTGCGGAATGCCAATGCGAAAGCAATTTCAAAGGAGCTTGTTAATATGTTTTCTCGCACCGGCATTCCGAAAGAAATACTAACAGATCAGGGAACCCCCTTTATGTCTCGAATACTTAAGGACTTGTGTAAGCTACTAAAAATCTCCCACTTGCGTACTTCAGTATATCACCCTCAGACTGACGGGTTGGTGGAGCGATTTAATAAAACCCTGAAGGGAATGTTGAAAAGGGTGGTAGATAAGAACGGGAGGGATTGGGATGCTCTCCTACCATATCTCCTGTTCGCTATACGGGAAGTACCCCAATCCTCCACAGGCTTTTCGCCTTTTGAGTTAGTTTACGGGCGATGTCCTAGAGGCCTGTTAGATATTGCTAAAGAGACTTGGGAACAAGAGGTGACTCCTTATCGCAGTGTAATTGAACACGTAATGCTTATGCAAGATAGAATTGAGGCGGTCATGCCAATAGTTAAAGAATGTTTAGAACGTGCGCAACAGGCCCAAAGCACGGTATATAACCGAGCGGCTAAAACACGAGTCTTTCAACCCGGAGATAGGGTGTTAGTATTAGTACCCACTGTAGAAAATAAATTTCTTGCGAAGTGGCAGGGCCCATACGAGGTGTTGGAGAGAATAGGTGAAGTGAATTATAAGATATATCAACCAGACAAGAGGAAAACCGAACAAATCTACCACATAAACTTGCTTAAGGCCTGGCGGGATAGGGAGAGTCTAATGACAAAAGCCACCCTTAATGATGGACCTCGTAGGGCACCCCCATCTGTGGTAAATGACCCCCAGGTAGCATTGCCAGAGGTGGGTATTGCAGAGACACTATCCGAAAGTCAGAAACGAGAGACTAAGGAATTTATACAGAAAAACGCAGAGGTTTTTTCAGAGCTTCCTGGTCGTACTCACTTAATTAAACACGACATTGTTACTGATCCACAGGTCCGTGTACGACTAAAACCATATCGAATTCCGGAGGCTCGGAGACAAGCCATTGCCCAGGAAGTTGAGAAAATGTTAGAACTTGGAGTCATTGAAGAGTCCCGGAGTGATTGGGCTAGCCCAATCGTGCTAGTGCCCAAACCCGATGGGACTATTAGGTTTTGTAATGATTTTCGGAAATTAAATGAGGTATCAAAATTCAATGCCTACCCGATGCCGAGAGTTGATGAACTTATAGAGAGACTGGGTTCGGCCAGGTACATATCTACTATCGACTTAACAAAAGGTTATTGGCAGATTCCCCTCACGGATTCAGCCAAAGAGAAAACGGCCTTTGTAACGCCCCAGGGACAGTTCCAGTACCGTGATATGCCATTTGGGTTGCATGGTGCTGCAGCCACCTTCCAACGTCTAATAGATATTGTCCTTAAACCCCACGTCCGGTATGCGTCCGCATACTTGGACGATATCATTGTCTTTAGTGATGACTGGGACACACATTTGTCAAAAGTACAAGCCGTCTTAGACTCGATAAAAACTGCAGGGTTAACTGCCAATCCTAAGAAATGTACCTTGGGATTGGAAGAGGCTCGCTATCTGGGATATAGCATAGGGCGAGGAGTCGTAAAGCCACAGACCAATAAAGTGGACGCTATTCAGAATTGGCCACGACCAGTCAACAAAAAACAGGTCGGAGCCTTTTTAGGGATCGTTGGCTATTATAGGCGCTTCATTAAAAATTTTGCCACCATCGCGGCCCCTCTCACAGAGCTTACCAAGGGCTCAAAATCTATCACAATAAAGTGGAACGCAGAAGCAGAGAAGGCCTTTCAGTATTTGAAAACGGTCCTCTGTGACCAACCAGTGTTGGTTGCCCCTGACTTTAAACGGGAGTTTATTGTCCAAACGGACGCCTCTGGTGTCGGCCTCGGTGCAGTGTTGTCACAGTAAGTGAATGGCGAGGAACACCCAGTAAGCTATCTGAGTAGGAAGCTTACCAGGGCAGAAAAGAATTATAGCATGGTTGAGCGCGAAGCCCTGGCTGTGAAATGGGCCCTATTCACCTTACGCTATTATTTACTAGGTCGCCAATTTAGGCTAGTAACGGACCATTCACCCCTAACATGGATGTCCCGCGCAAAAGAGGGCAATGCGAGGGTGACACGCTGGTTCTTAGCATTACAACCTTTTAACTTTTCCGTTGAGCACAGGGCAGGCGCAGCGCACGGGAATGCAGATGCGTTATCCAGAACACACTGCTTAGTGACTCATCGTGTCCGACCCTACAGGCTCGAACAAAGGAAGGGGGTATGTGAGGTGCCAAGGGGAGAAGTACTAGAAAACAGATATGTTTCTCCCCGTTTCATTTCATATGTATCACAGTATTGATTGTGAAGCTGTTTATTTCTCTGTAATCCGGTCCTGGTTTCTTTAGTGATCAGCCTGAAAGCTCTGGTGCTTCCCTTCCACACATACGATCCAGCTTTTGCTTCAGCTGATATAATCAAGGAACTGCTGGGATCTCAGTCTCTCATCTGCTGGTCAGGGAGCTGACACAGTAAGGTTGCACAAACTTCTTTCTTGTTGTATAGGTTTATTTTGCAGTTAGTATCTTGTTGTTAGTTAGTGGCCAGACGGCCTTAGACATTTTATTTCATGTTTGGCACGTGTAACATTGTACGGCAAATGTGTACAATAAATACACCTGACACATACCTGTGTGGAACTCGCTAGCCTGCTATTGTTCATTGTGACTCCATAGCCACCTGCTTGGGCCAAAGCAGAGATCCCTGATGAGCTTTATTCCCACACTATGTACAGGAATATAACTGCTATAATACTGAAATAAAAAAGGGGGAGAAGCCAGCGCTGCTTATGGTCAGAACGCAATACATAAAGTGCACATCCACATATTGATTTCTAACTGTATTTCAAAATGAGACATTTAGCAAACAATTAATCAATTCTTAGAGCCACCCCACCACACCAAGGCATTCTCATAATGGTGCAGTCCTACTCTACCTTTTTTATATTCGCTGTGCCATTACGGCCTCAAAATGTATTAAAAGCAAGACCACATTAAATGCAAACTGTACCTGAAGCATTTCTGAATCACTCCCATGGTGCCAGGAAGGGCAAGCACAGATAAAGGTTGACCAGGTCTGGACATAGACATTTCAGGTACAAACTCCACACTGCCTAACCAGCACCACAGATGGAGGGTGAGACAGGCTTGGACACTGGTGCACAATCAAACAGAGCCTAGGGCAGGGCAGGGCTGCTGTCTGTGTGTGCAGCAGCCTAGGTCAATCACAAAAAACACGGAAAAAATGGCATACATAACCCAACGCGCACAGCAACAGTGATGGTCAACCACAAACCAATATCAAAAAAAGGGGAGAAGCCAGCGCTGCTTATGGTTAAAACGCAATACATAAGTTTGCAATACATACTGCATCGTTGCAGTAATACCATTCTCCTCTAGGGGAGGGTGAGGTTATGTTTGAAGGCAATAAGGGAGATCTCTTTACCAGTTATCATAAACATAGAACACATTTCACACTCCAGTCCACCAGGGGGAGCTATGCTCCTATTTATTAGGGCACTCCTCACAATTAGGTAAAGCTGGTGGCCTGGATAAGAAGTTAGGCAGTTCCTGTCAGGCAGACAGAGAGGAAGGAGGAACATTGAGTAGTTGCTGACAGAGAGGGTCCCTGACAGGGGTGGGATCCTGTCAGAGGCCTAGACAGAAGGCCGCGGAGCTGCGCCTGCCCCACGTGCGGCAGCATCCTAGGAAAGAGACACGAACAGCGAATTGTATTGTAGAGGGTGAGAAACAAAGTCATAGCAAAAGGAGAGTAAACCAGAAGGAGTTCTGCCCTGCAAAGGTTGCCTCCTTCTGAGGAGCAGGATCCGGTAGCCGGAACACCGAGGGAGCAACAGTCCTTTATGCTTTGCTCCAGAGACCGGCAGGACAGCTAATTCCAAGTTACTGATCTGCCCTATACCCAGGAGGCATGGTGGCAACTTGTGGGGGCCGGGGCGTGCTAGAGTCTCTGTAAAAAGCCTCAGGCCATCAGTCATACGGGTTTGTTCCTATCCATCCAGGAGACAGAGAGAGACATAACATCTAGAACACCAACATCAGTTGTGAGGACCTTACCAGAATCTCAGCAGGAAGGTACTACAACACCTAAGCACTAGATGAAGGCTACTGATTTCCACATGGATAAGGGGACTCTGGATTTGCCTTCAGACTGGACAGATTCTGCCTGCCCTGTGATCTGGTACTCTGGACTGTGCATGCTGAAGCCTTCAGTAAAAGGTAAAGAGACTGCAACCTTGTGTCATCTCTCTTCACTGCGCCTCACACCATCCACCATCTATATTCTGGGAAGCCCTGGGGACACAGTCCACCTGTGGGAAGGTATACCATCTAGCTGCCATAACATCACCCCAGCGGACCCCTGAGCAGCGTCGGTCACCCTGACCGAATAACACAGGTGGCGTCATGAACATTTCCCCTTTAAAGACCTTTCCCTTTTATCAACGGACCTCCCGAGCGCCACGGACCGGGTCAGCCACCGTGACTTCCCTCTTGAGAACCGAAGGACCCGGTACCGAGTACCCCACTGCCCTACGGGGGTGCTCCATATCCACATATTGATTTCTAACTGTATTTCAAAATGAGACATTTAGCAAATCAATATGTGCATGTGCACTTTATGTATTGTGTTCTGACCTTAAGCAGCACTGGCTTCTCCCCTTTTTTATTTTGATATTGGCTTGTGGTTGACCATCACTGTTGCCGTGCGTGCTGGGTTATGTACACCATTCTTTCTATGTTTTTTGCGATTGACCTAGGCTGCTGTACACACAGACAGCAGCCCTGCCCTGCCCTAGGCTCTGTTTGATTGTGCACCTGTGTCCAAGCCTGTCTCACCCTTCATCTGTGGTGCTGGTTAGGCAGTGTGGAGGTTGTACCTGAAATGTCTATGTCCAGACCTGGTCAACCTTTATCTGTGCTTGCCCTTTCTGGCGCCATGGGAGTGATTCAGAAATGCTTCAGGTACAGTTTGCATTTAATGTGGTCTTGCTTTTAATACATTTAGGAGGCTGTAATAGCACAGCGAATATAAAAAACATAGAGTAGGACTGCCCCATTAAGAGAATGCCTTGGCGTGGCAGGGTGGCTCAAAGAATTGATCAATTGTTTGCTAAGTGTCTCATTTTGAAATACAGTTAGAAATCAATATGTGCATGTGCACTTATGCATTGCGTTCTGACCATAAGCAGCGCTGGCTTCTCTCCTTTTTTATTTTACTATAATACTGCTTCTATGTACATGAATATAATTACTATGATACTGCTCCTATGTACAAGAATACAAATACTATAATACTGCTCCGGTGTACAAGAATATAACTACTTTAATACTGCTCCCATGTATAAGAATATAACTACTATAATACTGCTCCTATGTAAAAGAACATAACTACTTTAATACTGCTCCAATGTACAAGAATATAACTACTATAATTCTGCTCCTATGTACAAGAATATAGCTACTATAATACTGCCTCTATGTACAAGAATATAACTACTATAATTCTGCTCCTATGTACAAGAATATAGCTACTACAATACAGCTCCTATGTACAAGAATATAACTGCTATAATACTGTCCCTATGTACAAGAATATAACTCCAATAGTACTGCTCTCTATGTACAAGAATATAACTACTATAATACTGCTCCCATGTATAAGAATATAACTACTATAATACTGTCCCCTATGTACAAGAATATAACTACTATAATACTGCTCCTATGTACAAGAATATAACTACTATAATACTGCTCCTATGTACAAGAATATACCTACTATAATAGTGCTCCTGTGTACAAGAATATAACTTCTATATTACTGCCCCTATGTACAAGAATATAGCTACTATAATGCTGTCCATCCTTTGTGTTATTTCTAGCTTCTGAATTTTAGATGAAATTGTTTGTTCTTTTTATAATTAGCCTTTGTTTTATCCATATTAATTTCCTATCTGTTAATAAGGACAATACTCGCTGAAATGTGTCTTTCTTTTGTAGCGAATGCTTTTGACACGTTTGTTGTCCTGGTAAAGGTTTTATTCTTGCAGTGCGATGAAAAATGACTGACGAACAATCAGTAAGAATAAATCTCCTGGCTTCTATTTATCTGTGATAAACCTCCCCAGCATTGTACATCCATCACGCGCCGTTCAGCCCACTGCATTGTGCTTGATGGAACGACGGCAGGAGCAGTACACTCAAGTGGGTTTAGAAAAACCAGAAATCTCAAAATGCAAGGTGTAATTGCGTGAAGAATAACAAAAAGGGATAATGTGATTGAATGCTGTAGATAGTTTGAAAACACATCAAAGCCACATACACAAAGCCTTTACATTCCTTTTGTGCGCTCAGACATCATCCAGCACCTTTATACCATACAGTCATTTTTATTTATCCTGTTCTCAAATATTTCATTTAGACATTGTAATGTTTCACTATTTTTTTTTTTTTTTTGTGTGTGTGTGTGTCTTTCAAAGAGAATTTGGGTCAGGGAGACCGGATGGACACCGCTATAGCCCTGAGATAGCGGTCGTCCCAAAGTCAACAGTATCTCCAAAGTTTGGCTCAGATAACAAGTTCATGGTTCCTAGCTCTATATCTAAACATCCTGGCCAATTTATATTGGGCTGTTGATACCCCTTCCCTTGGCACCCTACTCTAAAGGCTTTTGTCCTGCCAACACCTCCACTAGGACTTCTAGGCATTGACATACCCATAAAATATGCCAAAAATGTTACAGATGGGATCAGGCCAGGGAAATCTCAGACCTAATGGAGCCAGGCACTTTTTGTCACACCATCTTGTAGATATGCCTGTGAATCATCCCTTTAAGTGGCACCACTGATAATAGCTGGTTGGTCTACATCCTTTCTTGATGATAATAGGACAAAATCTTTCTGACTATAAATTATTAACAACTTTTTTCAAAGATATTTTTTGGTAGTAAACAGGATGGAATTGCACCAACCCAAAGTTAAGTGAAATGTTTGGCAATTCTAGAACCCCCATATGTGTTCTTATTGGGATCTAATGGCTTTTGCTCATGTGATTTACATAATATTTTTTTAAACCGACCTCACTGTAATAACTTCCAACTATCAATGTTTCTCAGTATCTTCTACATACATGGTTTCATCAAACTCTTCATGGCAAACTTAGTTGGATTTCTTCCTATCCCTTCTGCTTCTACTTCCCAAGTGGTCAAGAGAATCTGTCTGGTTTCCTGTGGATCAGTTTGGATGCAGGTACAATTAGAACATGTCCATCCTCGGCTGCGCAATTCCAGATGGTTTCCCCTGGTACATCTAGATGTTAGTGAATTCTTAGCAGGGAATATAGATTGTGGTTTTTGCATGATTCTGCAATAAATTACGATATATAGTAAGGATCTCTAGATTCCCTACACAGGTATACACAGGACCTTACATTATCTTGACATATCCATAAGAGATTTGTTGGACAAAAGAAGCAAAAGATGGATGTTTCTTCAAAATGACATGCTGGGTTTCACATTTGTTCCTTAGTAGACTCTGTGAATGGTTGCATTATCTAGAAATATGTTAATATAAGTCTTACCAAAACACATAATATTTGGGACCTTTCTTTGGTCTGTCTTGGACTATGATGTACTGATTGAAACTAATGTGTAAGAGCACTGAAAGTGTTGTTTAGAGACACAACACATGACTCCAAAGGGCACATGTAAATCAGTTGAAGACCCTAGAACCTTAGAAATTACCAGCAAAATTCTTGGTAAATGCTTGCGCAAGGCCATGTGCTCGCTCTCTCACTCTCATGCATGCTGTTCAATTCTAAAGGGATGGGGGAACATCAAGTAACATGCTTGAAGGAACTGGAACCAGCGTGCATCCCCATGCTGCCCAGCACACATGGTCAAACATCAAACAGGTAACTGACATGATTTATTTGCTTATATCTTTTCTATAAAGTGGCAGCTCATCCCTGCAAGCCAGGCCTCTCATCTAACTGGTAATTGACTATATGTTCTGCTGATACCTTTTGTCCTATCGCTATTGTATTTGCATATCTGACAATTGTATATGTATAGTGTTTTGTCCAGTATGCCCATAAGGCGATTAAATGTATATTTTAACCTTGGGCTGCTCTTTTTTCTTGATCCACGAATCCACAAATCCGTGTTCTCAGTTTTAACTTCACATGCTACTGGGACTGGTCTCTGGCCCGATGTGATCCCAAAAACAGACCAGGCTTATATCTAATGAGGAACTGGTGGCAGTCATACAAAGCTGGCAGGGTTCTGTTTAAATGGTGCTAGTGAAAATCTCCTCTCAGCCTGTCAGGGTTGTGAGCGAGTGTTGTGCCACATCAGCTGCTGTGTGGGCCATATTCTCTCACTACCCATGCCTTCCTGGGCTCGTGTGGACAGGGGGTATCTGTGTAAAACTGTGCCAAGCAGACCTTACTTGTTCTCAGGGGATGCAGAATATCACATTGGTAACATAAGAGCGACGTCAGGTGGGGTGACGAGGTGTGGGTTCGTCGCAAGTGGTGGCAGCTGTGGAATTCGGCATGATCTCTCCAGTGTCATCCAAAATAGCCTTATTTTGGACCTTACCAGCCTAATAATCACAGCCTCCATCTGTCTGCTTTGCCTTTGCTGGTTATTAAAAAGTACGTGAGATCTCACCTATTTTTTAATAGCCAGGTAAGGCAAAGCAGACAGCTGTGGGCATCTATTAATAGACTGAGAAGTTACATGGATATTGGACTCTTCGTAGCCTAATAAGATCAAACTTCAGCCACTTCAGAAATGGTGTATTAATTAGATGCTGCAAGTGTGGCGCTTAGCCTCGGCTCTTCCAGATCGCCCTGTTGCGTTGGCAATCAGGGTATTGATACTTTACAGTTCGAGTTCTCTTATCCCTAGTTTTATATTTTATGCACCTGTTAATATACATTATTTATTTGTCTATGGATTCCTGACCAGATCTAGCTCATGTCTACTTATAAAGTATATACTTCAGTGGGCCAATCTAAAAGTATTGAACTGGTCTTCTAAAATATCAAAGGATTCTCTGGTGGGCTTATGTACTAACAAAATAATGAGCTCGAGAATCATAACAATGGTTACAGCTGAATACAAACCCAATTAAGGTTGGTTTTGAGCACCCTATAACTCTGGTGACAATTTATTCATTACTCACATAGTGTTCGTGCACGGACTCCGAACACGGACTTCTTTAGGAAGTCTCTGTTACTGTTTGGGCTGCTAGCCCGAACATTGGGTGTTTCCCACGCTGTTATCTGTGTGACAGCATGAGAAACACTGGCGGCTCTGATTGGCAGTGTTTGTTACCGCCTGTCCAAACTCTGCATTTCCCATGCTGTCAGATGACAGCATGTGAGCCAGCAGCTCTGCTTGGCGGTAAATGTTTACCACCAATCACAGACATCAGTTAACGAGAGTACTACTCTCATCATCCTATACCTCCTCTCGCTTAGGGCAGCGAGAACAGGTGTTCTATGATAAGAGTATTCATCAGCCAGCGTCTGTGCAGTAAATAAGTACATTTTAAAAAGAGTGGAGTGGGCTCAACTCTAATTTTGATAACCTGTCTGCTTTATTGGCTGGTTAGCAAAAATAGAGGGGTTCCCACACCATATTTAATTATTTAAAGAAATAAGAAAAAAACAACATAGGGTCCCCCCCATTTTGGCAACCAGCCAAGATAAAGCAGACAATTGTGGGCTGGTATTCTCAGAGTTGGAAGGGGCCATGGATATTGGCCCTCCCTAGCCTCAAACCAAAGAGGAGCTTGGTCCATTTGATGGAACATTGCAAAATGAGTATATTTTTTTTTACCCTACATTTATTATGTTTTGGGGGGTTTTCAGAGCACAAAAATGCATTCAAATAACATTGAATAAATTCAATACTAACCAATTTTCCCAATCAAAGTTGCATGAATTACCTCTGGTAGTGACCTCTGGTTACTATGCCGACGCATCGCTGACCCACAAAGCGGTAGTTAAATGCTGGAAGTGGTATTTAAATGCCGCTGTCAGCATTTGACAGCGGCATTTAACTGGTTAATAGCGGCATGTGGATCGGGATTCCACCTGCCGCTATTGCGACTTTGATGTGGGCTCACCGCCGGAGCCCACATCAAAGGGGGAGACACGACATGCACCGTACTAGTACGGGCATGTCATGAAGGGGTTAAACTAATTCCCTCTTCCAATTGATGCAGTTACACTGATTTTTGAACAGCTTTTCTTTTTCATTTGTGCCCCTCTGCTCCAGAGTTCTGCCCCTGATAGTGATGATGCAAATTTCCCTTCACCAACTGGGCGTACAGCACAGAACTTCTCTGTGGGTGCGGACATTTTTTGATTGGCCAACATAAGGAAAAAAACGCAAACGCTCAGAGATGTTCTGTCTTATTTACATAGTGAATTGATGGTAAAATTTGCACCATTATTTCCAGGGTGCACAATTTTGGAATGGAGGAGCGCAGAAGAAAAAGGAAAACTGTTCTAGAATCGGTGGAACAGCAGCAACTGGAAGAAGTGCCCAGTTTAAATTAAAAAAAAAAACCCCACTGAAAGGTCCACTTTAAAGGCACTATTAGATAATTACTCTTGACTTTTGACTTCGCTTCCGTTCAGTGCTGACTGTTTTTGCAGAGATCGAGATGGTGTAGGGAGTCTTCCTTAGAGAAGATATGCAAATTATCTGTATTCCAGAAGGAAAAATGTTGTCTCTCAAAACAAGTGACTTTGACTATTGCCAAGCTCTGAAATCGATGAAGTTCTGCTGTCTAAAATCTAATGGTTACAGTCAGCTTAATGAACTGGCTCCTGGAAGAATCTGTACATGGACATTACCATTCTCATTCTGCATAAGGCACAATCCTTCCCAGTGTAAGGGTACGTTCACATTAGCGTTGCGCCGCCCTGCGTCGGCGACGCAACGCGCGACGCATGTTAAAACGCGCGCAAACGCGCGCAAAAACGCGCGCGTTTTGCGACGCGTGCGTCGTTTTTGACAAAAATCGGACGCACAGAAAATGCAACTTGTTGCATTTTCTTGCGTCCGACGCTAGCGTCGGAAACGACGCACGTGGCGAAAAACGCCACCCAAAAAACGCACGCGTCCCCTATGTTAAACATAGGGGCGCGTCGCCGCTGCGTCGCCGCTGCGTCGCCGACGCAACAGCGGCGCAACGCTAATGTGAACGTACCCTAAATAATGTCTTCCTGAATGTCAATAGCTCTTATCTGCGCACAGGTCTGTCAGCACAGCACCTTGTTGTTTGCATTATCTGGTTACATTATGAATACAAACAGTCTGATTAACAAACAAACATTTAATGAAGTGCAAGCGATTAATGCAGGAGCGGTAATTAACAAGAAAACTTATTTATTGAAGGTTAGAAGAATGTAAAATAAAACATTCAAGTTTTACCATAATGATTTGTGAATGTTCTTCCTGGCTTTCCTAGAGGAGTAATACAATTACAATACAGCGCCTTGAAAAAGTATCCATAGCCCTTGAACTTTCCCACATTTTTCACATCACACCCACAATCTTAAATGTATTTTATTGGGCTTTTATGCGATACCAACACAAAGTAGCAATTACTTGTGAAGTGTAAAGGAAACGATACAAGGTTTTATAATTGTTCTAAAAATCTTAATCTGAACATCGTAAGGGTCATTTGTATTCAGCCCCCTGAGTCAGAACTTTGTAGGACCACCATTCGCTGGTAATACTGCTGCAGTCTTTTGGGCTCTGTCTCTCCCACCTTTCTCTGCAGTCTTTTGCGGCCTACCTCTCCAGCTTTGCACATCTAGAGGTGACATTTTGCCCCTTCTTTGTACACTCGCTCTCGCTCAGATCGGATGGAAACATCTGTGATAAGTAACTTTCACGTCTTGTTACAGATTCTCTGGGATTTAGGTCTGAACTGTGACTGGGCCGCTCATGCACAATGAATATGCTGTGATCTTAACCCTCCATTGTAGCTCTGGCAGGATGTTTAGGGTTGTTGTCCTGCTGGAAGGTGAACCTACACCCGTATCAAGTCTTTTGCAGCCTGTAATAGGTTTTCCTCTAGGATTGCCCTGTATTTAAATCCATCTATCTTCCCATTACCTCTGACCGGCTTCTCAGCCCCTGCTGAAGAAAAGCCTCCCCACAGCAGGATGCTGGCACCACCATGTGTGACGGTGGGAATGGTGTTTTCAGGGTGATGTGCAGTGTTAGTTTTCTACCACACATAGTGTCTTGCATTTAACCCAAGACGTTTTACTTTTGTTTTATCGACCAAAGCAGCTTCTTCCATATGTCATGTAGGAGCTAGCAGGCAGAAAACTGTGGATACATTTATATGGTCTCTATAAGCCACCTATGATCACAGCATGAAAGCCAAAAATGTAAAAATAATCTTTCCAAGATCAGATATTCACACATAACCAGAATTCCTAATAATCAACTTCTGAGTTCAAATTGCCTATAAATAGTTAATATAGGGATTTCTGCATACTATTTCCCATAAATAACAGAAAAAAGTAATGCATCACCACTCTTTACTGTGTGACTGTATACCATACTGCAGCTTAGCCTCAACTGTCTCAAGTGGGTGCCAAAACATAGCACAAAGAGTAAGTGACAACTTGCTGACCATTGTGGGTCCCAATGCTTGGCCAGCCTCAATCCCAAGTATGGGGCTCAGAATGGATTAGTGGTTTTACTGACATATGTATTCGTATTGGCAACAAATGCAGTGATAGTGAGGACGAGTGGCCTTTGCTCCATACGAAAGGGGAACTTCAAGACCATCTCTACAGATCATTGGGGCAATTTTCTAAAGTCCACCATATGGAGAGGGGATAACTTACTTATTTCGAGTAACTCCTTTAAATAGTGTTGAACTGCAGGACCAGGAGCAGATATATGATGGAACCAGCAGAGCTTTGTGTTGGTAACATCTTTGTTCTGATGAGAAGTGGGATACTTAAAACAATCTTAAAGTGATGGTCAATCGGAAGCAAAACGTATCAATGCTTTTTTCGGCTTTTTATGGTTTTGTATTTGAGCACTGGCTGATGGTGTACTCTGTAATGATGTGTCCCATGAGGTTGGTATCATGCCTCTGTGGGTGGCTTATCTGATGTTACACAGATGGGGCATTGACTTTCACTGTGCGTTTGTATGTGCAGAAAACAAAGGCATCTCCTATAACCTTAGAAACAGCCATCTGTATCGAAGAGACGACATAGTGATGGCACCGAGACAACGGTTCATGAATTCTCTCCTTGCCCTGTCTGCTCCTCGGATTCATTATGTCGAGAGGCAAAAGTGACCTTTACAAAATTCTGAAATTGTTTATTATTGGGAAAGTCAGTGTCTTTTCTTTGATACAAAAAGCAGAACAGCAAAAATATATTCCCAGCTGTACAAAGGTAAAGGTCAAGGAAGCTACGTAAAAAGAAGGGAAACCGTAAGGTGATGTTCACACGATGGAGAAAAAACTCTGCAACAGAAATCTGGGGCCGACGCGTGTATTTGCAGAATGTTCAAGGGTTATCCCCTGATGTCCAATGGGGCCAATACATGTTTGGCCAGACTAGTAGAAAAAGGTAGCATTTTTTTTTTTTGAAAAGTAGACTTTTTTAAGGATGTGATCGAAGATTCTGGTTTTTAAAGCACCACTACAGCATTATTTTTTTCATCACTGAAGTGGCGCTTTAAATGTAAGCCTCCTTTGGCATCTTCACCGTTTTTTGGTGCTGCTCCGTTCCCACAACACCATCTTTCGAGAGCAGCTTCTCACTGGCCAGAGGTCAAAAGCTACAGTTGTGGCCAAAAGTATGGACACCGCTGCAATTCTGTCAGATAATACTCAGTTTCTTCCTGAAAATGATTGCAAACACAAATTCTTTGTTATTATTATCTTCATTTAATTTGTCTTAAATGAAAAAAAAACACAAAAGAGAATGAAGCAAAAAGCAAAACATTGATCATTTCACACAAAACTCCAAAAATGGGCCAGACAAAAGTATTGGCACCCTCAGCCTAATACTTGGTTGCACAACCTTTCGCCAAAATAACTGCGACCAACCGCTTCCGGTAACCATCAAAGAGTTTCTTAAAATGCTCTGCTGGAATTTTAGACCATTCTTCTTTGTCAAACTGCTCCAGGTCCCTGATATTTGAAGGGTGCCTTCTCCAAACTGCCATTTTTAGATCTCTCCACAGGTGTTCTATGGGATTCAGGTCTGGACTCATTGCTGGCCACCTTAGAAGTCTCCAGTGCTTTCTCTCAAACCATTTTCTAGTGCTTTTTGAAGTGTGTTTTGGGTCATTGTCCTGCTGGAAGACCCATGACCTCTGAGGGAAACCCAGCTTTCTCACACTGGGCCCTACATTATGCTGCAAAATTTGTTGGTAGTCTTCAGACTTCATAATGCCATGCACACGGTCAGGCAGTCCAGTGCCAGAGGCAGCAAAGCAACCCCAAAACATCAGGGAACCTCTGCCATGTTTGACTGTAGGGACCGTGTTCTTTTCTTTGAATGCCTCTTTTTTCTCCTGTAATCTCTATGTTGATATCTTTGCCCAAAAAGCTCTACTTTTGTCTCATCTGACCAGAGAACATTCTTCCAAAACATTTTAGGGTTTTTCAGGTAAGTTTTGGTAAGCCTGACTTTTTTATGTCTCGGGGTAAGAAGTGTGGTCTTCCTGAGTCTCCTACCATACAGTCCCTTTTCATTCAGACGCTGACGGATAGTACGGGTTGACACTGTTGTACCATCGGACTGCAGGGTAGCTTGAACTTGTTTGGATGTTAGTCGAGGTTCTTTATCCAACATCCGCACAATCTTGCGTTGAAATCTCTTGTCAATTTTTCTTTTCTGTCCACATCTAGGGAGGTTAGCCACAGTGCCATGTGCTTTAAACTTCTTGATGACACTGCGCATGGTAGACGCAGGAACATTCAGGTCTTTGGAGATGGACTTGCAGCCTTGAGATTGCTCATGCTTCCTCACAATTTGGTTTCTCAAGTCCTCAGACAGTTATTTTGTCTTCTTTCTTTTCTCCATGCTCAATGTGGTACACACAAGGACACAGGACAGAGGTTGAGTCAACTTTAATCCATGTCAACTGGCTGCAAGTGTGATTTAGTTATTGCCAACACCTGTTAGGTGCCACAGGTAAGTTACAGGTGCTGTTAATTACACAAATTAGAGAAGCATCACATGATTTTTCGAACAGTGCCAATACTTTTGTCCACCCCCTTTTATGTTTGGTGTGGAATTATAACCAATTTAGGACAATACTTTTTGTGCTTTTTCATTTAAGACAATTTAAATGAAGATAATAATACCAAAGAATGTGTGTTTGCAATCATTTTCAGGAAGAAAATGAGTATTATCTGACAGAATTGCAGGGGTGTCAATACTTTTGGCCACAACTGTAAGTCACAAGCAAGTGAAAATCTCCGAGCTAAAAGAACCATGTAAAATTCTCTATTCTTATAGATTATTTTTAGGCTTCCAGACTTTTTAATGTATTCCTTGCCATAAAATCTGATAATCCAGAATGATATATTCAATATACTGTATTCCAGGAATGAATGAATCTTTTGAAATTCGAGTTGACCACCTTCGCCAAATTTTTCTCTAATATTTGATTTGCAGCAAATTTTACTGAAACCCAACATTTCGTTACCTTAGTAGTATCCAAATGAGCTCAACATATGTGGCAGGTGATACATGGATGGTAACCACAAGCTCCAAGATCCTCACATATTAATCATCTTCCTTTCTGTGCTGTCACGTACTATTTGTAACACTGTAGACGACCATATTATTGGTCTGAGTGTGATCAGACAAAGCATCGTATGGCGCTCTGACATGGTTATTCTATGGTGCAGTGCACATGTCCAATTTTTCCTCAAAATATCTCAGCATGCCGAAGTTGGATCCGATATTCGAATCGCACGAATATTCGGACGTACAATACACTGAGTATGTGCAAACCATCAGACTGTACTCGAATGACCACAATGGAGAAGATGGAGAAATTTATTTTTCCATCTCCTCCTTATCCGAGAGAATCAGATCATACGGTAATCAAACTGTGATCAGAGCGTGATTAGCATAATCTGCCCGATTCTCTTGGATGACAGAATACACTGCTGTCTCCACCTAGCATGATTATATATTATTTTATGGCTTTCTCTCCCTTTTTCTATTGCTGAGATATGACGTCCTCACACTATCCAGATTCACCACTAAATAGCTGCTGCATTCCCTGCCTTGGCTTTTACAAAGGCTATGATAGTTCTTCCTGATTGTCTATTCTATACCGTGTTGCATACCTGCTCCAGGCCATTATGGGAAGCTCATCCCTGCCAGAGTTTATGTGATTCTTTTCTAAATGTTGCAGTCTTCTACATTGTGTGAAATGGCAGCAACTATTTTAGTGATTCACGTGATGCTAGTGGCAGTTTGTCTGAGTTCGCCTGGTCCTAGAAATTCCTAAAATTTTGTAACAAATTGATTTTGAATCTTTTTGCTCATTTCTAATTTAATCTGATGAGTGCCGGAGTGTCTGATATCTGTGTGCAACAGATCAGTGCCGCGCCATTATCATGCCCCAATCGCTACTGAAAAGCAAATGGATATGTGCTAGTCCACACATCATGCATTGTATTCACATATTTCCAGCTGGTGAGCACTTATTGCTTCTGTGTTTGTCTTGATGGAAAATCAACGGAGCCTTTTCTTTTTTCTTTCTTTATTAAATGCCTGTGAACACTCAAGTGGATATTGCCTTCCAGACAGGGTGACCTAAAACTGTGTAGAGTCAGAGGGACAGACACTCCGGGAATATATCTACCTGCACATTTCATGAAACAACAGCTTCTCCTTCTATTTCAGATGCACAGGGAAAAGGATGTCATGAATTCTAATTGACCCGCGCAACCCCAGTTATTGCAGTGGGAGCAGAGGAAGGCATAGAATGTCGCCAAGTGCACTGGTCCGGTAAACTAGCATATGACACCAGCGAGAACAGGTTATTTGGTCTTCTTCCCAATAGAGAGGACTCACCACAGTCATTTTATGTGTCATTGACACTTTTTTTTCTTTTGCTTTGATTTTAAAAGGGATAACAGCCTCATTGGATGCGCTCAGTTTTAGTTGAAAGAGCAGTTTCTGCTGTGTCCTATCCATGACTGACATTGAAATATGACTTGTCCTATTACTCAGACGATAAAAGGGCAAAACCTATGTATGTGAAGCGAAGGAAAGGGGTAAGCAATATAAATTGCAGTTAAAGAGGATCTGTCAGGCAAGCAGTGAAGGCAAAAGTGTAAAAAGTAATAAGTAGAAACAAACAGTATAAGCTAAAGCATAAAATGTGTTATGAAAAAATAATACATAAAAATAAAACAATAATAATAATAATAATAAATCAAAGTATAATCATATTAGAATAATATAAAATAGTAACAAATAATAATATACATTAAAACAATAAACCTAAGATAAAAATACAAAATTGAATTAAATTTAATCTGCCAGGAAAGAGTAAGATAAAATAAAAACAAAAGTCTTTTTCTCACCTCTCCTTGGCTGTCACTGGAGATGAGCGAATCTGACAACATTTGAATTCGCTAAACCGCACGGATTTTACATGAAAATTTGATTTGTAGCAAATTTTTTCTCAAATTGAAGTTCCCTTATGTATTGAGGTCTTCACACAAATGTAAAATGTAGAAAAAAAAACAACACTACCTTACCGCTCTCTTCGCTGCTCGCTGTCCCCCATTCGATCTTCAGTGTGTCTTCATACTGCTGCCACACACTGTAACCCGGCACATCTTCATGCTAGGCTTGACGCTAGGCTTGGACATCACAACCTTTTGACTCAAATGCAGTGGGACACCCCAAGTGCATGTTCAAAAGTCCCAGCGCAGACTGCGCCTCATAAGGTCATGGTGCAATAACCCTGCCGGCATCACTGCATGGCCTCCCATCCCCCACCTGCCTGCTACATCAACTTACTCCGGGCCATGCTGTGAGTTCTGTCTGCTGCCAGCTCCATGCTGTGTGCCTCATGTCTGCCTGCTGTGTGCACGCTTCCTGGCTGTGTGCATAGCAGGGTGGCGCTAGCAAATCCAGATTCTTATTGAGCCTGCGTGCACCTCCTTAAGGTGTCCCTGGCTAATTGCCTAGAGGCCTTTGATACTTAAGGCATCCTCACCCATTGGAGGATGCCTGAGCAAACTATTTCCCTCAGTTAGTATCTTGCTACTGAGCTGCCAGGTCCTGTCCTGTCTCCACCTCTGGGGGCTGCAATACCCAGGCCTATATCCATGTCTAGTCCTTGTGTCCGTGTCTGTCCCTGTCTGTACTCTGATCTTTGTCCGTTCCTGCTGTTCCTTGCCTCTTGCCTTTCCCACTCTGCTGTGTGTACCTTTATGTTCACTCTGTGAGGTGCCAAGGGGAGAAGTACTAGAAAACAGATATGTTTCTCCCCGTTTCATTTCATATGTATCACGGTATTGATTGTGAAGCTGTTTATTTCTCTGTAATCCGGTCCTGGTTTCTTTAGTGATCAGCCTGAAAGGACTGGTGCTTCCCTTCCACACATGCAATCCAGCTTTTGCTTCAGCTGATATAATCAAGGAACTGCTGGGATCTCAGTCTCTCATCTGCTGGTCAGGGAGCTGACACAGTAAGGTTGCACAAACTTCTTTCTTGTTGTGTAGGTTTATTTTGCAGTTAGAATCTTGTTGTTAGTTAGTGGCCAGACGGCCTTAGACATTTTATTTCATGTTTGGCACGTGTAACATTGCACGGCAAATGTGTACAATAAATACACCTGACACATACCTGTGTGGAACTCGCTAGCCTGCTATTGTCCGTTGTGACTCCATAGCCACCTGCTTGGGCCAAAGCAGAGATCCCTGATGAGCTATATCTCCACAACTCCCTCATGCTCTGCTCAATGAGTGGCTCTGTACCTTTCTGCTCTGCTTGCTGCAACCTGTGGCTCTGCGCCTCTCTGTTCGCCACCACCTGTGGCTCTGCGCCTCTCTGCTCTGTTCACCAACACCTGTGGCTCTGTGCCTTTCTGCTCTGCTCGCCACCACCTGAGGCTCTGCGCCTCTCTGCTCTGCCCACCACAACCTGTGGCTCTGCACCTCTTTGCTTTGCTCACCACAACCTGTGGCTCTGTGGCTTTGCTCTGTTCTCGGCTCTGCACTCTGTGGCTTTGCTTTGCTCTCAGCTCTGCACTCTGTGGCTTTGCTTTGCTCTCAGCTCTGCACTCTGTGGCTTTGCTCTGCTCTCGGCTCTGCACTCTGTGGCTTTGCTCTGCTCTCATCTCTGCTCTTTGTGGCTTTGCTCTGCTTTCGGCTGTGCACTCTGTGGCTTTGCTTTGCTCTCAGCTCTGCACTCTGTGGCTCTGCTCTGCACTCTATGGCTCTGCTCTACTCTCGCTCTGCGGCTCTGCTCTGCTATCGCTCTGTGGCTCCATCCTGCTCTCGCTCTGTGGCTCCTTGCGGTTCTGCCTTGCTCCGTTCCTTGCGGTTCTGCCTTACTGCACTCTTACCTTTCAGCTCTTAGCTCTGCCTCCTGTGGTTCTGCTTTGCATTCGCTCTTGTGGTCTTGCTGTACCTCCGTTCTGCAACTTGCCGAACAGGTCCATATCTGTTTCCTTATATCCTCCAGTCTGTACAGGCTCCTACCTGTTCCCATATACTTTCCTGTCTGTACAGGCTCCTACCTGTTCCCATATACTTTCCTGTCTGCACAGGTTCCTACCTGTTCCCATATACTTTCCTGTCTGCACAGGTTCCTACCTGTTCCCATATACTCTTGTCTGAACAGGCTCCTACCTGTTCCCATATACTTTCCTGTCTGCACAGGCTCCTACCTGTTCCCATATACTTTCCTGTCTGCACTGGTTCCTACCTGTTCCCATAAACTCTTGTCTGAACAGGCTCCTACCTGTTCCCATATACTTTCTGTCTGCACGGGCTCCTACCTGTTCCCATATACTTTCCTGTCTGCACGGGCTCCTACCTGTTCCCATAAACTCTTGTCTGAACAGGCTCCTACCTGTTCCCATATACTTTCTGTCTGCACGGGCTCCTACCTGTTCCCATATACTTTCCTGTCTGCACGGGCTCCTACCTGTTCCCATATACTTTCCTGTCTGCACTGGTTCCTACCTGTTCCCATAAACTCTTGTCTGAACAGGCTCCTACCTGTTCCCACATACTCTCCTGTCTGAACAGGTTCCTACCTGTTCCCATAAACTTTCCTGTCTGCACAGGTTCCTACCTGTTACTATATGCTCTCCTGTCTGAACAGGTTCCTACCTGTTCTCATATACTCTTCTGTCTGTACAGGTTCCTACCTGTTCCCATATACTCTTCTGTCTGAACAGGTTCCTACCTGTTCCTATATACTCTTCTGTCTGCACAGGTTCCTACCTGTTACTATATGCTCTCCTGTCTGAACAGGTTCCTACCTGTTCTCATATACTCTTCTGTCTGAACAGGCTCCTACCTGTTCCCATATACTCTTCTGTCTGTACAGGTTCCTACCTGTTCCTATATACTCTTCTGTCTGAACAGGTTCCTACCTGTTCCTATATGCTCTCCTGTCTGAACAGGTTCCTACCTGTTCCCATATACTCTTCTGTCTGTACAGGTTCCTACCTGTTCCCATATACTCTTCTGTCTGCACAGGTTCCTACCTGTTACTATATGCTCTCCTGTCTGAACAGGTTCCTACCTGTTCTCATATACTCTTCTGTCTGAACAGGCTCCTACCTGTTCCCATATACTCTTCTGTCTGTACAGGTTCCTACCTGTTCCTATATACTCTTCTGTCTGAACAGGTTCCTACCTGTTCCTATATGCTCTCCTGTCTGAACAGATTCCTACCTGTTCCCATATACTCTTCTGTCTGTACAGGTTCCTACCTGTTCCTATATGCTCTCCTGTCTGAACAGGTTCCTACCTGTTCCCATATACTCTTCTGTCTGTACAGGTTCCTACCTGTTCCTATATGCTCTCCTGTCTGAACAGGATCCTACCTGTTCCTATATACTCTTCTGTCTGTACAGGTTCCTACCTGTTCCTATATGCTCTCCTGTCTGAACAGGTTCGTACCTGTTCCTCATTTGGGAGAGAGCAAGGGGCAAAGGTGACTGGAGAGGTGAACAATGAGTTCAGTATTAGTTTTTTGCTGTTTGTTTGCATTTTATGGTTTAGCAAAATGGCAGGCAGCTGGCCACCATTTTGCGGAATTCATATAGACGAACTGCAAAAAAAAACATTCTTGAGAATATGGATTTTTGGAAAATTTGAGTACAGTTCAATTTCACTAGAATGAATTGGGTGGGGATGTCACTCACTACCCCAATCACGTGCATTGCGCATCTGTGGTGCCCCAGGATCCTGGTCGTCACAGTGGCATTACTTTCCCCTTGGGGAGAGGGATGTCACGCTTGGGAGCAATGAAGGATATCTTTCAGGTAAATCTCACATACAACACGTTCACACTCCAGGCCAGAGGGGGGAGCTCTAAACCTGGTTTAGGGTGAACTGCCTTATAAATACATTCTGGTTGGAGAGAAAGAGTTAAGTCAGTTCCTGTCAGAGAGACAGAGGAGAGGGCTGACAGACATAGAATGTCAGAAGGTTGAAGAGGCCCTGTAGTCTGAGGTACTACAGCCTCTGGAGAAATTGCCAGAAGGGAGCTTGTCATGGAACATCAGCTGAGGCGGAGCTGGTAGGATAGGAGAATAGCTGAGCAGACGTGGGGGTCTGCAGCTCCTGGCAGAAGAGGAAACTGAGAAGGAAAGAACAACTTGTGGAAATAGAGCAGGAGAGAGGAGGCACAGGAGAGTGACCCCAGGGGAGCAGAGCAGTGATTTGGCTACCTCTCTGGCTAGCGCAGGTTCCGGTAACCGGATGACCAAAGCCGTGTCGGACTCTAAGGGACATAGCTGAAACAGCTGTAACTGCAAGTTACCTGTCCGCCTTACACCCAGGAGACACAGTGATAATTATAGGGCCCGGGTCATCCTGGAGGCCATGTAAAAAGGCCCAGTTCACCTGTCATACGGGTTTATGTCCTAACCTATATGGGGGACAGAGAAGAACTGTGAGGACCTTATCAGAAGCCTTAAGCAGTAAGGGACTACAACTCCACCATGCTTTGAGGAAGGCTTTCATCTACACCTGGTAAAGGGAACTCTGGATTCGCTTCCAAGCCGGCCGGATCCTGCCTGCCCTGTGATCTGGTGCCCAGGACTGCGGTTGCCTGAAGCTTCAGTAAACCAGGTAAAAGACTGCAAAGCTGTGTCCTCGTTCTTCACTGCACCATTCACCATCTCCATCTACACACACGGGAGCCATGGGGACCTACTTCACCTGTGGGAAGTTATACCATCTGGCTGCCATACCATCACCCCAGAGGACCCCTTTAAGCAGCGTCGGTCCCTACTGACCGAATACCACAGGTGGCATCACGAGCAATAGACTTTATTTACAATTCCCCTTAAAAGACCTTTCCCCTTCAATTGGGCGCCCAGGGCCACGGACCGGGTCGCAGCCACCGTGACATCCCCTTTAAGCCCTGGAACCGATACCGAGTACTTCACGGACCTGGCAGGCGACTCACATCATGTAGCAACGTGGGCCGTAGTTAAAAGAAGACATTCGATTCACTCACTTCTTGTATTTATGCCTGTCAGACACAAGTACTGAAAGATAAAAGTTGAAAAAAATCATAAAAAACAAGAATAAATAAAAATCCATAATTAATAATAAAGTGAAAAAAGAAATAAATAGCAATATAGTGATAATAATATAAAACAATAAATATTGATAGAAATATAAAATAAAAACATAAATAAAAAATAAGCATGGTTAATGTACCTTATTTAGTGCTTGATCATGTTAGGTAGTAATATTATTTCGGGATTATTCAGGGTCATTTACGAGCTGCACATCTTTAATACCGATCTCAGACTTTCTAGAATGTACTGTGCTGTAAGTAATGCCTTTGAAATGACACATGTGGGAATCCATCCGTTATGTCTAAAGAAATTCCATCTGATTGATGTAGTATTTTATGATTTCATTTTTCCCTGAGATTGCTGCCGGCAAAATACCTTGAACTGTACGTGGATCAATATATTTCATTTCAAGCTAATTGTATAATGTAAAAATGCCTGTTATTGTTTCAGCTTAGACAGGCAAGGACGCATTGGCTGTGTGCAAAATATATCAATCAAAGGTAGTTTTTTAACTATTACTACAGTGTCTTGGGGCTGAAGGGTAATTGGCTGCTGAGTGCCAACGTGGATGCTAATATGAAGCTTTGCTATGGCCAGGGCCAGGGGTAGCAAAGAAAATGCATGTGAAAGAAGGCCTAGCAATGGCTCCGCAGGGGCAGAACAAGCGGTGGGCCAAGTAGGTGGCCACCAAAGGCACCATTAAGAGGGTGCAATAGTAGGTAAATAAATAATTGACTCTCTATCCAATAGTGTAGGTGAAGGGTTGCTCTTTAAGGAATCATTGCTTTGGGCACTATGACAACTTGTCCAGCCCTGGTAGGATGTTTCAAAGTAGTACACATATGTCATAAAGGCTTTTGTTAAAGGGTCTATTCTGAGGAACCAAAATGTTTGAGAAAAATATTCGGACTGATTATTTTATTATTTTTAATCAATAGTCACTTTTCCTAGTCTCCCACAGTTCCCATTACAGCACTCACCTAGTTTCTGTCACGCACTGACTGTACATGATTAGGGAAAAGGGCCCTAAACCGTTCCTAGGACTGGGGCTCTAATTATCCCTGCTCCCAAAGGTACTTCTAAAGGTAAGGAAGTTTGGGCCACCAGCCTTACTGTTCTCCTGTTAGGAATAACAGAAAGCAACAAGCATACAAAAACACTCAGCAAAGGTAGAGAGGTATTTAGGGAGGGATAGGAATGTACCAACCAAATGGGAATAGGTCTATGAGGAAAGAATACACCCAAAAAACGGCATACAACAATCTCCAGTAACAACAACGACCTCCAATTCAGCACAGCGTCTACAATGAGCTAGTAAGCAAAGCTTTCACTGACAAAGAAGAGAAGGTCTGACCAGATTTTATAGGGAGAGGAAATGACCAGGTCAGGAACAGCTGTGAAATGGAGCTGCAAGTTTCTAACCAGCATAGAAAGGGACATTAACCTCTTCAGCACTAAAGGAAATGAAATCAATTTAATATGAAATACAAACACACAGGCTAAATGGAAGATCTGCGATTAATAATACGTAGTGACATTCTAACCACAAGTCTCCAAGGAGAACATGACCCGAACTTGACACCCTGCTGCTCCCTGATTTCTTGTTCTGTCTCTAACATACTGGAAATGGCCAGAAATTACTGCTTAGTCAATCACTAATCACAGCAGGGCCCCATTTAGGATAGTGATTGGCTGAACGAGAACTTCCAGCCATGTCAAAGAGGGGACCCGAAAGAGAAGATCAGCAGGGACCCAATAAGTGTCAAAATGGGACTTGCAAAGGATTAACGAGAACAAGTATAATTTCTTCAACTTTTTTTGTTAACAGATTTAAGTATTTTACCAAAAATGTTGACAATTTTACGGTTGTAATCATTTACAACTGACTGCAGCTCAAATTGGCCCAATTGACTTAACATACAAGAAGGTATGTCACATTTTTTCTAGCCCTTCTGCCTAATTAAAGAGGAGGGTGAAGAGAGGAGCATGGATTTTTGCAATAGGTTCTCCTCAAGTACCCAACTGAAAAGAAGACTTAAGAGATTAATTTTATCACTTTCTCTTCAGTGGTCAATTCAAGTGTCAGCCCATATCTATAATATATTGTAAAACTAATGAGAATTTACAAGTTTAATTCTGCTCGGTTAATATGGTAAAGTTGATGACCTGTTAAACAGCTATATTGCCTGGATCTTTTCCATTATTCTGAAATCTACACATTCATTCTCCTTTCTTGAGAGGAGACTGAAGGAACATAGTTTAATTGTAATTATTCTGAGTGACCTCATTGAACCTCAGAGAATTTAGAGTTTGTTACAAGACATGGACCCATTATATCAATGTATCTAAATGCAAATCCATAAAATAGGCAGGAAATGACAGTGAGCAGAAATCTGGAAAAATTATTTCCAATCACAAATTTAGCTTCCTGCTGGAGACATTGTATGGTTCTTAAATGATTCTAGTTGTTCTGACACCTTTGCGGCCACATATTTCCAGTAATATCTGGGACTATGGAAAAGGAGCAATGTATTTGCTAACAGAGTTGACTACCTATTTGTTGTACCCAGTGTCGGTCACTTACCACTTCTTCCAGAGACTCAGCTACTCCCTATCAACAGAGCAGTTTCTCTTCCTGTTGACAGGGCGGGACTACTGGTGTCATGCTGATTGACAGCCTGCTCTATGCTGCCTATTTGGAGGACGTCAGCTGTCAATCAGCATAACAGCAGTAGTCTCACCCTGTCAACAGGAGGAGAAACTCTGGCAGGTGTGGTCAATGACCAGAGGTAGTTGCCTCTGTTAGCAACTGCATGCCTTTTTTTTTCCAATGTCCCGGAAATCCTCTTTAATCAATTGAGATCTATTTATTCATAACCTTGAAATTTTTTACAATACTTCTCAATGTAGTCTCATATCTTCTAATTCCACTTATATTTTGGGGGGTGTTTGGAATCAAATTTAATACAAGAAGATGAAATATGCAAAATTCTAAGTAAAATATAAAAGTGGGTTTATTTTATAACTGTATTAAAATAATCAATTTGCATTTTATATCAAATTCATTTTTTTTTCTAAATTCATGTATTTCTCGCCCAGTTTTAGGACTAATACATGCATTTCTTTAAAGGTTTTAGAATTGCCTGGACTGTGTAAAAGCCGCCTCATATTGAGCTTGCAGAAATTCCAAAATTACACTATATTTTTTTTTGAAAAGTGAAGTTGAAAATCTACACTGATCAGAATTAGGAGCCGGCGTTCCAGACAGCGCAATATATATTTTTTTTTTCGCCAACTGTTTGTTACATCTGGTGCTGATTACTAAATCCTGCAAAATGGACCAAACTCAGCCTGGTTGGCTCGGTGACATAGAGAAAAAGATACAGCGGGCAGATGGCTGTGCGGTGGCTGGCAACAATGTTTCAATCGAGTGAAATAATAATTGCGAATAGATCAAGAGAAATCAGACGTCAAGTTCTGGTCTAAATATAAAATAACTGGAATATATCAGCTCTAACAACATGCACAACCCAATACAGACATCTGACAACTCGTCTTTAGACCAACGCTTCATAAAGAAATGTCACAGAAATTCCCTCTGTCTTCTGCACGTCAGGGTTTGTTTTTCACGTAAACGGACCAAATTCCATCAGGTTTTTTTTTCAGTGATGAGAAAATAAAAACACTTCCTCCACCTTCTTGTATTAAGCAGTAAAAAATGATCAGCGCACGGGTGGAATCCAAGTGCTGTCAGATGTTTTTACTGGCCCAGATTTCCATTGTCAATTTTCATCTGACACTCGGAAAAATATCAGACATCTCTCCTCGAATTTGCACGCATCACTCGGTCTGACGAATAAAATCTGTCATGCGAACAGCGCCATAGACTGTCATAGGTATGCATGTTGTCCGTGAAAAAAAACTGACGAGTGAATGAGCCCTAACAGTGAGAGCTGCAGTGAAAAGCATGGTGGACGTTGTACATTTTTCTTTCTTTCTTTCCTTCTATATTTCATTTTTTTGTTTTTCTTTCCATTTTCTTCTCTTTTTCATGTTTCTTACCCTATTCTGGAGTTTCAAGACCTCAAAGCATTCTAAATATTGGGTTAAAAAATACATGACCTCCCCACTCACCATTTTAGCCGTCGTACCCCTTTAGCCCATTGTCCAGTCCCTTTTGCAGTTCCCTTCGGCCTGTTTTCCGCTTTCTCCATGGGGTACCGTCTTCTTCCTCCAATTTCACTCTGCGTAGGGGCTTCCGGTATCTGATATCATGTTGTCTGGAAAAGTGCTGCCCAGGACATTAATCAGATCTCGGACGGCAGATGTCATGACATATGTCAGAATGGCCTGTTGAGCACTAGTGGTCCCAGTGCAGAGTGAAGATTGAAAAAGAGGAGGACGTTGTGTACCGTGGAGAAGTAAAAAGAGACCACAAAATGCCCCATGTGGAGTCCCATCCGGCGTCCATTGGAAATCACTGTACATATCAATAAAGTTAGACTGGACCGGAAGGAAGAGAAAGGACCTGAGCGCTGCACCCGCAGGCGCCACCATAACAAAGGGAAAGGTCCATACATTTTCAGCGCTCATCCTCGCATGCTCAGTTAGCATTTTCAACAACACAAACACCATATTGGATAAAGGAAACAACTAGAAAGAAAGGGCAAAATCGGGAATAAACAAAGAAAATGTGTGCAATGACTCCATTACGCACCTTCATAACTATTAACACAGCCAGAGACAGGGATCGCGAGGAAACAACCCATAAATGCGCCATGTAATCCACGGACACACTGATCTCCAAAAGAGGTGTACAAACACTGCTTGATAGGAATCAGAGTCAGATGTAATCGCCAACCTGGTTAAGTTTAAGGTACATTCCCGCCGCGAGCTTTTGGAGAGTTTTTGATGTTGGTGATTTAAAAAAAAAAAGGCAAGTAATCAATTTTACTTAATGGGTACAAAAATGGTACGGAAAGTCTGCAACATCAAAAACTCACCAAATGCTCATTGTGGGAACATAGAATAAAGGGCCAGAGAGCTAAGAAAGGGGGGCACCATCAAGCACAATAATTCATGTGTTCAACCTGTAGCATGTCACAAATAGACTAGTGCAAAGAGACATGCATGACAGCAGGGATCAACATGCAAAAATCACATATTTTATTAATGTCCATTAACCACACAAAATCATTAAAAACATTTAAGTCTACACATACACCTCCAATGTGAATAGGGTATTAGAAAACCAATTTAAAGTACTACGTATAATAAATAGCTTCATAGAGATATGAACCAAAATGTTGTCACATCGGCCATTAAAGTCTTATAATTTTCACTATTTTTGGAGTCCTCCTTCATTTTTGTTTTCTGGTCCAGTTTAGGCTTATGCCAGGAAAGCTTTGCACCCCTATTTGCTCTTTTTATGTATAACTGACGCTGCTTTTTTTTTCTATTCTACATCCATTGATCCATTGATCCATCGATCTAACCATCGATCCATCCGTTCATCCATTCATCCATTCATTCATCAATCCATCCATCTATCCAGCCATCTATCCAATCATACAACCATCCATCCATCCACCTATCTATACAACCATCCATCTATTTATGCATCTATGCTTCCTTACATCCATCCAACCATCCTTCCATCCATTTATCCAATCAGCCATCCATCCATCTATCCAACCATCCATCCATTCATCTAACCATCCATCCATCCATCCAACCATCCTTACTTCCATCCATTCATCCAACCATCCATCCATCCAACCATCCTTCCATCCATCCAAGCAATCATCCAAGCATCCATCCTTCCATCCATCTATCCATCTATCCAACCATCCGTCCATCTTTACAAGCATCCATTGATTTATCCAATCATCCATCCATCCAACCATCAATCCATCTATTCATCTATTCATCCATCAATCCAGCCATCTATTCAATCATCCAACTATCCATCTATCCATCTATACAACCATCCATCTATCTATCCTTCCTTACATCCATCCAACCATCCATCCTTTCATCCATCCATCTCGCCAACCATCCATTCTTCCATCTTTCTAACCATCCATCCATCCAACCATTCATCCATTCAGCTAACCATCCATCCATCCATCCATCCTTCCATCCAACCAGGCAACCATCCATCCTTCCTACCATCCATCCATCCTTCCTACCATCCATCCAACTATCCATCCATCTATCCTTCATTACATTCATCCAACCATCCATCCATCCTTCCTTACATTCAACCATTCATCCTATCTGTCATCCATCTTTCTTTACACCCATCCAAACGTCCATCCAACTATCCATCCATCCATCCAACTATTCATCCATCCATCTCATAGTGCATTTCTTATTTTGTGCGCAGCAATTATTTTGGATGCTGATTTACAGATTTCCCCATTTTCGATGTTTAACATGAAAATCTGCCTTGTCTGAGGGGTCAGAGAGGAGTCGTCTGCCTCTGTGCTGTAGAAAGTGGAGCCTGTCTGATTTATTTACTGTGTCTATCAAACCACAGTGTGTGATGAGACAGAACAGACCGCCACGCCACTTATGACTGCCAGGCAGTGTCAGAGAGAAGCAGTCATTGGGAAGAGCAGGCGTATGTACGATTGGCAATGTGAAGAAACAGAAAAATGCATCAGAAAAGGTCACAGATGATAAGCATTGAGCTACCAAAGGGGTTAAAGTGAATGGCCCCATCATTACTATGGGCGGATCAGTCCAGATGGGGGGCCTCATCCTGTGTGATACAGTACAGATAAAAGTCTGTAGGTCCAGATATAGGATGATATACTGCCTCTATATCTACACAGTTTATAATGAGCTCTTCAGCTTCTCCTACTGGTGGCTACAAAAATTCAGAGTACAGCTCTCTGATGGACATGGATCTCTGCATCAGAAAAATAAAAAATGAGCACTTCTGCAATTTTTCAAGTGCTGCAGAGTTTTTTTTTAACAATATGTTGCCATACGGTAATGTCCTTTCTTTCATTGCAGCTGTGCATCCAGCACCCAGAGCTGTTGCAAAGATGGAGTCACGTGATCTAATGAAGGTCTGCAGTGCTTGATTAATAAGTCTTTATATTGGTAGGAGTTCCATTTTTATAATTACAAATCTACCATTTTGCCACAGAATTACATGATAAAACTGTTTCTTGCTGCCACCACTAGGGGAGTTTAAAAGCTCGCTATAAACTACTTATACTAAAAAAAGGAGGAAAATTCAAAACCATACCCTTTTTATACTGTCCCAGCAAAATACGTTGATCAGAAAATATGTCCCTAAGGCTGGACACCTCCTCTCTAAATGTTTCTGGAGACTCCAGTGCCTTCATTCATGTGTCATCGTATCATTTTCAGTTGTTTAAATGGAAGGAACAACCACATGACAGCCCACATTTACCCAGTAAACTAAATTGCCCTCCTTCTCTTGAAACGATAGCCATTTGCTTCAATGGAGGTCAGAGCCTGGGAGAAAACAGGTTAATAATCGAGAAATATTTACTCAAAAGCAAAAAATAAATAATTCATTGCCCCTTTCATGTGTCTCCCGTATCAGACGGTTCCTCTGCAAACTGCCGCAAAATAGGCGAACATCGTTAGTGATTCCCAGAAAAAAGAATAAAAGAGACCCTGAAATTTAATTAAGACAAACTGTTTTCATTCTGACATCCTTCTTGCTGTATCTCATGTCCAGCTGTGAGGCGGCGGAAAGACGACAGATACATGTAAAACTATGTAACCGGTGCTCACCGTGAAATGGCTCATTAACAGATCACCAACGAGCCGGATGAAGCAGATAGACTCAAGGTGAAAACAAAACAAGAGGTTCCCCTGAGTTAACAGCTTTGCTGCAATATTCATAGAAGAGTATAAATCTTTGTTAAAAATTAAAAATTCAATAAAATTATTAAAAAAAAAACTTTCTGGTTCAGGAATATAATGCCACACGTGCAATGAAGACTGACACACAGCTAGGGCAGAAATAAAGATTGAAGATCTAAATAATATACACAGCTCAAAAAAATAAAGGGAAGACTAAAATCCCACATCCTAGATATCACTGAATGAAATATTCCAGTTGTAAATCTTTATTCATTACATTGTGGAATGTGTTGAGAACACTAAAACCTAAAAATGATCAATGTATATCACAACTAATATCCCACGGAGGTCTGGAGTTGGAATGATGCTCAAAATCAAAGTGGAAAATGAAGTTACAGGCTGATCCAACTTCAGTGGAAATGCCTCAAGACAAGGAAATGATGCTCAGTAGTGTGTGGCCTCCACACGACTGTATGATCTCCCTACAATGCCTGGGCATGCTATTGATGAGGAAGCGGAAGGTCTCCTGCGGGATCTCCTCCGAGACATGGACTAAAGCATCCATCAACTCCTGGACAGTCTGTGGTGCAACCTGATGTTGGTGGATGGTGCGAGACATGATGTCCCAGATGCGGGCAGCACGGTGGCACAGTGGTTAGCACAGCAGCCCTACAGCACTGGAGTCCTGGGTTCAAACCCCACCAAGGACAACATCTGCAAAGAAAAGAGAGAAATGGCCGACAGCACTCACAGTCTGGAGCGCCCGTCCAGGTCCAGGGAACCCACCAGGACCACAGAAGATTCAAGCAATAGAAAGACAGCGCTCCATCCGGGTGTAAAGTCCAAACAAATGAGTTTTATTGAGCCATCAAACAGCAACGTTTCGACCCAGAGGGTCTTTGTCAAGCATAAGCATGCTTATGCTTGACAAAGACCCTCTGGGTCGAAACGTTGCTGTTTGATGGCTCAATAAAACTCATTTGTTTGGACTTTACACCCGGATGGAGCGCTGTCTTTCTATTGCTTGAAACATCTGCAAAGAGTTTGTATGCTCTCTCCGTGTTTGCGTGGGTTTCCTCCGGGTTCTCCGGTTTTCTCCCACATTCCAAAGACATACTGATAGGGATTTAGATTGTGAGCCCCAACGGGGACAGCGATGATAATGTGTGCAAACTGTAAAGCACTGCAGAATATGTTAGCGCTATATAAAAATAAAGATTATTATTATGTGTTCAATCGGATTCAGGTCTGGGGAAATGGAGGGCCAGTCCGTAGCTTCAATTCCTCCATCTTGCAGGAACTGCGGACACACTCCAGCCACATAAGATCTGGAATTGTCCTGCATTAGGAGGAACCCTGTTGTGAATTCTGCTTTTGGGCTCCCTCCGGTGGTTGTAGGTGGTAATGCAGTTGTCTCTGGGCTGCAGTCCTGGACAGGTGTATCTGCTGATTGCAGCTCTGACTGGAGTATTTAGGTTTGCAGGACTCATTTGTCCTTGCCAGTTGTCAATGTTTCTTGGGAAGTATTGGATCTCTGTCTGGCTTTTCCTGCTTAGCTGCCAATTCAGCAAAGATAAGTGTCTGTTTCTTTTTCTATGGCATACAAGCTGTGTGCTTGTTTTTGATTGTATTCCTGCTCTGAGTTTAGTAGTCTCTGGAGTTGCAGATATACGTTCCACGTCTTTAGTTAGACGGAGGAATTTTTGTATAATCTGCCGTGGATATTTTTGGAAGGGTTTTAGTACTGACCGCACAGAACTCTGTCCTATCCTTTCCTATTTTAGCTAGAGCGGCCTCTTTTGCTAAATCCTGTTTTCTGACTGTGTGTGTCTTTCCTCTCCTACTCACAGCCAATATTTGTGGGAGGCTGCCTATCCTTTGGGGTTCTGCTCTGAGGCAAGATAGTATTCCTATTTCCATCTTTAGGGGTATTTAGTCCTCCGGCTGTGATGAGGTGTCTAGGGAATGTTAGGTACCCCCCACGGCTACTTCTAGTTGTGGTGTTAAGATCAGGATTTGCGGTCAGTATAGTTACCACCTACTCCAGTGAATGTTTTCATGCTGCTCCAAGGTCACCGGATCATAACAGTACAACTGGCCAATAATGAGTTAAATGCATCTCAGAAGAAGGGAAGAAAGGTGTTGAGCCATTTTTTTTTCTTCAGTCTGCTTTATCTTCTCTTCCCTCTTTATCTCTGGGTGGCTGAGGAGCCTTGTGCAAGCATGGTTGTTCAGGAATTAGTTTCTCGTGTAGACCAGCTTGCTGCTAGGGTACACAGTATTTCTGATTATATTGTTCAAACTCCTGTTTTAGAGCCGAAGATTCCTACTCCTGATTTGTTTTTTGGAGACAGGTCCAAATTTTTGAGTTTTAAAAACAACTGTAAACTGTTTTTTGCTCTGAGACCTCGATCCTCTGGTGATTCCATTCAGCAGGTTAAAATCGTCATCTTCCTGGTGCGTGGCGACCCGCAGGATTGGATTTTTTCCCTGGAATCTGGGAATCCGGCTTTGCTTAATGTAGACTCCTTTTTCAAGGCTTTAGGATTATTATATGATGAACCTAAATCTGTGGATCAAACTGAGAAGACCTTGTTGGCCCTGTTTCAGGGTCAAGAGGTGGCAGAATTGTATTGTCAGAAATTCAGAAAAGGGTCTGTGTTGACTAAATGGAATAATGATGCTTTGGCGGCAATTTTCAGAAAGGGTCTTTCTGAATCCATTAAAGATGTTATGGTGGGGTTTCCCACGCCTTCCGGTCTGAGTGATTCTATGTCTCTGGCCATTCAGATTGACCGGCGCTTACGGGAGCGCAGAACTGTGCGCGCTGTGGCGTTGTTCTCAGAGCAGACTCCTGAGCCAATGCAGTGTGATAGGATTCTGTCTAAAACGGAACGACAAGGATTCAGACGTCAGAATAGGTTGTGATATTATTGTGGCGACGTTTCTCATGTCATTTCAGTCTGCCCTAAGCAGACAAAGAGGATCGCTAGTTCATTTACCATCAGTA
Source organism: Ranitomeya imitator (assembly GCF_032444005.1). Lineage (NCBI taxonomy): Eukaryota > Metazoa > Chordata > Amphibia > Anura > Dendrobatidae > Ranitomeya > Ranitomeya imitator. The sequence continues at coordinate 791,325,200 of NC_091282.1, read as the reverse complement.
CTGTACAACCTGTTGTGAATTCTGTTGTTAAGCTCCCTCCTGTGGTCGTGGATGGTACTTCGGCTGGTTCTGTCCATGGGCTTCCTCTGGTGGTTGTGAGTGGGGCTGCGGCTTCTGAGTTTCCTTCCACAGGTGACGAGGTTAATTCGTTAGCTGGCTGCTCTATTTAACTCCACTTAGATCTTTGCTCCATGCCACCTGTCAATGTTCCAGTATTGGTCTTGTTCACTCCTGGATCGTTCTTGTGACCTGTCTTCCCAGCAGAAGCTAAGTTACTGCTTGTTTTTCTGTTTGCTGTTTTTCTGTCCAGCTTGCTATTTTGATTTTTGTCTTGCTTGCTGGAAGCTCTGGGACGCAGAGGGAGCGCCTCCGCACCGTGAGTCGGTGCAGAGGGTCTTTTTGCGCCCTCTGCGTGGTCTTTTTGTAGTTTTTTGTGCTGACCGCAAAGTTGCCTTTCCTATCCTCAGTCTGTTCAGTAAGTCAGGCCTCACTTTGCTAAATCTATTTCATCTCTGTGTTTGTAATTTTCATCTTTACTCACAGTCATTATATGTGGGGGGCTGCCTTTTCCTTTGGGGAATTTCTCTGAGGCAAGGTAGGCTTATTTTTCTATCTTCAGGGCTAGCTAGTTTCTGAGGCTATGACGAGTTGCATAGGGAGCGTTAGGAGCAATCCACGGCTATTTCTAGTGTGTGTGATAGGATTAGGGATTGCGGTCAGCAGAGTTTCCACGTCTCAGAGCTCGTCCTATATGATTAATAACTATCAGGTCATTCCGTGTGCTCTTAACCACCAGGTCCATTATTGTCCTAACCACCAGGTCATAACAGTACAGGTGGCCCAAAGTACTAATGCATCTCAATAGAGGGATAAGAGAAGTTCTGAGACCATTTTTTTTCTTTGTAGTGTGTTTTCTCTCTTTTCCCCTTTACCTCTGGGTGGTTCAGGACACAGGTGTAGCTATGGACATTCAAGGTCTGTCCTCTTGTATGGATAATCTCTCTGCAAGGGTACAAAACATTCAAGCTTTTGTGGTTCAGAATCCGATGTTAGAGCCTAGGATTCCTATTCCTGATTTGTTTTTTGGGGATAGATCTAAGTTTCTGAATTTCAAAAATAATTGTAAATTGTTTCTTGCTTTGAAACCTCGCCCCTCAGGTGACCTGTTGTGAATTCTGTGGTCAAGCTCCCTCCTGTGGTCATGAGTGGTACTTCGGCTGGTTCTGTCTATGAGCTTCCTCTGTTGGATGTGAGTGGGGCTGCGGCTTCTGAGTTTCCTTCCTTAGGTGACGAGGTTAAGTCGTTAGGTGCTGCTCTATTTAACTCCACCTAGTTCTTTGTTCCTGGCCTCCAGTCAATGTTCCAGTATTGGTCTTGCTCTCTCCTGGATCGTTCTTGTGGCCTGTCTGCCCTGCATAAGCTAAGTTTTGCTTGTGTTACTTTTGTTTGCTATATTTTCTGTCCAGCTTGCTATATTGGTTTTTCTTGCTTGCTGGAAGCTCTGAGACGCAGAGGGAGCACCTCCGTACCGTTAGTCGGTGCGGAGGGTCTTTTTGCATCCTCTGCGTGGTTGTTTGTAGGTTTTTGTGCTGACCACAAAGCTATCTTTCCTATCCTCGGTCTATTCAGTAAGTCGGGCCTCACTTTGCTAAATCTATTTCATCTCTGTGTTTGTATTTCATCTTTACTCACAGCCATTATATGTGGGGGGCTGCCTTTTCCTTTGGGGAATTTCTCTGAGGCAAGGTAGGCTTATTTTTCTATCTTCAGGGCTAGCTAGTTTCTCAGGCTGTGCCGAGTTGCATAGGGAGCGTTAGGAGCAATCCACGGCTATCTCTAGTGTGGTATGATAGGATTAGGGATTGCGGTCAGCAGAGTTCCCACGTCTCAGAGCTCGTCCTATGTTAGTAACTATCAGGTCACTTTGTGTGCTCTTAACCACTAGGTCCATTGTGGTTCTGAATCACCTGTTCATAACAGTACTGGAGGCCCAAAGTACTAATGCTTCTCAATAGAGGGAAAAGAGAAGTTCTGAGACCATTTTTTTTTCTCTGTACTGTGTTTTGTCTTTCTTTTCCCCCAGACATTTGGGTGGTTCAGGACACAGGTGTAGTGATGGAAATTAAAGGTCTGTCTTCTTGTGTGGATCATCTCACTGCAAGAGTACAAAATATTCAAGACTTTGTGGTTCAGAATTCTATGTTGGAGCCAAGAATTCCTATTCCTGATTTGTTTTCTGGAGATAGAGCTAAGTTTTTTAGCTTTAAGAATAATTGTAAACTGTTTCTGGCTTTGAAACCCCGCTCCTCTGGTGTCCCAGTTCAACAAGTTAAGATCATTATTTCTTTATTATGTGGCGACTCTCAAGACTGGGCATTTTCCCTTGCGCCAGGAGATCCTGCATTATGTAATATTGATGCGTTTTTTCTGGCGCTCGGATTGCTGTATGATGAACCTAATTCAGTGGATCAGGCAGAGAAAAATTTGCTGGCTCTGTGTCAGGGTCAGGATGAGGTAGAGATATATTGTCAGAAGTTTAAGAAGTGGTCTGTGCTCACTCAATGGAATGAATGTGCGCTGGCAGCAATTTTCAGAAAAGGTCTCTCTGAAGCCCTTAAGGATGTCATTGTGGGATTTCCTATGCCTGCTGGTCTGAATGAGTCTATGTCTTTGGCCATTCAGATCGGTCGACGCTTGCGTGAGCGTAAAACTGTGCACCATTTGGCGGTATTATCTGAGCATGGACCTGAGCCTATGCAGTGCGATAGGACTTTGACCAGAGCTGAACGGCAAAAACACAGACGTCAGAATGGGCTGTGTTTTTACTGTGGTGATTCCACTCATGCTATCTCCGATTGTCCTAAGCGCACTAAGCGGTTTGCTAGGTCTGCCACCATTGGTACGGTACAGTCGAAATTTCTTTTGTTCGTTACTTTGATCTGCTCTTTGTCATCCTATTCTGTCATGGCATTTGTGGATTCAGGCGCTGCCCTGAATTTGATGGACTTGGAGTATGCTAGGCGCTGTGGGTTTTTCTTGGAGCCCTTGCAGTATCCTATTCCATTGAGAGGAATTGATGCTATGCCTTTGGCCAAGAATAAGCCTCAGTACTGGACCCAGCTGACCATGTGCATGGCTCCTGCGCATCGCTTTTTGGTGTTGCATAATCTGCATGATGTGGTCGTGTTGGGGTTGCCATGGCTACAAGTCCATAACCCAGTATTGGATTGGAAATCAATGTCTGTGTCCAGCTGGGTTTGTCAGGAGGTACATGGTGATGTTCCACTTCTGTCTATTTCATCATCCACCCCTTCTGAGGTCCCAGAGTTCTTGTCGGATTACCGGGATGTATTTGATGAGCCCAAGTCCAGTGCCCTACCTCCGCATAGGGATTGTGATTGTACTATCGATTTGATTCCTGGTAGTAAGTTTCCTAAAGGTCGACTGTTTAATTTGTCTGTGCCTGAGTACGCCGCTATGCGGAGTTACGTAAAGGAATCCTTGGAGAAGGGTCATATTCACCCGTCGTCGTCGCCATTGGGAGCAGGGTTCTTTTTTGTGGCCCAGAAGGATGGTTCGCTGAGACCTTGTATTGATTACCGCCTTCTAAATAAAATCACGGTCAAATTTCAGTACCCCTTGCCGCTGCTGTCTAATTTGTTTGCTCGGATTAAGGGGGCTAGTTGGTTCACCAAGGTAGATCTTGGTGGTGCGTATAATCTTGTGCGTATTAAACAGGGCGATGAATGGAAAACAGCATTTAATACGCCCGAGGGCCATTTTGAGTACCTGGTTATGCCATTCGGGCTTTCTAATGCTCCATCAGTGTTTCAGTCCTTTATGCATGACATCTTCCGAGAGTACCTGGATATATTCCTGATTGTATACTTGGATGATATTTTGGTCTTCTCGGATGATTGGGAGTCTCACGTGAAGCAGGTCAGAATGGTGTTCCAGGTCCTGCGTGCGAATTCTTTGTTTGTGAAGGGGTCAAAGTGTCTCTTTGGTGTTCAGAAGGTTTCATTTTTGGGTTTCATCTTTTCCCCTTCTACTATCGAGATGGACCCTGTTAAAGTTCAGGCCATTTATGATTGGGCTCAGCCAACATCTCTGAAGAGTCTGCAAAAGTTCCTGTGCTTTGCTAATTTTTATCGTCGCTTCATCAATAATTTTTCTAGTATTGCTAAACCGTTGACTGATTTAACCAAGAAGGGTGCTGATGTTGTCAATTGGTCTTCTGCTGCTGTGGAAGCTTTTCAAGAGTTGAAGCGTCGTTTTTCTTCTGCCCCTGTGTTGTGCCAACCAGATGTTTCGCTCCCGTTCCAGGTCGAGGTTGATGCTTCTGTGATTGGAGCAGGGGCTGTTTTGTCGCAAAGAAGTTCTGATGGCTCGGTGATGAAACCATGCGCCTTCTTTTCCAGGAAGTTTTCGCTTGCTGAGCGTAATTATGATGTTGGCAATCGAGAGTTGCTGGCCATGAAGTGGGCATTCGAGGAGTGGCGTCATTGGCTTGAAGGAGCTAAGCATCGCGTGGTGGTCTTGACTGATCACAAGAACTTGACTTATCTCGAGCCTGCCAAACGGTTGAATCCTAGACAGGCTCGTTGGTCGCTGTTTTTCTCCCGTTTTGACTTTGTGGTTTCGTACCTTCCGGGCTCTAAAAATGTGAAGGCGGATGCCCTGTCTAGGAGTTTTATGCCCGACTCTCCGGGTTTGTCTGAGCTGGCGGGTATTCTCAAAGAGGGGGTAATTTTGTCTGCCATCTTCCCTGATTTGCGGCGGGTGCTGCAAAAATTTCAGGCTAATAGACCTGACCGTTGCCCAGCGGCGAAACTGTTTGTCCCTGATAAATGGACGAGTAGAGTTATCTCTGAGGTTCATTGTTCGGTGTTGGCTGGTCATCCTGGAATCTTTGGTACCAGAGATTTGGTGGCTAGATCCTTTTGGTGGCCGTCTCTGTCACGGGATGTGCATTCGTTTGTGCAGTCCTGTGGGATTTGTGCTCGGGCTAAGCCCTGCTGTTCTCGTGCCAGTGGGTTGCTTTTGCCCATGCCAGTCCAGAAGAGACCCTGGACACATATCTCTATGGATTTTATTTCGGATCTCCCCGTCTCTCAAAAAATGTCGGTCATTTGGGTTGTTTGTGATCGCTTCTCTAAGATGGTCCATTTGGTACCCTTGTCTAAATTGCCTTCCTCCTCTGATTTGGTGCCATTGTTCTTCCAGCATGTGGTTCGTTTACATGGCATTCCAGAGAATATCGTTTCTGACAGAGGTTCCCAGTTTGTTTCAAGGTTTTGGCGAGCCTTTTGTGCTAGGATGGGCATTGATTTGTCTTTTTCCTCGGCTTTCCATCCTCAGACAAATGGCCAGACTGAACGAACCAATCAGACCTTGGAAACATATCTGAGATGCTTTGTTTCTGCTGATCAGGATGACTTGGTGTCCTTTTTGCCTTTGGCTGAGTTCGCCCTTAATAATCGGGCCAGCTCGGCTACTTTGGTTTCGCCATTTTTCTGCAATTCTGGTTTCCATCCTCGTTTCTCTTCAGGGCAGGTTGAGTCTTCTGACTGTCCTGGTGTGGATACTGTGGTGGATAGGCTGCAGCAGATTTGGACTCATGTGGTGGACAATTTGACATTGTCTCAGGAGAAGGCTCAACGTTTCGCTAACCGCAGGCGCTGTGTGGGTCCCCGACTTCGTGTTGGGGATTTGGTTTGGTTGTCATCTCGTTATATTCCTATGAAAGTTTCCTCTCCTAAGTTTAAGCCTCGTTTCATTGGTCCGTATAGGATTTCTGAGGTTCTTAATCCTGTGTCTTTTCGTTTGACCCTTCCAGCTTCTTTTTCCATCCATAACGTATTCTATAGGTCATTGTTGCGGAGATACGTGGCACCTGTGGTTCCATCCGTTGATCCTCCTGCCCCGGTTTTGGTTGAGGGGGAGTTGGAGTATATAGTGGAGAAGATTTTGGATTCTCGTATTTCGAGACGGAAACTCCAGTACCTGGTTAAGTGGAAGGGTTATGGTCAGGAAGATAATTCCTGGGTCTTTGCCTCTGATGTTCATGCTGCCGATCTGGTTCGTGCCTTTTATTTGGCTCATCCTGGTCGGCCTGGGGGCTCTGGTGAGGGTTCGGTGACCCCTCCTCAAGGGGGGGGTACTGTTGTGAATTCTGTGGTCAAGCTCCCTCCTGTGGTCATGAGTGGTACTTCGGCTGGTTCTGTCTATGAGCTTCCTCTGGTGGATGTGAGTGGGGCTGCGGCTTCTGAGTTTCCTTCCTCAGGTGACGAGGTTAAGTCGTTAGGTGCTGCTCTATTTAACTCCACCTAGTTCTTTGTTCCTGGCCTCCAGTCAATGTTCCAGTATTGGTCTTGCTCTCTCCTGGATCGTTCTTGTGGCCTGTCTGCCCTGCATAAGCTAAGTTTTGCTTGTGTTACTTTTGTTTGCTATATTTTCTGTCCAGCTTGCTATATTGGTTTTTCTTGCTTGCTGGAAGCTCTGAGACGCAGAGGGAGCACCTCCGTACCGTTAGTCGGTGCGGAGGGTCTTTTTGCCCCCTCTGCGTGGTTGTTTGTAGGTTTTTGTGCTGACCACAAAGCTATCTTTCCTATCCTCGGTCTATTCAGTAAGTCGGGCCTCACTTTGCTAAAATCTATTTCATCTCTGTGTTTGTATTTTCATCTTAACTCACAGTCATTATATGTGGGGGGCTGCCTTTTCATTTGGGGAATTTCTCTGAGGCAAGGTAGGCTTATTTTTCTATCTTCAGGGCTAGCTAGTTTCTCAGGCTGTGCCGAGTTGCATAGGGAGCATTAGGAGCAATCCACGGCTATTTCTAGTGTGTGTGATAGGATTAGGGATTGCGGTCAGCAGAGTTTCCACGTCTCAGAGCTCGTCCTATATGATTAATAACTATCAGGTCATTCCGTGTGCTCTTAACCACCAGGTCCATTATTGTCCTAACCACCAGGTCATAACAACAACCTAAATTTCTGTTATCTGTGTCCTTGATCTTTTCATTGTCATCATTTTCTGTCATGGCGTTTGTGGATTCAGGCGCCGCCTTGAACTTAATGGACTTTGAGTTTGCCAGGCGTTGTGGTTTTCCCTTGCAGCCTTTGCAGAACCTTATTCCTTTAAGGGGCATTGATGCTACACCCTTGGCTAAAAATAAGCCCCAGTTTTGGCGCATGGCGCCAGCCCATCAGGAAAATTGTCGATTTCTGGTGTTGCATAATTTGCATGATGCTATCGTGCTGGGTTTTCCGTGGTTGCAGGTACATAATCCTGTGTTGGATTGGAAGTCCATGTCTGTGACTAGTTGGGGTTGTCAGGGGGTTCATAGTGATGTTCCTTTGATGTCAATCTCCTCTTCTTCCTCTTCTGAAATTCCAGAGTTTTTGTCTGATTTTCAGGATGTTTTCGATGAGCCCAAGTCCAGTTTCCTTCCACCGCACAGGGACTGTGATTGTGCTATTGACTTGATTGCAGGCTGTAAGTTTCCTAAGGGTCGACTTTTCAACCTGTCTGTGCCTGAACATACCGCCATGCGGAGCTATATTAAGGAGTCTTTGGAGAAAGGGCACATTCGGCCATCTTCTTCACCGTTGGGAGCGGGGTTCTTTTTTGTTGCTAAAAAAGATGGTTCCTTGAGACCCTGTATTGATTATTGCCTCTTGAATAAAATCACGGTCAAGTTTCAATACCCTTTACCTTTGCTTACCAATTTGTTTGCTAGGATTAAGGGAGCTAGTTGGTTTACGAAGATTGACCTTCGGGGGGCATATAATCTTGTTCGTATTAAGCAGGGTGATGAATGGAAAACTGAGTTTAACACGCCCGAAGGCCATTTTGAATACCTTGTGATGCCAGTCGGGCTCACTAATGCTCCATCTGTTTTTCAGTCCTTCATGCATGATATTTTCCGGACTTATATTGCTAAGTTCTTGATTGTATATTTGGACGATATTTTGATTTTTTCCGATGATTGGGAGTCTCATGTGGAACAGGTCAGGATGGTATTTCAGATCCTTCGTGACAATGCCCTGTTTGTGAAAGGGTCTAAGTGTCTCTTTGGGGTGCAGAAGGTTTCTTTTTTGGGCTTTATTTTTTCTCCCTCGTCTATAGAGATGGATCTGGTTAAGGTTCAGGCCATTCATGATTGGATTCAGCCCACATCCGTGAAGAGCCTTCAGAAATTTTTGGGTTTTGCAAATTTTTATCGCCGTTTCATTGCTAATTTTTCCAGCATGGTTAAACCCTTGACCGATTTGATGAAGAAAGGCGCTGATGTGGTGAATTGGTCCTCTGCGGCTGTCTCTGCCTTTCAGAAGCTTAAACGTCGATTTACTTCTGCTCCGGTGTTGCGCCAACCGGATGTTTCTCTTCCATTTCAGGTTGAGGTTGACGCTTCTGAGATTGGGGCAGGGGCCGTTTTGTCTCAGAGGGATCCTGTTGGTTCCTTAATGAAACCGTGTGCCTTCTTTTCCCGTAAGTTTTCGCCTGCTGAACGCAATTATGATGTCGGCAATCGGGAGTTGTTGGCTATGAAGTGGGCGTTTGAGGAGTGGCGACATTGGCTTGAGGGAGCTAAGCACCGTATTGTGGTCTTGACCGATCATAAGAATTTGATTTACCTCGAGTCTGCCAAACGGCTGAATCCTAGACAGGCTCGATGGTCCTTGTTTTTTTCCCGTTTTGATTTCGTGTTCTCGTACCTTCCGGGTTCTAAGAACATTAAGGCTGATGCCCTCTCTAGGAGTTTTTCGCCTGATTCTCCTGAGGTCTTAGAACCGGTCGGTATTCTGAAAGAAGGGGTGGTCCTTTCTGCCATTTCCCCTGATTTACGACGGGTTCTTCAGGAATTTCAGGCTGACAAACCTGACCGCTGTCCTGTGGGGAAACTGTTTGTTCCTGACAGATGGACTAGTAGAGTGATTTCTGAGGTTCACTGTTCCGTGTTGGCTGATCATCCTGGCATTTTTGGTACCAGAGACTTGGTTGGTAGGTCCTTTTGGTGGCCTTCTTTGTCACGTGATGTGCGTTCTTTTGTGCAGTCATGTGGGACTTGTGCGCGGGCCAAGCCTTGTTGTTCCCGTGCTAGTGGGTTGCTTTTGCCATTGCCGGTCCCTGAGAGGCCCTGGACGCATATTTCTATGGATTTTATTTCCGATCTTCCTGTTTCCCAGAGGATGTCGGTTATCTGGGTTGTTTGTGACCAGTTCTCTAAAATGGTTCATTTGGTGCTTTTGCCTAAATTGCCTTCCTCTTCGGATTTGGTTCCGTTGTTTTTTCAGCATGTGGTCCGTTTGCATGGTATTCCGGAGAATATTGTGTCCGACAGAGGTTCCCAGTTTGTTTCTAGATTTTGGCGGGCCTTTTGTGCTAGGCTGGGCATTGATTTGTCTTTTTCTTCTGCGTTTCATCCTCAGACAAATGGTCAGACTGAGCGAACTAATCAGACTTTGGAGACTTATTTGAGATGCTTTGTGTCTGCTGATCAGGATGATTGGGTGGCTTTCTTGCCATTGGCCGAGTTTGCCCTTAATAATCGGGCTAGTTCGGCTACTTTGGTTTCGCCTTTCTTTTGTAAGTTTGGTTTTCATCCTCGTTTTTCTTCTGGGCAGGTTGAGCCTTCTGACTGTCCTGGTGTGGATTCTGTGGTTGACAGGTTGCAGCAGATTTGGGCTCATGTGGTGGACAATTTGGTGTTGTCTCAGGAGGAGGCTCAATGTTTTGCTAACCGTCGTCGGTGTTGGTTCCCGGCTTCGGGTTGGGGATCTGGTCTGGTTGTCTTCCCGTCATGTTCCTATGAAGGTTTCTTCTCCCAAGTTTAGGCCTCGGTTTATTGGTCCTTATAGGATTTCTGAGATTATTAATCCGGTGTCTTTTCGACTGGCGCTTCCGGCCTCTTTTGCTATCCATAATGTCTTCCATAGATCTTTATTGCGGAAATATGTGGAGCCCGTTGTTCCCTCTCTTGATCCTCCGGCCCCTGTGTTGGTTGATGGGGAGTTGGAATATGTTGTTGAGAAGATTTTGGATTCCCGTTTTTCGAGGCGGAAGATTCAGTACCTTGTCAAATGGAAGGGCTACGGCCAGGAGGATAATTCTTGGGTTTTTGCCTCTGATGTCCATGCCGCTGATTTGATTCGCGCCTTTCATCTGGCTCATCCTGATCGGCCTGGGTTCTCTGGTGAGGGTTCGGTGACCCCTCCTCAAGGGGGGGTACTGTTGTGAATTCTGCTTTTGGGCTCCCTCCGGTGGTTGTAGGTGGTAATGCAGTTGTCTCTGGGCTGCAGTCCTGGACAGGTGTATCTGCTGATTGCAGTTCTGACTGGAGTATTTAGGTTTGCAGGACTCATTTGTCCTTGCCAGTTGTCAATGTTTATTGGGAAGTATTGGATCTCTGTCTGGCTTTTCTTGCTTAGCTTCCAATTCAGCAAAGATAAGTGTATGTTTCTTTTTCTATGGCACACAAGCTGTGTGCTTGTTTTTGATTGTATTCCTGCTCTGAGTTTAGTAGTCTCTGGAGTTGCAGATATACTTTCCATGTATTTAGTTAGATGGATGAATTTTTGTATAATCTGCCGTGGATATCTTTGGAAGGGTTTTAATACTGACCGCACAGAACTCTGTCCTATCCTTTCCTATTTTAGCTAGAGCGGCCTCTTGTGCTAAATCCTGTTTTCTGACTGTGTGTGTCTTTCCTCTCCTACTCACAGCCAATATTTGTGGGGGGCTGCCTATCCTTTGGGGTTCTGCTCTGAGGCAAGATAGTATTCCTATTTCCATCTTTAGGGGTATTTAGTCCTCCGGCTGTGACGACGTGTCTAGGGCTTGTTAGGTACACCCCACGGCTACTTCTAGTTGAGGTGTTAAGATCAGGATTTGCGGTCAGTATAGTTACCACCTACTCCAGTGAATGTTTTCATGCTGCTCCAAGGTCACCGGATCATAACAGAACCCAGGGCCAACCACACCAGCATATGGTCTCACAAGGGGTCTGAGGATCTCATCTCGGTACGTAATGGCAGTCGGGCTTCCTCTGGCGAGCACATGGAGGGCTGTGCGGCCCTCCAAAGAAATGCCACCCCACATCATTACTGATCCACTGCCAAACTGGTCCTGCTGAAGGAGATTGCAGGCAGCAGATCGCTCTCCACGGCGTCTCCAGACTTCTGTCACATGTGCTCAGCGTGACCCTGCTTTCATCTGTGAAGAGCACAGGGCGCCAGTGGTGAATTTGCCAATCCTGATGTTCTGTGGCAAATCCTGCATGGTTTTGGGCTGTGAGCACAACCCCATCTGTGGACGTTGTGCACTCAGACCATCCTCATGGAGTCGGTTTCTAACCGTTTGTGCAGACACATGCACATTTAGGTCATTTTGCAGAGCTCTGGTAGTGCTCCTCTTGTTCCTCCTTGCACAAAGGCTGAGGTAGCGGTCCTGCTGCTGGGTTGTTGCTCTCCTACGGCCCCCTCCACGTCTCCTGGTGTACTGGCCTGTATCCTGGTAGCAACTCCAGCCTTTGGGCACTACGCTAACAGACACAGCAAGCTTTCTTGCCACAGCTCACATTGATGAGCCATCCTGGATGAGTTACACTACCTGAGACACTTGTGTGGGTTGTAGAGTCCATCTCATGCTACCACGAGTGTGAAAGCACAATCAACATTCAAAAGTTACCTAAACATCAGCCAGAAAGCATTGGTACTGAGACGTGGTCTGTGTCTGTGGTCCCCACCTGCAGAACCACTCCTTTATCAGGTGTCTTGATAATTGCCAATAATTTCCATCTGTTGTTTATTCCATTTGCACAACAGCATGTGAAATTGATTGTCAAACAGTGTTGCTTCCTAAGTGGACAGTTTGATTTCACAGAAGTTTGATTTACTTGGAATTATATTCTGTTGTTTAAGTGTTCCATTTATTTTTTTGAGCAGTGTATATTATCTATCTATTACTTATTATTTATCTATTATCTATCTATTATTTTTCTATTAGCTATCTATCTATATATCTATCCATTTATCTATTATCTATCTATTATCTATTTATTAATCATCTATCTATTATCTATCTATTATCTATTTATTATCTATCTATCATATATCTATTATCTTTCTATCTGTTATCTATTGATCTATTTATTGTCTATCATCTCTCTATTATCTATCTATCATCTATCTATTATCTTATCTAGTATCTATATGCCTATTATATATCTATAATCTATCTATTAGCTATTTATTATTTATATATTATCAATTATCTATTATCTATCTATCTTCTATCTATCTATCTATCTATCCTATATCTGTTTTCTATCTATTATCTTATCTAGCATCTATATGTCTATTATCTATCTATCTATTATCTATCTATCTATTATCTTATCTAGTATCTATATGTCTATTATCTATCTATTATCTATCCATTATCTACCTATCATCTATGTATTATCTATTATCTATCTATTATTTTCATCATCTATCTTTTTTCTAACTATTATCTATCATCTATCTATCTATCTACTATCTATCTAATATCTGTCTATGATCTATTATCTAACTATTATCTATCATCTATCTATTATCTATATATTATCTATCATATATATATATATATATATATATATACTGTATATAATCTATCTGTCTGTTATCTATTATCTATCATCTATCTATTATCTAATCTAGTATCTATATGTCTATTATCTATCATCTATCTATTATCTTATCTAGTATCCATATGTCTATTATCTATCATCTATCCATTATCTATATATTATGTTATCTATCTATTATCTATCCATTATCTATGTATTATCTGTTATCTATCTAATATATATCATCTATCTATTTTCTAACTATTATCTATCATCTACCTATTTATCTATCTATCTATTATATATTCAGACACACGCACATTTGTGGCCTGCTGGAGGTCATTTTGCAGGGCTCTGACAGTGCTCCTCCTTGCACAAAGGCTGAGGTAGCGGTCCTGCTGCTGGGTTGTTGCCCTCCTCCGGCCCCCTCCACATCTCCTGGTGTACTGGCCTGTCTCCTGGTAGCGCCACCAGCCTCTGGACACTACGCTGACAGACACAGCAAACCTCCTTGCCACAGCTCGCATTGATGTGCCATCCTGGATGATTTGCACTACCTGAGCCACTTGTGTGGGTTGTAGAGTCCGTCTCATTCTACCACGAGTGTGAAAGCACAGCCAACATTCAAAAGTGACCAAAACATCAGCCAGAAAGCATTGGTACTGAGATGTGGTCTGTGGTCCCCACCTGAAGAACCACTCCTTTATTGAGTGTATCTTGATAATTGCCAATAATTTCCATCTGTTGTTTATTCCATTTGCACAACAGCATGTGAAATTGATTGTCAAACAGTGTTGCTTCCTAAGTGGACAGTTTGATTTCACAGAAGTTTGATTTACTTGGAGTTATATTCTGTTAAGTGTTCCCAGTATTTTTTTGAGCAGTGTATTATGAAGGTCAAATAAGTCGTGCAGGAGGAACCGAACAAGGCAAACAAAAATACTGCAAAATGTTGGGTCTATGAAGGTTTCTATGCCCTACCGGTGCTATAAATGGCACATTTAAGAGGTTAAGTTTTTGCATATTTGTTATTGGAGTTAAATTGTAACTCTGTCAAGGATTTTTTTTTTTTGCCTCACACTTGCTGGGGGTCCGAACATCATCCTTCAGTGCCTTCTCCCCTCTCACAGCATGCAGCCTCATAGACACTATGAAAATTAGAAGCTGCAGCTTCATCTCCCCCTTCTTTCTTTGTCAATTCCAATTACATTACCTCAGAAAGATATTTTGGGGACAGATGATGTTTCTGATGTTTCAATAAATGTCTGCAGACAGGAATTACACATGCATATGGGTTCCCTTGCACATTTTTTTTCTTCATATGGAATTGTGATGCAACTGGCAGTAATGCTGCAATTTTACTGCAACTCAAGACAAATCACAGAGTTTTGTCCATGAGTATCTGTAAGATATGGCATCAAGAAATCGCACAATGCCAATCCGCAGGTCTTCCAAAAGTCAGTTCAATGGTAATTAAATCATCTGGGAAGGGATTAAAAACTCTGATACTCCCCTCTCCTCTGCTCCACCGGTCCCACGATGATGAACGGTCCCCTGATCTGCTCTTCTACCTTCTTTTTTCTGTCTTCCTTCACCAATTATGTGACAGCAAAGATGAGAGAATTGATTAGAGGTAAATTGAAGAATTATTCAAATTGAAAAAAATATATATGTTTTACCCAAGATACACATCATTATATATCTGTGCAGCGCCCCAGAGTCCTGGTTGCTGCAGTAATGTCGCTCTGCCACCAGTGGGAGTGATCTTACGTCTGATGGCACCGATGGAGTCCACCCTGCCAGGTATCACAAGACCCACAGCACACTTCACACTCCAGGTCACCAGGGGGAGCTAAGGGTTCTATCTACTAGGCCACTCCTCACATAAGGGTAAAACTGGAGGGTTGGATAGGAAGTGAGTCAGAAGCTGGGAGCAGGAGTACGAGTGAGAAGCTGGGAGAAGCTGGAAGGAGAAGGAGTGAGAGGGAATGAGCTGCCTGGGCTCAGCCCAGGAGACACCTGTTAAGCAGACAGAGGAGAAGGAAAGGACATTGAAGGCTCAGCAAGATAGAGAGACACGGAGCTGCGCCTGCACTACATTGCGGCAGTATCCGTAGAAAGGACACAAAGCGAAGTGTGATCGTAGGGAGTGAGACACGAAGTCTCGGCAAAGGAGTATAGAAAACCAGATGGAGTTCTGTCCTGCCTCTTTCTGGAGCGCGGACCGGTAGCCAGAGCATCGAGGGAGTAATAGACTCTATGCTTTACTTCAGAGACCGGCAGGGCAGTCAATTCCAAGTTGGCTGTCCGACCTAAGAATCTAAGCAGACAAGGTGGCAACGTGGAGGAGGGGCGACACTAGGGTCCCTATAAAATAGCCTCAGGCCACCACCGTCATACGGCTTTGTCCTATCCATCTGGGGGACAGAGAGAAGAGAAACATCTACACAAGTTGTGAGGACCTCACCGATTTGCTCAGCGGGGGGGTACTACAACGCCCGAGCGCTAGTAGGTAGGCTACTGACTTCCACCTGGACAAGGGGGACTCTGGAAGTGTCATCGGACCGGCTGGACCCTGCCTACCCTGTAATCCGGTACTCTGGACTGTGAATGCAAAAGCCTTCAGTAAAGGTAAAGAGACTGCACCCTTTGTGTCCTCGTTATTAACTGCGCCTCACATCATCACCATCTACACTACTGGGAAGCCCTGGGGAAACACTTCACCTGTGGGAACGTATTCCATCTAGCTGCCATAACATCACCCCAGTGGACCCCTAAGCAGCGTCGGTCACCCTGACCGAATACCACAGGTGGCGTCACGAACACTTGACAAACTTACATCACATTTAATTGGGCGCCCCTTATAGGGCCACGGTCCGGGTCGGGCCACCGTGACATCCCCGAGGAAGGAACTGAAGGACCCGGCACCGACTACCCCATTGCCCTTACGTAGGGGGGCTGCCGCAACTTTGGCGTCACAAACAGGATGTACTTAAGCCTGAAGAATCGGGTCATGTGTGCCTTGGAATTGTGTCAGAATTGAGCTTGAACTGTGATTTATTGCCAAGACTCTGTATTGCTAAGTACCGCCAAAGATTCCCGCCAAAACTGCCGCCATTACAGCACCACGAGGAGCACAGGAGAAGAAGAAGGGCATGGAGTTGTGGGCGTGAGCAAACTGAGAAGCGCGAAAAACAATGGCCGCTCAGTCTAAATATCTCTGTACCTTGAGGACGTGTCCGTCAGCAGCCGAGATCCGCCTCCTGATCCTCAATGGTGGGCGGAGACAAAGAAAACGAAACCGCCCAAGAAGAAGAGAGCGGGAAAAGGACAAAGAGGACAGCAGCCACGTGGAGGACGCCATGACAAGTCACCTGGAGCCAGAGCGTGGGGTCGGAGCAGGAGACTCCCCCTGCTACCCGGAGGAGCACCGCGGCCAAGCCTTCACTGCTGATGCTGATTCCCTGCAGCTTTGATTGGAGAAGCTGATAGATCAACTCCTACAGCTGAAGACCAAGTCCTCATACCAGGTGGCGCCTGCGGAAGATCCATCGACGCTGATGCCACCATCACGGAGCCCGTCACCATTAGAGCCCGCTGACACCCAGGACACCGTGGTGACAGGTAGGGACGCTGACCCTGCCCCAATGACCGGGGACCTGTTAGTGGGCCCTGTCGCAGCGCCACCTCCCCGCAGTGCTCATCGCCTCCAGAGCCTTCAGCCCTGGGATCAGGCCATGGGTATGGAGCAGTTCCTAAAAGCCCCGATCGCGCCCACCACCCTGCCGGGTGAGATCTACGCTGAGCAGACTGTATACCGCTGGGTGAACCCCGGGTCAGATTTCATGGGGTTCCCCGGGGCCGAAAAGCAAGAGGGAGAGAAAGTGGAGGTCCTCAGATTGGAAGAGTATCAGGCCCAACTTGCCCGGAAGTGGGAAGAAAAGGAGGCCGAATTCTAGGCCCAGCGTCAGGCCTATGACCAGAAAGACCTGGTGGTCAAAGCCAAGGCCCGCAAGGGCCGCAGTACTCACCCGGCCCCGTGTAAACAGGGCCAAGTTGTAGCCTTCAGGTTTCGTGGAGGTTGGAGCTTTATGAAGGAGCCCGGACTGTGCGCGGAGGTGTTCGTCAACCGCCGGGATGTAGAGTCGCATCTCTTGGAGGGACACCCTGACCGAGATCTTTACCCAGGAGACATGGTTACCTACACTAGACACTTCGGTGAGAAGGGCTGGTTTGCCTTAAATGTGCACAAAAAGAGAGGCCCTGTGGTGCACTGGGCCAAAGCCACAGCCCAACCGTCTCCTATGGCGACAGTGTCCCCTTGCGGCCAGACTTCTGCTTTTGCAAAAACCACCATAGTCACCCCGACATGTACAATCGTCAGGACCACCACCTGTACCGTCACCACCACTACCACCGTAGTTGCCAAGGAGTTGACTGCCGTGATGACCGGTGCTCCAGCTGCTCCTAAACAGAGATCTGTGGGTACGCAGACCCCTGTATGGAGTGAGGGAGCCCCTTATGTAGCACCTGGTAGCCGCCAGTGTCCAGCTGGGCTACCTCCACCTCTGCTACCCCCAGAACTCCAATAAACCTCGGAAACCTGAAAATGTAAATAGTTAACTGTTTGTTCTCCTGCTTTTTGCTGCCTTAAACCCATTTAGGGTTAACTCTTAAAGGGATCCCTTAGTTTACCCGGGTATTCCATCTAGCTGCCATAACATCACTCCAGTGGACCCCTAAGCAGCCTCGGTCACCCTGACCGAATACCACAGGTGGCGTCACGAACACTTGACAAACTTACATCACCTTTAATTGGGCGCCCCTCATAGGGCCACGGTCCGGGTCGGGCCATCGTGACATCCCCGAGGAAGGAACTGAAGGACCCGGTTCGAGTACCCTATTGCCCTTACGTAGTGGGGCTGCCGCATCTGCTTTAGGCAAATCTGGCAAAATGGCAACCAAGTGCCATCCTGCTGGATTTTATAAGGCAGCGAAGAGGTTAAAAATGCCTGCACCTATCTGCTGCCACTGGTCCTTCCATCGGTATTTTTTCTTCCGTTTTCCGGCCAGATCCTCCATTCACTTGGATCTGTGTTGTCATGTAGAGCTTAAAGCATGGTATTGATGTGCGCCGTGCCCGGATTGACAGTGTCCTGAATGGGAGATCTGGCCAGAAGGAACATAGAAGATGAAAGAGATAATCCAACCGGAGGACTGGCGGGAGCTGGATAGGTTTGGGGAGGGCTATTATTATTTTCAAGCCCTTTCTATTCCTCTATAATATAACACGATGTCTGGCTCCATTTTTTTGTATTTGCACACAGTAAAAAGTTAAAAACACTGGATTCTGGTGAATATTCTATTCGTTTTTCTCATCTCTACTTTCATTGGGGCAGATCATCCCATGGTACATGGCTGCGAAAGTGCGATGAACTCTTGTGGTCTTTTTGACCAATAAGTGTCGAGACTAATTAGCATGTAATGCGCACCTGTGAATGGTTCAGGAGCATGCTGCTTCCTTGAGTGTAGACCTCTCGCTCCTTTTGATGTATCACAAATAATAAATAAAAGATGTAGCAGAACCTTGACTGCATTTAATTTGGTTAAATCCTGAGCCCATAGCTGTACTGTAACTATGGCAAGAAGCTCTGGAAAATTAATTTGTTCGTTAATTAATCTGTTCTACATGGTGCTTATGAGGATACTCTTTAACAATGCTGGAATATGTCAGTAATTACACTTTGTTATTTACTAATTGACTGTGTTCTTAATTCTTCGCTTACATATTTCATCTTTATTTACCCATGTTATTGGGGTGTTTACATTTGTATCTGATCTGGAAGTGACAGAAGTCACAGCTACAATGGATGACTCTGAGCACAAATGTACCAGAGACATGGCAGGTGTAGGCTCTTTGAGGATAAGCGAGTTACTTAGGGTCACATATTTGGCAACATTGATGCTGCGACCTGGTGGCCTCCTGTAACATGGCATTGATGCGTCATCCATTGGCCTGGAAATACGATTTGGAAAAATATCCCAAAATCCATTTTAAGTGGCTGTGGCACAAGGTGTGGCAATAAGGTAGGGTTAGGGAAGGGACAGCCAGACATGTGTCAATGGTGCTGAATGCCACTTGACCTTGGTTCAAGAGTATGGAAAGATTAGCTAAAGTTCAGGATAAGGCACCAGGGAACTTATTGTCAATGTAAAAACATGGGAACAAAACAGTGAGGACAGCACCACGGGCAGGGTGAGTATTGTGCCCCTTAATCCAGTAAAAATGCCCTCTGACTGCCCCTTAAAACAGGTAATGTCCCTGACTGCCCACCTAAAATATAAAATAACCCAATGACACCTTAAAATAATTTTTTCCTCTCCAAAAAAACAATGCCACTTTGTGCCTTTCTTTCACCCCAGAAATCTGGTTTCCATCCACCTAATGCAAGCCACCAATTTCTCTTCCAGAGCTGGCTGGTAGAGGCAAAGCAATGAACTGACCTTATTATGCTGACATTTTTCTTGGCTTATGGCTCCCTGCTCTACCAGAGGATCAAACTGTATCAGGGTCTTGTTAATGTCAATTAAACGTGGTACCACCTGGAAATTAAAGGTAACCAGACAGAAATACAGGGCATGCGCACTACACACGAAATTCGGGGAGAGCCTCTGTTGTCTTGTTTTATTTTGATTTGCTCTCCTAAGAATTTTGGACCCAAGAAGTGTGGAATCAATCCAGGAGCACGCGGGGATCGGCACTGAAGGGGGACTCTACCACAAAAGATTACTGCAACATCGGTAATTATGTAATGACGGGGGATGAAAAACTGGGGATTTCTGAACCAAACATAAAATTGGTAGCAAAGACCCCAACTCACAAATGTCACTTATATTGTAAGCCTTCGTCAATAAGCACCCTTAGACTCCAAGGTCCAAGTTATACATCTCTGGAGACCACCCTATGGCTACAGGGATCATTGGTCTTTTTTCAAGATTTGTGCCCATAACTCGGGTTTCGCAACAGTCCCACCACAATCGAGGACATGATGATGGCTAACACCAAACAGGTGTGAAAGAGCGCATTTCACTAATTTTAGGAAAAATTCACAACTTTGAAGACAGATGCTCTAAAAATGCTAGAAGAAAGGCACTGCGACTTAGCATGTCTACATCATATGACAAAAATGCCCAATACCCTTAGGTTCCCATTGTCCCGAATTAAAATGGCCTCCATTGGTGTGGTAAAAGTGAATTTACCTTTTCTTGCTGTAAGGAGCAGCAGATTCCCTATACAAAACAGAGGCATAAAGTAAAAAACAGTACACAACATGCTATATATTTTTATTATCCTTTGTTTGCTCCAAGTTTAGTTTTTCTTTGTAGGATGGATATATTTATCTATTTATCTATCTCATATCATATCATTCTATTAGAAGAATTTTCCAATGAAATTCAATTGGCACCAAATCATTTCGTCATAAATTAAAAGTGCCCCAAAGCCTCAAATTTCACTGAAAAACATATACTACACTAAATATATCATTTTACGGCATTCTCCCTCTTGTGACGTCTTCTCAATTTCCAGATTAACCACAGTGTAGCTGCTTCATTCCGTGCCTCAGCTTTTTTATAGGCAATGATTGTCCTCCCTGATTGGCAAGGCTATACCATGTGATGTGATGTCTTAGCAGCAAGACCTTATGGAAACTTCCGCAATTAATAAAAGGGTGGCAGGTAGTGATAAGCGAATGTGCTCAGATAAGGTGTTATCTGAGCATGAGTGTCTTTGGCTTGTCTTGAAAATATGTTATAGTCCCTCTGGCTGCCTGTTAGACAGCTGCAACAAATTCAGAGATTTCCTGTTTGTTAGCTGCAGCCGCGTTGATTCGAACATATTTTTCGAGCACGCCGAAGTCACTCGGTTACACACCTTAACCCGAGCATGTTCGCTCATCAGTAGAGGGCAGGCATTTTAGGTGTTTTGTGCAAAGCAAATTGGCAAATATTAAATTTCAAAGATCTATCTATTTTACTCACATGCCCCCATATTAACACTGTCTGTGGGTTACCCTTCATTGAATCGATCCACACTACTCTCCACATAAATGGCCATCTCATTCATCCCGGTCTAATAATCTGGAAAATCTAGAAAGCTACAGAACATTTCTAAGGAAACTTTGCAAATGATAAGAAATTGTTGCTAACTGTATGTTGAGTGGAGGTCATGAATGCCGCCCCTGTGTAGATTGGCTATAATAACATGACAACACATTATTAAACCGGGAGAATTGAGACATTTCCTACCGCACAGATGGAGAATGAGATAACAGCTTTCCCCACTCTGCCTCATTTACATTGCAGTGGCTCCAATCACATCAGGTGTCTATGGATATAATTCTTCAAAATGTGTCACATTTATGATACCGAAGAAAATCTGACGGAGAATAGACTTCTATACATTACCAGGAGTCAGCGGGATCCAGCTTACGTAACAGCCCGCCGCTTCCACATGAATTTTATAAGTTCACTTTTCGGGTGTCGATTTTGTGGAAAATCCTATAACTAGATGTAGAATTTTATTTTCACATCTCAAAAAAAAAAATAATCGTTTTTTTCTAGTGAAAAACTTTTCCCATTAGATAAAATATCAAAAGAATATCGAAGTAACTCTTAATGCGAGAAGTAAGGTAAATGATAAAAATAAATAAATGAGAAATTGTTTTACATCAATTTCTTAAATTTAAATTAAGCTTAAAATGTAAAAAAAAATCTAGGAATTAATTATTAGTTTAATTAGTTAATGGAATATTAAAGAAGAAAAGTTACAGATGAAAAAAAGAAATAGAACGATTCGGTTATCAAGTTTTTAAAATTTGAATCAAGCTCTTACAGTTTATTAGTAATTTTATGAGGTGACAGTTAATATGAGGCGTGAATGGGTAAATCAAGGGAGTTAGGCAACAAAATGACAGCAAGGGATCAGAAACATAAAATGTACTTGGCTCTGCCCTCAACAGGGCAGATAAAGTATGCCTGCGCAGGAGCCGCAGCAGGAAGAAAAGAGTAGGACATCATCATATGAAGATAGGAGGCGCTGGACCCGGACCGCGATGCCCATTGAACCGGTCTGCACCGGGACCGGGACCACCCCCGGATGAGTATAATCTAACTTGTTTTTCTTCTCTTTCAGGATACATCGGGGGCTTATCTACAGCATTACAGAACGCTGCAGATAAGCCCCTAATGCCGGTGGCCTTAGTTTATAGACGAATTTTGGGGTGACAGATTCCCTTTAAGTCTCCCCTTAGCCTTCTGTTTTGCAGCTAAACATTCCCGGATCCTGTAACCGTTGCTTGTACAACATACTTTGCAGCCACTGACCATCCTGATAGCTCTTCTCTGAGCTTGCTCCAGTTTTTCAATGTCTTTTTTAAAATGTGGTGCCCAGAACTGGGCATAGTTTTCCAGATGAGGCCTGACCAAGGAGGAGAGGAGTAGAGGGGGATAATTACTTCACGTGATCTAGACTAGATGTTTCTCTTAATACATCCTAGAACTGTGGTTGCCTTTTCTGCAGCATCACACTGTTGACTCAAGTGCAGATTGTGGTCTATTAGTATACCCAAGTCTTTTTCACACTTGCCATTGCTTAGTTCTATTCCTCCCATTCTATAGATGTAATTATTGTTTTTCTTGCCCAGATGTAGAATCTTGCATTTCTCCCTGTTATATACCATTCTATTAGTCGCTGCCCATTGTTCTAGCTTATCTACATCCTTCTGAATCCTTTCTCGGTCTTCTCTAATGTTAGCTATCCCTTCTAGCTTTGCATAGTCTGTAAATCTGATCAGTTTACCTTCAGTTCCCTTTTCTAGATCATTTATAAAGATGTTGAACAACACTGGTGCCAGGACAGTCCCCACTTGAAACACTCTTTCAGTTGGATGTGCAACCATTTATTACCACTCTTTGAGTATGATCACTGAGCCAGATATGAATCCTCCTAACTTTAACTTCATCAATCACATACTTGGTGATTTTTTTCAATAAGGAATTTTTTCCTCAGAATTGAGTGATTCCATAATTTTTCCCCTATGCTTGGTTAAAAAAAGTAACCATTATTGACTACCACATTTTTTGTTCTTGATTTCTTTTACTGTTTCTTAAAGCCAGAAAGTTGCCTTTTGAAATGACTTTAGTTTTGTGATACATAATTTTTGCCAGGGGTTGTACATAAATCAGTTTCCATTCCTTATATTATATTTTCCAAATACCGCATTAATTATCCTATAAATCTGGTCACATATGTCGTCACCAAGCTTTCTAGTAATAGGCTGAAATAAATATTGAGGGTTTACTAAAACTTTGGGCATTTATAGATGAAATACACCAAACGAGACAAGGTCCTAATGTCAGAGGCCTCTGGTGGTGAATCTGGATCTCTGCCCAGTGATTTGAAATTCAATGAATGTAGTTAGCTCAAATTACGAAAAAAAATCTGGGACCGTACGAAAGCTTTTAGGCTGCATCCCAAGTAATGAATTGTAAAAGTTCCATAAGCCGGTTGAGGCAGATCAGCAAATGATCAAACTCTGTGAAAATGTTTTCTGCAACATCGGCAGCATGATGGATGCTAAAAGCCATAATGTCACCAGCGCTGCAGAGGTAAAATGCTACCACTGCAACAATCCAAAGCCAACTGATCAAGTATAGGCAGAAGAGGTCATTAACAAATGATTGATTGGTCTATTACACAGACGGCAAATGGAAAGTTATCACAGGAACAAAAATATTTATGATGTTATTACCTAAGGACCATGGTGGTATAACCTGGGCATCTCCTGTATATAATTATATATGTATAGCTGGTATAACCTGAGCATCTCCTGTACATAATTATATATGTACAGCTGGTATAACCTGGGCATCCTCTGTATATAATTATTTATGTACAGCTGGTATAACCTGGGCATCTCCTGTATATAATTATATATGTACAGCTGGTATAACCTGGGCATCTCTTGTATATAATTATATATGTGCAGCTCCTATAGACTGGGCATCTCCTGTATATAATTACCGTACATATGCACAGCTGGTATAACCCGGGCATCTCCTCTATATAATTATATATGTGCAGCTGGTATCCATGTGTCTTATTCCTTATCGGGGGTGGTGGGTGCGGTGAAGCGGGGTCCTAGGGTCGCTGCTGGAGGAGGCAGGAGTGGGGTGATGCTGCAGGCCGCAGGCTAGGATGAGGGGGCTCCGATGTGCAGCGTGATGGTGCGGGGGTTTTGTGCTGGTGCATGTCTGGTGCTGCTGCGGAGTGTCTTCGGTGCCCAGAGGTGCTGCGTGGGTGTCTGGCACTGCCCGGGGCTCTGTCGACATTTTGCGACATGCCAGAGCCCCGGTAATTCCACGGTTCCCTGTGCGTGTGCGGTGGACTCCGAGAATATGGCCGCCGCCGGGAACCGTGGAATTACCAGGGCTCTGGCCTGTTGCAAAATGTCAGCAGAGCCCTTGGCAGCACCGGACACCCACGCAGCACCGCTGGGCACCGGAGACATCCGCAGCATGGGCCAGCAACCGCCGTGCACCCAGAGACACCCGGACACCCCCTCATCCCAGCTTGTGACCTTCACCCATGGTATCGGTAAGGCATGTTCGCTTTGTAAGACGCACCCCCATTCTCCCCCCAACTTTGAGAGAAAAAAGTGTGTCTTACAATCACAAAATATGGTAATTATATTTGTACAGCTGGAATAACCTGGGTATCTCCTGTATATAATTATATACGTACAGCTGGTATAACCTGGGCATCTCCTGTGTATAATTATATATGTGTAGTTAGTATAAGCTGAGCATCTCTTGTATATAGTTATACAGTTAGGGCCAGAAATATTTGGACAGTGACACAATTTTCGCGAGTTGGGCTCTGCATGCCACCACATTGGATTTGAAATGAAACCTCTACAACAGAATTCAAGTGCAGATTGTAACGTTTAATTTGAAGGGTTGAACAAAAATATCTGATAGAAAATGTAGGAATTGTACACATTTCTTTACAAACACTCCACATTTTAGGAGGTCAAAAGTAATTGGACAAATAAACATAACCCAAACAAAATATTTTTATTTTCAATATTTTGTTGCAAATCCTTTGGAGGCAATCACTGCCTTAAGTCTGGAACCCATGGACATCACCAAACGCTGGGTTTCCTCCTTCTTAATGCTTTGCCAGGCCTTTACAGCCGCAGCCTTCAGGTCTTGCTTGTTTGTGGGTCTTTCCGTCTTAAGTCTGGATTTGAGCAAGTGAAATGCATGCTCAATTGGGTTTAGATCTGGAGATTGACTTGGCCATTGCAGAATGTTCCACTTTTTGGCACTCATGAACTCCTGGGTAGCTTTGGCTGTATGCTTGGGGTCATTGTCCATCTGTACTATGAAGCGCCGTCCAATCAACTTTGCAGCATTTGGCTGAATCTGGGCTGAAAGTATATCCCGGTACACTTCAGAATTCATCCGGCTACTCTTGTCTGCTCTTATGTCATCAATAAACACAAGTGACCCAGTGCCATTGAAAGCCATGCATGCCCATGCCATCACGTTGCCTCCACCATGTTTTACAGAGGATGTGGTGTGCCTTGGATCATGTGCCGTTCCCTTTCTTCTCCAAACTTTTTTCTTCCCATCATTCTGGTACAGGTTGATCTTTGTCTCATCTGTCCATAGAATACTTTTCCAGAACTGAGCTGGCTTCTTGAGGTGTTTTTCTGCAAATTTAACTCTGGCCTGTCTATTTTTGGTATTGATGAATGGTTTGCATCTAGATGTGAACCCTTTGTATTTACTGTCATGGAGTCTTCTCTTTACTGTTGACTTAGAGACAGATACACCTACTTCACTGAGAGTGTTCTGGACTTCAGTTGATGTTGTGAACGGGTTCTTCTTCCCCCAATTAAGTATGCGGCGATCATCCACCACAGTTGTCATCCGTGGACGCCCAGGCCTTTTTGAGTTCCCAAGCTCACCAGTCAATTCCTTTTTTCTCAGAATGTACCCAACTGTTGATTTTGCTACTCCAAGCATGTCTGCTATCTCTCTGATGGATTTTTTCTTTTTTTTCAGCCTCAGGATGTTCTGCTTCACCTCAATTGAGAGTTCCTTTGACCGCATGTTGTCTGCTCACAGCAACAGCTTCCAAATGCAAAACCACACACCTGGAATCCACCCCTGACCTTTTAACTACTTCATTGATTACAGGTTAACGAGGGAGACGCCTTCAGAGTTAATTGCAGCCCTTAGAGTCCATTGTCCAATTACTTTTGGTCCCTTGAAAAAGAGGACGCTATGCATTACAGAGCTATGATTCCTAAACCCTTTCTCCGATTTGGATGTGGAAACTATCATATTGCAGCTGGGAGTGTGCACTTTCAGCCCATATTATATATATAATTGTATTTCTGAACATGTTTTTGTAAACAGCTAAAATAACAAAACTTGTGTCACTGTCCAAATATTTCTGGCCCTAACTGTATATGTACAGCTGGTATAATCTGGGTATCTCATGTATAGAATTATATATGTACAGCTGGTATAACCTGGGCATCTCCTGTATATAATTTTATATGTACAGCTAATATAACCTGAACATCTCCTGTATATAATTATATATGTACAGCCGGTATAACCTAGGCATCTCCTGTATATAATTATATATGTACAGCCGGTATAACCTGGGCATCTCCTGTATATAATTATATATGTACAGCCGGTATAACCTGGGCATCTCCTGTATATAATTATATATGTACAGCTGGCATAACCTTGGTATTTTTACAATAAAAGCATGTAAGCACAGCTGGTAAAGGATCTTGTATATTAAATGTATGTTGGTATAACCTGGGAATCTTTAGGTTATCTTTTCATTCTATCGTGTTCATTGTATATGTATACTTTTTAATATGATTTTTCCTAAAAATATTAAAGGTGGATGTTAATAATGTCTCTCCGTCCTCTGAATTATGTATGGGGGCCATTATTCTCCCGTGTATTGTAATGCTTAGCCTGCTGAATTGTAATGCATTTTCAGTGCACAAGGGCTTAAAATATGTATAAAACCCAGATCCCGCTTGGTAATCGTCTGCTTCTTTATTACCTGTGCGTGGCATTCTGCCATTTATTGCACTAATGGAATAATAGCCTGGTATTATGTACAAATGTCGGTACTAAACAGTGAAGAATTGGCAGCTTTGGAGGTAAATCATACACCCTCTGATGGTAAAATATAATGCCGGTTTGTTGTGCCGTCACAATGATGGATTTTCTTTAGTTTCTGTATTTTAAACAAAGTGCGAGAAAGTCATATGAGGATCCAGGGACTTGTGAAATAACTTAAAAATGGATAAAAACGGAGCACGGACATTGCAGAATGAATATGTCCTATTAAAAGAGGTCTGGCTGAGTAGGCAATAAATGACAAAATGACCATATAGTACGCCAACACGGCCCTCATTTCCTGATACATTCACACAGAGGCACAAGCCATTAATCCAGGGCCGTATACTGCAGCATACAGGAGTCTACGGATCCAATGGATGGAGACATGAGGATACCATGAACGTGGGCTCTGTGCACAAGGAAGAAGTCTAATTAAAAAGTGACCCTTGAATCAGTTGTTTCCCCATCCCTGCTTATAGCATGGGTAATGAGGAGGGGTCTACTTCTGCGATGTCCATATGCCCTACCGATCGTTTTAGGTACCAATATCTGAAGTAGTCCACAAGGTCTTCACTTTTCGTGAAAGACCCAGGAATGTTGACAAGTATGACTAAAGTGGGGGTCCCGATGCCTTGTTCTTCTTCACTGCTATTGGGATTGGGCATTGTGGCATGGTCACTGCAGCTATGATGGAGCTAAAGAGTAAGCACTCAGCTACTGCAGACCCCCCAAGGGACATCCAGGGCTTCTGGACTCCAAGAGTTGTTGGTAAATATCCTATGCACCACCCAAGCCCCTCAGAAACCTCCATAAATAAGCATTTCTCAAAGATATCTTGTGCTTGGCGCTAGAATTCTCCGGCATTAGACGGCATTGATGGTTAATTGTGGCTCCAAACGAACATGGAACTGGCCGCTAGAATAAGAGCTCACACCAACTCCGAGTGACAGATCTGGCTTCAGTAATTGCAGGGTCCCACCGATCCTCTGCCTTCTGTGAATACGATAAATGTTGTTCATGGGAAAATCCCTTTAAAGGTGATTCCACTATCAGCTATAGGGATAATATTCCTTAAAGGAGGATGGATGCAGGGCTCACAACTCTCCCACAAATGGGGACGGCTGCCTCTCAGCCACTTGGAAAGCTGAGATGACATCTGTGACTCCACAGCCACCGCTCCATCCAAAGTGGCTTCTAGACAGCGGCCGCAGTTACATGTTTCTGCAGTTCCCAGAACTGGCGTCTACATTTATTACACATGTATGACATGTCCCGCAAATATCACATGAATGTTTGAAATGGATTGATACAGGAAAGATATATATTGTGGTATCGTGTTAGCCAGTGGATAGAAAAATATTTAGAATTGAGAGTCCTCAGTGGTTGATACCTTTTAATGGCTAACTGGCCATGAAGAGACCTGATTAACCCCTTCATGACCGGGGGATTTTTCATTTTTCCGTGTTCGTTTTTCACTCCCCTCCTTCCCAGAGCCATAACTTTTTTATTTTTCCGTCAATTTGGCCATGTGAGGGCTTATTTTTTGCGGGACGAGTTGTACTTTTGAACGACATCATTGGTTTTAGCATGTCATGTACTAGAAAATGGGAAAAAAAATTCCAAGTGCGGTGAAATTGCAAAAAAAGTGCAGTCCCACACTTGGTTTTTGTTTGGCTTTTTTGCTAGGTTCACTAAATGCTAAAAATGACCTGCCATTATGATTCTCCAGGTCATTACGAGTTCGTAGACACCTAACATGACTAGGTTATTTTTTATCTAAGTGGTGAAAAAAAATTCCAAACTTTGCTAAAAAAAAATAATTGCGCCATTTTCCGATACTCGTAGCGTCTTAATTTTTCATGATCTGGGGTCAGATGAGGGCTTATTTTTTGCGTGCTGAGATGATGTTTTTAATGATACTATTTTGGTGCAGATACGTTCTTTTGATCACCTGTTATTGCATTTTAATGCAATGTTGCAGCGACCAAAAAAACGTAATTCTGGCGTTTCGAATTTTTTTCTCGCTGCGCCGTTTAGCGATCAGGTTAATGCTTTTTTTTAATTGATAGATCGGGCGATTCTGAATGCGGTGATACCAAATATGTGTAGGTTTGATTTTTTTTTATTGATTTATTTGATTGGGGCGAAAGGGGGGTGATTTAAACTTTTATATTTTTTTTTTATTTTTTTCACATTTTTTTAACTTTTTTTTTTTTACTTTTGCCATGCTTCAATAGCCTCCATGGGAGGCTAGAAGCAGGCACAGCACGATCGGCTCTGCTACATAGCAGCGATCTGCTGTTCGCTGCTATGTAGCAGAAAATCAGGTGTTCTGTGAGCGCCGGCCACAGGGTGGCGCTCACAGCCACCGGCGATCAGTAACCATAAAGGTCTCTAGGACTTCTATGGTTACAATGGAGAAGCATTGCCGACCTCCGATCATGTGAAGGGGGTCGGCGATGACGTCATTTCCGGCCGCCCGGCCGGATGCGGTAGTTAAATGCCGCTGTCTGCGTTTGACAGCAGCATTTAACTAGTTAATAGGTGCGGGCAGATCGCGATTCTGCCCGCGCCTATTACGGGCACATGTCAGCTGTTCAAAACAGCTGACGTGTCCCGGCTTTGATGCAGGCTCACTGCCGGAGCCCGC
Organism: Ranitomeya imitator; assembly: GCF_032444005.1. Taxonomy (NCBI): domain Eukaryota; kingdom Metazoa; phylum Chordata; class Amphibia; order Anura; family Dendrobatidae; genus Ranitomeya; species Ranitomeya imitator. The sequence goes on along the minus strand of NC_091282.1, from coordinate 791,295,714 downwards.
ATCAAAGCGGGGCTTCTGACCTCGGTCGTACTATCCCGTCCGAGGTCAGAAAGGGGTTAAGAGACCTGTGTAGTCTCGAAAGCTTGCGATTTGTTACCATCTTTTCAGTTAGCCATTAAAAGGTATCGACCACTGATGACTTTCAATTCTAAATATTTTTAAAATGGATTGGAGACAAAACTCCATATTTCAGGTTCCCTTATTCTTGGCCCTACGATTTGTGAATTGGGATGAGTAACGCGACAAATGTTGTTTTATCTTTCCCCTCTGTCCGGTTTTTGGACGAATCATGTAAAGCAGCATATTCGGTAGAGATAACCACAGTCTGTCCAATACAGTTATCAGACAAGATGTCACAACATGTCTTGGTCTATTAATGGGGCGCCATATGGCGGCACATAAAAAATCCTCATCCCTATAACATGGAACTACACTGACGGCTGCTGCACAATCTTTGCCATGTGGATAATCCCTGACACTTTATTCCTCCACATGTTTTTTTGCTTGTAAAAACATCAATATCCTTTTTGCTAACTTTTTTTTTTTATAAAAAGGTCTGTCCAGCCTCTGTGTGAAGACTTCCATTGAAGGAGAACTCACCACCTCCCTTGGCAGCCTGTTCCACTCATTGATCACCCTCACTGTCAAAACATTTTTCTAATATCTAATCTGTATCTTCTCCCTTGTTTCAATTTATGCAATTAATAAAGGTGATAATTGGTTTATATACTCGGTGTTGAGGCTTTTCATATCCTCGTTTCTATGTAATAATGCATTGAGTTGTGACCTATCAATAGATTTATTCCATATGAACAGTCTCTTGATATTTAAAACAAGCAATTTAGTTTCTTTTTATGTTTTTCTGAAGACTTTAACAAATGGACACCTAAATGTGAACCCAAAAAAAAAACAATAGCAAACTTTTTAAATGGTGTCCCTATAGCAGTTCTGTTCTTGAAAGCAACTCTAAGGGCCAAAGCAAAAATTCTGTAAAGATTTACACGAAAAATTTAAAAAAAAAATAATTATTAATATAACTAATATTAATAATTTATTTAGTGCGTTATTTTATTAAATTATTTTAATTGGATTGTAAAAATATTTTTTTATTATATTATTAAATTGCTTAAAGGGAACCTGTCACCCCGTTTTTTGAGATTGAGCTATAAATACTGTTAAATAGGGCCTGCGCTGTGTGTTCCTATAGTGTATGTAGTGTACCCCGATTCCCTATGTATGCTGAGAAATAACTTACCAAAGTCGCCGTTTTCGCCTGTCAATCAGGCTGGTCAGGTCGGGAGGGCGTGGTGACATCGGTGGTTCTTCCTCAGCTTTACGTTGGTGGCGTAGTGGTGTAGTGGTGAAGACACAGCGCGCGATCTGCGCTGTAATCCCTTGCATCGGTGGGGGCGGCCATCTTCCTGGGGCCGCGCGTGCGCAGATCGAGTGCTCTGCTGCACGGGGCTTCAGGAAAATGGCCGCGGGATGCCGCGCGTGCGCATTAGAGATCGCGGCGGCCATTTTCCCAAAGCCGAGTTTGCATCTCGGCTTTGGGAAAATGGCCGCCGCGATCTCTAATGCGCACGCGCGGCATCCCGCGGCCATTTTCCTGAAGCCCCGTGCAGCAGAGCACTCGATCTGCGCACGCGCGGCCCCAGGAAGATGGCCGCCCCCACCGATGCAAGGGATTACAGCGCAGATCGCGCGCTGTGTCTTCACCACTACACCACTACGCCACCAACGTAAAGCTGAGGAAGAACCACCGATGTCACCACGCCCTCCCGACCTGACCAGCCTGATTGACAGGCGAAAACGGCGACTTTGGTAAGTTATTTCTCAGCATACATAGGGAATCGGGGTACACTACATACACTATAGGAACACACAGCGCAGGCCCTATTTAACAGTATTTATAGCTCAATCTCAAAAAACGGGGTGACAGGTTCCCTTTAATAGTTTTAACAAGCCTAATGACCTACTTATTGAAATAACAGAACAATGGAGATATCATAATAACAATGAAAAGCCATGTAATTACAGAGCCGAACATTCACTTATAATATTTAGTCATATACAAAGTGGACATTATATTTCTCCTTTTCTTGATCCCCGGAGAAGACTCATGAAAGTCCTCTCTATACTATTGATGTACACTCAGTGAGATTGATAAGTACGAAAAAGGCAGATAGCTATATGTATAGAAAAAAACCTCCGAGCTCCTAGCAAAGCAAGGTCATTAATGGCATCCCCGGGGGTCCGTGCTTTTCAATAGTGTGCATTAATGATGTTAAATCCACTGTAACTGGAAAGCTTATTACATTTGCTGATGATACAGAATTGGCTGCAAATGTCGACACAGCACAAGGAAGTAAATAGCTGCAGGGAGGCAGCGAGACCTAACTGAGGAGCACAGTACGTGGAAGGGCCTGAAGAAGGCGAAGTCGATGATTGTTATGGATTACAATGAAGACTCCTGTCTAACAACATATGTATATTATATAAAGGGCAATCTAAAGAATAACATCATTCAAAACTGGACAGTCCAACAACACAAAAGAAACTAGACAAACTCCAGATTCAAGCTTTTATATTTTTAAGTCACAAAAGTCGTATCTGTAACTTGTACAGCATATATTAATCCAAAAACATATTCAGCTGGTTAGTCACTAACCCTACACAAACTATCATTAAAAATCAGAAGCATTCAAGCTATTATATCATCTACTATATATATAATAATAATATAAATATTATAAATTTGCTCCTATGTACAATAATATAACTACTATAATACTGGTCCTATGCAAAAGAATATAACTATTATAATACTGCTCATATGTATAAGAATATAACTACTGTAATACTGCCCCTATGTACAAGAATATAACTACTATAATACTGCTCCTATGTACAAGAATATAGCTACAATAATACTGCCCCTATGTACAAGAATATAACTACTATAATACTGCTCCTATGTACAAGAATATATCTACTATAATACTACCCCCTATGTACAAGAATATAACTACTATAATACTGCTCCTATGTACAAGAATATAACTACTATAATACTGCTCCTATGTACAAGAATATAACTACTATAATACTTCTCATATGTATAAGAATATAACTACAATAATACTGCCCCCTATGTACAAGAATATAACTACTATAATACTGCTCCTATGTACAAGAACAAACTGCTATAATACTGCTCCTATGTACAAGAATATAACTACTATAATACTGCTCCTATATACAAGAATATAACTACTATAATACTGCTCCTATGTACAAAAATATCACTACTATAATACTGCCCCTATGTACAAGAATATAACTACTATAATACTGCTCCTATGTACAAGAATATAACTACTATAATACTGCTCCTATGTACAAGAATATAACTACTATAATACTGTCCCTATGTATAAGAATATAACTACTATAATACTGCTCCAATGTACAAGAACATAACTACTATAATACTGCCCCTATGTACAAGAACATAACTACTATAATACTGCTCCTATGTACAAGAATATAACTACTATAATACTGCTCCTATATACAAGAATATAACTACTATAATACTGCCCCTATGTATAAGAATATAACTACTATAATACTGCTCATATGTATAAGAATATAACTACTATAATACTGCCCCCTATGTACAAGAATATAACTACTATAATACTGCTCCTATGTACAAGAACAAACTGCTATAATACTGCTCCTTTATACAAGAATATAACTACTATAATACTGCTCCTATATACAAGAATATAACTACTATAATACTGCTCCTATGTACAAAAATATAACTACTATAATACTGCCCCTATGTACAAGAATATAACTACTATAATACTGCTCATATGTACAAGAACAAACTGCTATAATACTGCTGCTATGTACAAGAATATAACTACTATAACACTGCTCCTATGTACAAGAATATAACTACTATAATACTGTCCCTATCTATAAGAATATAACTACTATAATACTGCTCCTATGTACAAGAACATAACTACTATAATACTGCCCCTTATGTACAAGAATATAACTACTATAATACTGCTCCTATGTACAAGAATATAACTACTATAATACTGCCCCTTATGTACAAGAATATAACTACTATAATACTGCTCCTATATACAAGAATATAACTACTATAATACTGCTCCTATGTACAAGAATATAACTACTATAATACTGCTCCTATGTACAAGAATATAACTACTATAATACTGCTCCTATATAAAAGAATATAACTACTATAATACTGCCCCTATGTATAAGAATATAACTACTATAATACTGCTCCTATGTACAAGAATATAACTACTATAATACTGCTCCTATATACAAGAATATAAATACTATAAAACTGCCCCTATGTACAAATAATATAACTACTATAAAACTGCTCATATGTACAAGAATATAACTGCTATAATACTGCCACTATGTACAAGAATATAGCTACTATAGTACTGTTCCTATGTACAAGAATAAAACTACTATAATAGTGCCCTTATATACAAGACTATAACTACTATAATAATGCTCCTATGTACAAGAATAAAATTACTATAATACTGCCCCTATGTCCAAGAATATAACTACTATAATACTGCCCATATGTACAAATAATATAGCTACTATAATAGAGGTCTTATGTACAAGAATAAAACTACTATAATACTTCCCCATGTACAAGAATATAACTACTATAATACTGCCCCTATATACAAGAATATAACTACTATAATAATGCTCCTATGTACAAGAATGTAACTACTGTAATACTGCCCCATGTACAAGAATATAACTACTATAATACTACCCCTATGTACAATAATATAACTACTATAATACTGTTCCTATATACAAGAATATAACTACTATAATACTGCCCCTATGTATAAGAATATAACTACTATAATACTGCCCCAATGCACAAAGAATATAACTTCTATAATACTGCTTCTATGTACAAGAATATAACTATTATAATACTGACACTATGTACAAGAATATAACTACTATAATACTGCCCCTAAGTACAAGAATATAACTGCCATAATACTGCCCCTATGTACAAGAATATAACTACTATAACACTGCCCCTATATACAAGAATATAACTACTATAATAATGCTCCTATGTACAAGAATGTAACTACTGTAATACTGCCCCATGTACAAGAATATAACTACTATAATACTACCCCTATGTACAATAATATAACTACTATAATACTGTTCCTATATACAAGAATATAACTACTATAATACTGCCCCTATGTATAAGAATATAACTACTATAATACTGCCCCAATGCACAAAGAATATAACTTCTATAATACTGCTTTTATGTACAAGAATATAACTATTATAATACTGACACTATGTACAAGAATATAACTACTATAATACTGCCCCTAAGTACAAGAATATAACTACCATAATACTGCCCCTATGTACAAGAATATAACTACTATAACACTGCCCCTATTTACAAGAATATAACTACTATAATACTGCCCCTATGTACAAGAATATAACTACTATAAAACTGCTCATATGTACAAGAATATAACTACTATAATACTACCTCTATGTACAAGAATATAACTACTATAATACTGCTCCTATATAAAAGAATATAACTACTATAATACTGCCCCTATGTATAAGAATATAACTACTATAATACTGCTCCTATGTACAAGAATATAACTACTATAATACTGCTCCTATATACAAGAATATAAATACTATAAAACTGCCCCTATGTACAAATAATATAACTACTATAAAACTGCTCATATGTACAAGAATATAACTGCTATAATACTGCCACTATGTACAAGAATATAGCTACTATAGTACTGTTCCTATGTACAAGAATAAAACTACTATAATAGTGCCCTTATATACAAGACTATAACTACTATAATAATGCTCCTATGTACAAGAATAAAATTACTATAATACTGCCCCTATGTCCAAGAATATAACTACTATAATACTGCCCATATGTACAAATAATATAGCTACTATAATACAGGTCTTATGTACAAGAATAAAACTACTATAATACTTCCCCATGTACAAGAATATAACTACTATAATACTGCCCCTATATACAAGAATATAACTACTATAATAATGCTCCTATGTACAAGAATGTAACTACTGTAATACTGCCCCATGTACAAGAATATAACTACTATAATACTACCCCTATGTACAATAATATAACTACTATAATACTGTTCCTATATACAAGAATATAACTACTATAATACTGCCCCTATGTATAAGAATATAACTACTATAATACTGCCCCAATGCACAAAGAATATAACTTCTATAATACTGCTTCTATGTACAAGAATATAACTATTATAATACTGACACTATGTACAAGAATATAACTACTATAATACTGCCCCTAAGTACAAGAATATAACTGCCATAATACTGCCCCTATGTACAAGAATATAACTACTATAACACTGCCCCTATATACAAGAATATAACTACTATAATAATGCTCCTATGTACAAGAATGTAACTACTGTAATACTGCCCCATGTACAAGAATATAACTACTATAATACTACCCCTATGTACAATAATATAACTACTATAATACTGTTCCTATATACAAGAATATAACTACTATAATACTGCCCCTATGTATAAGAATATAACTACTATAATACTGCCCCAATGCACAAAGAATATAACTTCTATAATACTGCTTTTATGTACAAGAATATAACTATTATAATACTGACACTATGTACAAGAATATAACTACTATAATACTGCCCCTAAGTACAAGAATATAACTACCATAATACTGCCCCTATGTACAAGAATATAACTACTATAACACTGCCCCTATTTACAAGAATATAACTACTATAATACTGCCCCTATGTACAAGAATATAACTACTATAAAACTGCTCATATGTACAAGAATATAACTACTATAATACTACCTCTATGTACAAGAATATAACTACTATAATACTACCCCTATGTACAAGAAAATAACTACTGTAATACTGCTCCTATGTACAGGAATATAACTACTATAATACTGCCGCTATCTACAAGAATATAGCTACTATAATACTGCTCTATGTACAAGAATATAACTACTATAATACTACCCCTATGTACAAGAAAATAACTACTGTAATACTGCTCCTATGTACAGGAATATAACTACTATAATACTGCCACTATGTACAAGAATATAACTACTATAATACTACCCCTATGTACAAGAAAATAACTACTGTAATACTGCTCCTATGTACAGGAATATAACTACTATAATACTGCCGCTATCTACAAGAATATAGCTACTATAATACTGCTCTATGTACAAGAATATAACTACTATAATACTGCCGCTATCTACAAGAATATAACTACTATAATACTACCCCTATGTACAAGAAAATAACTACTGTAATACTGCTCCTATGTACAGGAATATAACTACTATAATACTGCCGCTATCTACAAGAATATAGCTACTATAATACTGCTCTATGTACAAGAATATAACTACTATAATACTGCCGCTATCTACAAGAATATAGCTACTATAATACTGCTCTATGTACAAGAATATAACTACTATAATACTGCCGCTATCTACAAGAATATAGCTACTATAATACTGCTCTTATGTACAAGAATATAACTGCTATAATACTGCCACTATGTACAAGAATATAACTACTATAATACTGCTCCCTATGTACAAGAATATAACTACTATAATACTGCTCCTATCTAAAAGAATATAACTACTATAATAATGCTCCTATGTACAAGAATATAATTACTATAATACTGCCCCTATGTACAAGAGTATAACTGCTATAATACTGCCTCCTAGCTGTGAGGTTGTGTGTTGGTAGCTCTCCTCATGTCTGGAGCAAGCCCAGGGAGGGGCCACCCTGGGCGTGGAAGCTCCCCAGGCAAGGCCCAGGCTTCTCGGCCTACACTGGGACAAGGCTCCCAGGCCTCTCTGAATGGGAATATTAATCCCAAAGCCACTGTGAGACCAGTGAATGCAGCGAGCCAAAGCTGCAGCAGTTCTGTGAAGGAAGAAAAACTTGCAAGTAAAGTTTTGGGAGGAAAATCCACTCCAAGTCCAGCAAAGAAGCCAGAAGTGAAAGTGTTGGTGAGTGATGTTCCACAGCACAGTATGAAGTCCTGTAACTCCCCGGTCAGTAAGCAGCCCCTGCCTGAAGCTCAGGTGAAAGCAGCCTCAGGTGTGCAGATCACCTCTCCTAGGCAGAGACGGACGTCTTTGGAAAGACAAACCATCCAGGAGAACTTGCAGCAACATGGCAGTGTGGCGCTGTCAGGATGCACCCGATCACAGTCAGGTGGCAGCGATAAACTTGCTGCGGAGCCGGCATCCAGCCGAGGAACCACAAAGCCATCTGTGGTGGAACCGCACAAATCTGTATTCAAAGCCCCTGTACCCGTGGTGAAGGCAAAACCTGTGCAGCCGGCGCATGCACCCGAGCTGCAGCTAGCGGACGAGATACCAGGACTTGTCAGAAAACTGGGTGAGTTACAGCAGCAAAAAAAAGCGCTGCAAATGGAAGTAGACTTTATCTATAGTCTAAAGACCACTAATCCAGCCAGTAATGATGAGTATGACCTGAGACTGAACACACTGGGGGTGCAGCTGGCAAGTGTGGTGCAGGACATTGAATCTGTGCTGGAGGGCATGGGGCCCCTGGCGGAGACCTACAGGAACCGGGAGCGGTTCGCCTCCTATGAGCAGGACTGTGCTGTAGAGACCAGGACCCCTGATGTTCAGGACGGGACCCCCCGGACACGGCCAGTGTTACAGGCTGCCCGCTTCTGCTTCCGGGAAGGAAAAAACTGCAGCAGCAAGCAGCTGAGTGTGAACAGGAGCTTGCACTTCAGACTCCAACAGAGGCACCACAGGTCCCAGAATGCCCCACGCAGGAGCTGGACTGTATTTGTGAGACTGTTTGTGCTGCTGAGGCAGCTGAGTGTGAACAAGATCATACACTTCAGACTCCAGCAGAGGCACCACAGGTCCCAGAATGCCCCATGCAGGAGCAGGACATTATATGTGAGACTGTTTGTGCTGATGAGGCTGAGGCACAGACTGGGGCTGGTGATGTTGTGCCCATGGGGTCGGGGGTTGGAGGGGTTTCACTTTCTGTCATGGACGTGGCACTGTCTGATAATGATGCTGCTAATGATAATGTGCATGATATGTGTGACTATCCCCCGTTACCATCTAGTCCACAAGGTATTGCAGTTCCCCCTGCTGCAGACCCTCTCCCTGTCAGTCGGCCCAGTGTGACCCGGCAGGTGCCCCCCAGGAATGCCTGGAGCCGCGGCGCCCCATCCTTCACTTCCAGCGCCAGGTATACCGGCCAGACGTTTAAACGTATTAATGTGGTGCGGTTTAAATACATAGGTGCCAAGGAGGATCTGCCACAGCGCAGGTATGTGGTGAGAGAGCTGCTATGCGGCCAGATGGGGTTTGTGGCAAATGAGATACTGGCGGTGTCCAATCTTCTGGACAGACAGGGCTACGAGGTCAGCTTCAAGCTACAGTGTGACCTGGACAGGTTCTGGGCCAATTACCCCAGGTTCAGAGATGCTGAAGGCTGGAATAAATTTATATTGGTTCCTATCTCCAGGCCAGACACTGTCACGGTAAATATCACCTTCTGGAATGAGGCCGTTCCCCCACAGGACATCGAGGTTTGGCTCCGGAGACACTGTGACCTCGCCTCTGGACTCTCCAAGGTCAGAGATGAGGATGGTATCTGGACAATGGGGTGGAAAGCTGTGGTGAAACTTCGGCAATTTAATAACATTACTGCCCATTTACCTAACTCCTTCTTCATTGGGAGGGAGAAGGGAAGATGTTATTACCCCGGGCAGCCCAGAAAGTGTTTCAAATGTGGTGGGAAAGGTCATCTGGCCAACGCCTGTACGGTGGTGAAGTGCAGCTTGTGTGGGGATATCAGCCATGTCGCTGCGGATTGCCGGGATGTTAGGTGCAACCTCTGCGGTAAGATGGGCCACCCTCACAGGGACTGTCCAGACGCCTGGCATAATATCTGCAGAGTCTTCCCTGATGAGGCTGTACTGGCAGGGGCAGAGGCTCAGGAGGATGAGGATGTGGTGGCAGGGGTGCATGAGAGGGAGGATTTAATGTCAGGAGAGATGGTGACCAACCCAGATGCACAACAGGAGTCCAGTCATGTAACACCAGAGAAGCAGGGTATAGAGGGTGCAGGGGGGAACATGGGGGTCGCTCCTCAGGTCCAGCAGCCTCAGGTAGCCCCCCCTTCAGCATCACTGTCTGAATCTGATGACTGGAGCATTAATCACAATAAAAGGAAGAAAAAGAGCACGTCCTCCCGTAAACCTGAGGCAGAATATAACACCGGTCAGAGTGCTACCAGGAAGGTTCAGAATTCTGCAGGAGTGATGGTTGTGTCCAACAAGTATGGAATTTTATCTAAGTCTAATGATGACGATTATGAGACAGAGTTGAGAAAAGTTGATGCAGAGTGTGACAGGGACATAGAGGACCACCCTCCGTCAAAGCGGAAGCCTTTATCTGTGGACCTCAGGTAGAGTCTGACATGGACACCGGTGGTGGACAGGACATCCCTGACTCATGATGATGGCAGTTACTGTGCTCCTTCTCTATTGTGTTGTGATGGCGGGGTTCTCATTAACACTAACCTCAAGTAATGTCAATAGCATTAAGGCAAGGAGGACGAGACATGTGGTGTATGAACATCTCACACATCTGGACACCGATGTCATTTTCCTGCAGGAGACACGACTAACATCTCTGGGGCTTATGAGAGAGGCTGAGAGGGAATGGCGGTGCGGTCCTTCTTTCTGGTCACTGGCTGTGGAGCCTTATGCCGGAGTCGCTTTCCTGTTTAACACCAATGATGTGACTGTGCATAGGATGACGGAGGTGGTCATGGGAAGATGTTTGGTCCTAGAAGTCACTATTCATGGGAGGCGACTCCGGCTTATTAACATCTATGGGCCATAGACAGTGACTGACAGGATTCAGCTATTTAATAACGTTAAGCCATACCTCTTCACTTCTCTTCCAGTGGTGATGGCAGGGGACTTTAATGCCATACTGACGTCAGGTGACAGTTCCTCGGGCAGGACAGTGACCAGGGATGGGAAGGTCCTACATAACATTATAATGCAGGCTGGACTGACTGACGTTTTCGCACAGGGAGGTCGACAGCCAAAACTCACATATTCATGTTCCAACAGGAGCAGTAGGATAGATTTTGCTTTTGTGAGTCCTACTGAGGCTGTCGATACCCTGAGTGAGAAGGTCGTCCCTTACTCTGATCACCTCGCCTTGTGCTTCTGTCTGGGGACCTCTAACCGTCCGGAGATCGGTAGAGGGTTGTGGAAGCTCAATTCCAGTCTCCTGGATGATGCTTATGTTCAGAGTCGTGTCTACTCCCTTATCCAGCTTCATCTAGATAGGGTTGACTTCTATGACAACATGACCGACTGGTGGGAGGACGTCAAGGAGGATATCAGATCCCTCTTAAAGAGACTGTCAGTTAATAAAGGGAGGAATAAGTACAGCCAGTACCTAAAGCTGCGTAAAGAATTGGAGTCACTATATTCGGCAGGCGGGGATGACAAAGTGAAGATCGACCGACTGAAATCTGAGATAAGGCAGTATCAGTATAGTAGGTATGCCTCCCTGGTTCTTGAATGGGATTATGGGACCTTAGGGGCCCCTGATCCCTTTGAGAATTGCAGGGAGAGGGTAGTAAAAAAAATGGTCACGGGTCTCACTGACTTCCAGGGTGTATTGCAGGATTCACGGGAGGGTATCCTGGAGGTGGTGAGATCTTACTATGCTGACTTGTTTCAGAGGAAAGTTTTGGATAAAGATAAGATGGCTCAATTCTTGGAGGCAACTCCTGCGCCTGATACTAATGATCTCGACTTTTCTCCTTTGACAGCAGAGTTAATGGTGGAGGAAGTTAAGGAGGCTATTGATAAATTACATCTGAAGAAGGCACCAGGTCCAGATGGCATAACAGCAGAATTTTATAGGAAATTCAGAGACCTCCTGGCTCCAATCCTCGTGGATGTGTATAGAAGTTGTCTAGAAAATCACCTGATGCCTCCATCCATGAGAGTGTCCTCGTTGATTCTGCTGTCTAAAGGTAAAGAGCCGAGCGACATCAAGAACTGGAGGCCGATTGCCCTCTTGAATGTGGACAGGAAGATTCTAGCAAAGATCCTGTTTTCTAGATTAGTCTGTTTGTCCCCAGCACTGTTGGCAGGCTCTCAGTTTGGCACAGTAAAAGGGCGGAACATCTCTGGAGCAGTCATCTCGATACGGGAGATGTTTGAGAGATGTAAAGCTCTGCGGTGTGGGAAATATATTGTTAGTCTGGACCAGGCTAAAGCCTTTGACAGGGTTGATCATGACTATCTGTGGGCCACTTTGTCAAAGTACGGTATTCTGGGACAATTTGTGGATTGGCTGAAGACATTGTACAGAGAGGCAGTGAGCTTTCCTCTGATTAATGGTTGGCAGGGTGACACTTTTGGAGTTGGGGCAGGGGTGAGACAGGGTTGCCCACTGAGTCCGCTCCTGTATGTTTTTGCCCTAGACCCGTTTCTGAGGTCACTGCAGGAGTGTGATTTTCAGGGGGTGCCGGTCCCCCATTGCCTGCCTCTGAATGTTGTTGCCTATGCGGATGATGTGACGTTGGTGATCTCTAATCCTCGAGAGGTGCAGATGTTATCTGTGTCTATCAGAAGTTACTCAGAGGCCTCCGGGTCTCTGGTCAACCTTGAGAAGAGTCAAGCTCTGTGGACATTAGATACTGATCCCAGCTTTGATCTGCGGCAGTTTGCTAAAGCCTCCACCCATATTAAGATCCTAGGGGTTAAATTTGGGAGGGATGATAATGCCACGCTAAATTGGGAGGAGAAATTGGAAACCGGAAATGCAAAGGTTCAGCGATGGAAGAACTGGATGCTGACCTACAGAGAAAGGGTCGCAATGTTGAAGACTTACCTGGTCCCTGTTTTCTTGTATGTCTCTGTCATTTTCCCTTTGCCAGAATCTTTCTCAGCAAGGCTCTTCAGCCTGTTCTTCCAGCTCTTGTGGGGGAATAGGTTGAACCTAATAAAGAGGGGAATAACGTACCTACGGCGGAGAGAGGGTGGGCTGGATATGTTGAATCCAAGGGTTTTCTTTGACTCCTTGTTTCTAAAGGTAAATTTTGGGAACATGGACTCAAACAGTAGCTCCCTGTGGGTAAATAGTATCAGGTACTGGATATTGCCTTTTGCAGAATCTTGGGTGCGAGGCGGCAGTCTCAAGAGGAGGAGATGGACAGGTGACCACCTCCCCCAGTATCTGGACTACGGTCTGAAGTGTGTTAGAAGGTGGGGACTGGATAAGTCTTACATTGAGAGCAGTACGAGAAGAGACCTATATGCTCATGTATGTAGGACTTTATTCTCCACTGGCTCTGAGAGATTGTGTCACCACCACCCTGCAGGAAAGTCTTAGGTTCCTAAACGGGAAACGACTTCCTCCTAAACTGTTTGATGTCACTTGGCTTTCATTGCATGGTCGGCTCTTTGTCAGGGGGAACCTGAAACATCTGAGTCTCTCTGATCGGAATTGTCCCCTTGGCTGTCAGCAGGAGGAGACTATGGAGCACTTTATATGTGATTGCTGGGGAGGGAGGAAGATCTGGGAGGAAGTGTCTGATAATCTAAAAATCCCCAGACTACGGACTCTAAAGTATTCTGACATAATCTATGGTGTCCCCTCCACTGTTAATAACATCGACAGAGAGACGATGTACATTATAATAAGTGTCATTAAATACTATCATTGGCACATGAGAACCCGGGTGTCACTGCACAATGAGCTGTTCGATCACACCGCTGCGGCTGGTCAGGTAATGTCAGAACTCCGGTGGATAAAATCGCTAGAAGTTGGAAGGAGTCCGAGAAATATTAAGTTATGGAGGAATGTAAAATTCAGTTAGAAAATATATTAATTTTTTTTCTTTTTGTTTGTTTTTTTGTTTGGTTTTCTTCTACCTCCAGGTGTGGACACTTTAATTTAGGTATCAATATGATCTGATTATTTAGTACTTGTGTATATATGACCAAAGTGAATTGTGTTTTGTAATTCTTGTAATTCTGGGGGATTTTTGTTTTTATTATAATTGTATTTATGTTTGGTTTTTATAATAAAAATTGCCCCTATGTACAAGAATATAACTGCTATAATACTGCCCTCTATGTACAAGAATGTAACTACTGTAATACTGCCCCATGTACAAGAATATAACTACTATAATACTGCCCCTATGTACAATAATATAACTACTATAATACTGCTCCTATATACAAGAATATAACTACTATAATACTGCCCCTTTGTATAAGAATATAACTACTATAATACTGCCCCTATGCACAAAGAATATAACTTCTATAATACTGCTTCTATGTACAAGAATATAACTATTATAATACTGACACTATGTACAAGAATATAACTACTATAATACTGCCCCTAAGTACAAGAATATAACTGCCATAATACTGCCCCTATGTACAAGAATATAACTACTATAACACTGCCCCTATTTACAAGAATATAACTACTATAATACTGCCCCTATGTACAAGAATATAACTACTATGATACTGCCCCTTATATACAAGAATATAACTCCTACGATAATGCTCCTATGTACAAGACTATAACTACCATCATACTGCCCCTATGTACAAGAATATAACTATTATATGACTGCCCCCTACGTACAAGAATATAACTACTATACAACTGCCACTATGTACAAAAATCTAACTACTATAATACTGCTTATATCTACAAGAATATAACTACTATAATGCTGCCCCTATGTACAAGAATATAACTACTATAATATTGCCCCCTATATACCAGAATATAACTACTATAATAATGCTCCTATGTGCAAGAATATAACCACTATAATACTGCTCCTATATACAAGAATATAACTACTATAAGACTGCCCCTATGTACAAGAATATAACTACTATAATACTGCCCCTATGTACATGAAAATAACTGCTATAATACTGTTGCTATATAGAAGATTACAACTACTATAATACTGCTCATATATGCAAGAATATAACTACTATAATACTGCCCCCCATGTTCAAGAATATATCTACATAATTCTGCCCCATGTATAAGAATATAACTACTATAATACTGCTCTATGTACAAGAATATAACTACTATAATACTGCCCCTATGTACAAGAATATAACTACTATAATACTGCCCCTATGTACAAGAATATAACTACTATAATACTGCCTCTATGTACAAGAATATAACTACTATAATACTGCCCCTATCTACAAGAATATAACTACTTTAATACTGCTCATATGTACAAAAATATAACTACTATAATACTGCCCCTTCATTTTACTTCCAGTAATGACAATATTTCTTGATGAGTATAAGAGATTGTGTAACTTTATATATCTAGAATTGTCTCTGAAGTTAAACAGAACATTCTTTGGGATGACGCTGCCTGTAGCTTTCTCTTGAAAATGATAATGACTTGTCTCTGTTCTACTATTAAACACAGTAAAAGACTGAGATCAGCGCTGATCCTCAAAGCGTCCCTCCAGGAGACTTTCATTATCCTTCATTTCATTGTAAATTCACTAAGAAATTGAGAAAATTAGCCTCCCTTTGGGTTTAAACATTTGCTTCTGTTACTCTTCCAAAAAAAAAAAAGAAAAAGAAATTGGAAATGAAATACTTTTCAGTCATAAACATCCAAAAGGCTTATTCTAAGATAATGACCCATTTTACTGTGTTTCAATTTCTCCTTTGCGCTGTAAACCTGAAGGGCAAATCTACACGAGTTATAATTAGAGACATTGCAGATTATATTTTTGATAAAAGTTCAACAGAATATTAAAAGTTGCGCTGAGGCTTTTTTCTTCTTTTTCAATTTTCTTCTGGATTTTTTAAAAAATAAACCGAACCACTCCACTGCTGGAAAAAAATGATAGTGCTGGTCTGAACGTACATGTGAAGGTTCTCTACAAAAATGAAAAACTTGCAATTTTTGATATTTTCAGCTGTGACATAATGTGCTGTGACTGGTGGATCCTGTGTTATCTCCTATATATATATAGGTGTTATCAGTCATTGTACAGGTGGAGGACGTCAGCTGTGACATCGCCTATTCTGAATGCTGGATCCTGTGTTATCTACTGTATATAGAGATGTTATCAGTCATTTTACAGGAGGAGGAGGTGAGCTGTGACATCAGCTATTGTGAATGGTGGATCCTGTGTTATCTACTGTATATAGAGGTGTTATCAGTCATTGTACAGGTGGAGGACGTCAGCTGTGACATCGCCTATTCTGAATGGTGGATCCTGTGTTATCTACTGTATATAGAGATGTTATCAGTCATTTTACAGGAGGAGGAGGTGAGCTGTGACATCAGCTATTGTGAATGGTGGATCCTGTGTTATCTACTGTATATAGAAGTGTTATCAGTCATTGTACAGGGGGAGGAGGATGTGAGCTGTGACATCACCTATTGTGAATGGTGGATCCTGTGTTATCTACCGTATAAAGAAGTGTTATCAGTCATTGTATAGGAGGAGGAGGTGAGCTGTGACAACACCTATTGTGAATGGTGGATTCTGTGTTATCTACTGTATATAGAGGTGTTATCAAACATTATACAGGAGGAGGTGATTTGTGACATCCCCTATTGTGAATGATGGATCCTGTGTTATCTTCTGTATATAGAGGTGTTATCAGTCATTGTACAGGAGGAGGAGATGAGCTGTGACATCACCTATTGTGAATGGTGGATCATGTGTTATTTTTCTTATATTGAGAAGTTATCAGTAGTGTTGAGCGATACCTGATATCAGATTGTATCGGCCGGTATCCAAAAAATATCGGATATCGCCGATCCCGATACCCGATACCAATACAAGTAAATATTGGAATGTAAATAAGCCCTTTCTGTCCTTCTATATGCTGTTCCGGAGGAGGGAAGAGTGTGGGCTGTGCGTGGGCGGACACTGTGAGTGTCTCTGTGTGTGGGCGGGGTTTGTGCGGGCCTGCCAGGGCTTTATGTGGCGTGTCGGGGATCTATGCGGTATGCCGGGTGTTGTGAATTCTGTGGCTGAATTCACTCCTGTGGTCACAAGTGGTACTGCAGCTTCTGAGCTTCCTCCCTCAGGTGTTCTGGTGAGCTCGTTAACTGCTTCATTACTTAACTCCGCCTGATGCTGCTATCCTTGCTCCTTGTCAATGTTTCAGTGTTGGATCTGAGCTTCTCCTGATTGTTCCTGTGACCTGCTGCTCTGTATAGCTAAGTGCTTTTTGCTTTTTTGTTGCTTTTTTTCTGTCCAGCTTGTCTTTGGTTTTTGCTGGAAGCTCTGAGACGCAAAGGGTGTACCGCCGTGCCATTAGTTCGGCACGGTGGTTTTTTTTTGCCCCCTTTGCGTGGTTTTGCTTTAGGGTTTTTTGTAGACTGCAAAGTTCGCTTTACTGTCCTCGCTCTGTCCTAGAATATCGGGCCCCACTTTGCTGAATCTATTTCATCCCTACGTTTTGTCTTTTCATCTTACTCACAGTCATTATATGTGGGGGGCTGCCTTTTCCTTTGGGGAATTTCTCTGGGGCAAGTCAGGCCTATTTTTCTATCTTCAGGCTAGCTAGTTTCTTAGGCTGTGCCGAGTTGCCTAGGTAGTTGTTAGGCGCAATCCACAGCCGCTTTTAGTTGTGTTTAGGATAGGATCAGGTGTGCAGTCTACAGAGTTTCCACGTCTCAGAGCTCGTTCTTGTATTTTTGGGTATTTGTCAGATCACTGTGTGCGCTCTGATCGCTAAGCACACTGTGTTTCTGGATTGCCTTCATAACACCTGTCATTAGCAAACATAACAGTACAAGGAGCCAAACTAATGATTCTCAATAGAGGGAAAGAAAAAGTTCTGACATCATTTTTTTTTTTTTTCTGCTCTGTGTTCACTTTTTTTTTTTCCCCTAGACATTTGGGTGATTCTGGACACAGGTGTGGACATGGATATTCAGGGTCTGTGCTCTTCAATGGATAATCTCGTTATAAATGTACAAAAAATTCAAGATACTATTGATCAGAAATCTATGTTAGAACCAAGAATTCCTATTCCTGATTTGTTTTTTGGAGATAGAACTAAGTTTCTAAGTTTCAAAAATAATTGTAAGCTATTTCTGGCCTTGAAACCTCATTCTTCTGGTAATCCTATTCAACAGGTTTTGATTATTATTTCTTTTTTGCGTGGCGACCCTCAAGACTGGGCATTTTCTCTTGCGCCAGGAGACCCTGCATTGAGTAGTGTCGATGCGTTTTTCCTGGTGCTCGGATTGCTGTACGATGAGCCTAATTCAGTGGATCAGGCTGAGAAAAATTTGCTGGCTTTGTGCCAGGGTCAGGATGATATAGAAGTATATTGTCAGAAATTTAGGAAATGGTCAGTACTCACTCAGTGGAATGAATCTGCGCTGGCAGCTTTGTTCAGAAAGGGTCTCTCTGAGGCTCTTAAGGATGTCATGGTGGGATTTCCTATGCCTGCTGGTTTGAATGAGTCTTTGTCTTTGGCCATTCAGATCGGTCGACGCTTGCGCGAGCGTAAATCTGTGCACCATTTGGCGGTACTGCCTGAGGTTAAACCTGAGCCTATGCAGTGCGATAGGACTATGACTAGAGTTGAACGGCAGGAATACAGACATCTGAATGGTCTGTGTTTCTACTGTGGTGATTCCACTCATGCTATTTCTGATTGTCCTAAGCGCACTAAGCGGTCCGCTAGGTCTGCCGTCATTGGTACTGTACAGTCCAAATTCCTTCTGTCCATTACCTTGATATGCTCTTTGTCGTCGTTTTCTGTCATGGCGTTTGTGGATTTGGGCGCTGCCCTGAATCTGATGGATTTGGATTATGCTAAACGTTGTGGGTTTTTCTTGGAGCCTTTGCGGTGTCCTATTCCATTGAGAGGAATTGATGCTACACCTTTGGCCAAGAATAAACCTCAATACTGGGCCCAGCTGACCATGTGCATGGCTCCTGCACATCAGGAAGTTATTCGCTTTCTGGTGTTGCATAATCTGCATGATGTGGTCGTGTTGGGGTTGCCATGGCTACAAACCCATAATCCAGTATTGGATTGGAATTCCATGTCGGTATCCAGCTGGGGTTGTCAGGGGGTACATGGTGATGTTCCATTTTTGTCGATTTCATCATCCACCCCTTCTGAGGTCCCAGAGTTCTTGTCTGATTATCAGGATGTATTTGAAGAGCCCAAGTCCGATGCTCTACCTCCGCATAGGGATTGTGATTGTGCTATCAATTTGATTCCTGGTAGTAAATTCCCTAAAGGTCGATTATTTAATTTATCCGTGCCCGAACACGCCGCTATGCGCAGTTATGTGAAGGAATCCCTGGAGAAGGGACATATTCGCCCATCGTCATCACCACTGGGAGCAGGGTTCTTCTTTGTAGCCAAGAAGGATGGTTCGCTGAGACCGTGTATTGATTACCGCCTTCTTAATAAGATCACTGTTAAATTTCAGTATCCCTTGCCATTGTTATCTGACTTGTTTGCTCGGATTAAGGGGGCTAGTTGGTTCACTAAGATAGATCTTCGTGGTGCGTATAATCTGGTGAGAATCAGGCAAGGAGATGAATGGAAAACTGCATTCAATACGCCCGAGGGTCATTTTGAGTATCTAGTGATGCCGTTCGGACTTGCCAATGCTCCATCTGTGTTTCAGTCTTTTATGCATGACATCTTCCGTGAGTATCTGGATAAATTCCTGATTGTTTACTTGAATGACATTTTGATCTTCTCAGATGATTGGGAGTCTCATGTGAAGCAGGTCAGAATGGTTTTTCAGGTCCTGCGTGCTAACTCTTTGTTTGTGAAGGGATCAAAGTGTCTCTTCGGTGTGCAGAAAGTTTCATTTTTGGGGTTCATCTTTACCCCTTCTACTATCGAGATGGATCCAGTTAAAGTCCAAGCCATCCAGGATTGGATTCAGCCGACATCTCTGAAAAGTCTGCAAAAGTTCCTGGGCTTTGCTAATTTTTATCGTCGCTTCATCTGTAATTTTTCTAGCATTGCCAAACCATTGACCGATTTGACCAAGAAGGGTGCTGATTTGGTTAATTGGTCTTCTGCTGCTGTGGAAGCTTTTCAGGAGTTGAAGCGTCGTTTTTGTTCTGCCCCTGTGTTGTGTCAGCCAGATGTTTCTCTTCTGTTCCAGGTCGAGGTTGATGCTTCTGAGATTGGAGCAGGGGTGGTTTTGTCACAGAGAGGTTCTGATTGCTCAGTGATGAAACCATGTGCTTTCTTTTCCAGGAAGTTTTCGCCCGCTGAGCGTAATTATGATGTGGGCAATCGAGAGTTGCTGGCCATGTAGTGGGCATTCGAGGAGTGGCGTCATTGGCTTGAAGGAGCTAAGCATCGCATGGTGGTATTGACTGATCATAAGAACTTGACTTATCTCGAGTCTGCCAAGCGCTTGAATCCTAGACATGCCCGTTGGTCGTTATTTTTTGCCCGCTTCGACTTTGTGATTTCGTACCTTCCGGGCTCTAAAAATGTGAAGGCGGATGCTCTGTCTAGGAGTTTTGTGCCCGACTCTCCGGGTTTATCTGAGCCAGCGGGTATCCTCAAGGAAGGAGTCATTGTGTCTGCCATCTCCCCTGATTTGCGGCGGGTGCTGCAAAAATTTCAGGCGAATAAACCTGATCGTTGTCCAGCAGAGAAACTGTTCGTCCCTGATAGGTGGACTAATAAACTTATCTCTGAACTTCATTGTTCGGTGTTGGCTGGTCATCTTGGAATCTTTGGTACCAGAGAGTTAGTGGCTAGATCCTTCTGGTGGCCATCTCTGTCACGGGATGTACGTACTTTTGTGCAGTCCTGTGGGATTTGTGCTAGGGCTAAGCCCTGCTCTTCTCGTGCCAGTGGGTTGCTTTTGCCCTTGCCGGTCCCAAAGAGGCCTTGGACACATATTTCGATGGATTTCATTTCTGACCTTCCCGTTTCTCAAAAGATGTCAGTCATTTGGGTGGTCTGTGATCGCTTTTCTAAAATGGTCCATCTGGTGCCCTTGGCTAAATTGCCTTCCTCCTCTGATTTGGTACCTTTGTTCTTTCAGCATGTGGTTCGGTTGCATGGCATTCCTGAGAATATTGTTTCTGACAGAGGTTCCCAGTTTGTTTCAAGGTTTTGGCGAGCCTTTTGTGGTAGGATGGGCATTGACCTATCCTTTTCCTCGGCTTTCCATCCTCAGACTAATGGCCAGACCGAACGAACCAATCAGACCTTGGAAACATATCTGAGATGTTTTGTTTCTGCAGACCAGGATGATTGGGTGTCCTTTTTGCCGTTGGCTGAGTTCGCCCTTAATAATCGGGCCAGCTCGGCTACCTTGGTTTCTCCATTTTTTTGCAATTCTGGGTTCCATCCTCGTTTCTCTTCAGGACAGGTTGAGTCTTCGGACTGTCCTGGTGTGGATTCTGTGGTGGATAGGTTGCAGCAGATCTGGACTCAGGTAGTGGACAATTTGATCTTGTCCCAGGAGAAAGCTCAACTTTTCGCTAATCGCAGACGCCGTGTGGGTCCCTGACTTCGTGTTGGGGATCTGGTTTGGTTATCTTCTCGTCATATTCCTATGAAGGTTTCCTCTCCTAAATTTAAACCTCGTTTTATTGGTCCGTATAGGATTTCTGAGGTTCTCAATCCTGTGTCTTTTCGTTTGACCCTCCCAGACTCCTTTTCCATACATAATGTATTCCATAGGTCGTTGTTGTGGAGATACGTGGCACCTATGGTTCCATCTGTTGAGCCTCCTGCCCCGGTTTTGGTGGAGGGGGAATTGGAGTATATTGTGGAGAAGATTTTGGATTCTCGTGTTTCTAGACGGAAACTCCAGTATCTGGTTAAATAGAAGGGTTATGCTCAGGAAGATAATTCCTGGGTTTTTGCCTCTGATGTTCATGCTTCCGATCTTGTTCGTGCCTTTCATGCGGCTCATCCTGGTCGGCCTGGGGGCTCTGGTGAGGGTTCGGTGACCCCTCCTCAAGGGGGGGGTACTGTTGTGAATTCTGTGGCTGAATTCACTCCTGTGGTCACAAGTGGTACTGCAGCTTCTGAGCTTCCTCCCTCAGGTGTTCTGGTGAGCTCGTTAACTGCTTCATTACTTAACTCCGCCTGATGCTGCTATCCTTGCTCCTTGTCAATGTTTCAGTGTTGGATCTGAGCTTCTCCTGATTGTTCCTGTGACCTGCTGCTCTGTATAGCTAAGTGCTTTTTGCTTTTTTGTTGCTTTTTTTCTGTCCAGCTTGTCTTTTGTTTTTGCTGGAAGCTCTGAGACGCAAAGGGTGTACCGCCGTGCCGTTAGTTCGGCATGGTGGGTTTTTTTTGCCCCCTTTGCGTGGTTTTGCTTTAGGGTTTTTTGTAGACTGCAAAGTTCGCTTTACTGTCCTCGCTCTGTCCTAGAATATCGGGCCCCACTTTGCTGAATCTATTTCATCCCTACGTTTTGTCTTTTCATCTTACTCACAGTCATTATATGTGGGGGGCTGCCTTTTCCTTTGGGGAATTTCTCTGGGGCAAGTCAGGCCTATTTTTCTATCTTCAGGCTAGCTAGTTTCTTAGGCTGTGCCGAGTTGCCTAGGTAGTTGTTAGGCGCAATCCACAGCCGCTTTTAGTTGTGTTTAGGATAGGATCAGGTGTGCAGTCTACAGAGTTTCCACGTCTCAGAGCTCGTTCTTGTATTTTTGGGTATTTGTCAGATCACTGTGTGCGCTCTGATCGCTAAGCACACTGTGTTTCTGGATTGCCTTCATAACACCTGTCATTAGCAAACATAACAGCCGGGGCTGTATGTGGGCGGCCCGGGCTCTATGCGGCGTGCGGGGTCTATGCGGCATGCTGGGGCTCTGTGCGTGTGTGCAGGCATCGTCCGATGGGACTGCAAGTCCCATTGGATGATGCCTGCTACACTGACAGTGATTGACACATTAGCCAATGATGGGACAGTAGTAGTCCCATCATCCGGCTAATGTGTTGAATGAAAAAAAAAATACTCCATACATACTCCATACATACTCCATACAGTACATCCTGTACATATAGACATACAGCACATTAAACATAGAGTTCATACTCACCATTACTTGTCACTTTGTTCCCCGAAGCCAGTGTCAACCTGTAAAAAAGATTAAAATAACAAACAACCAATATACTCCCTGCCCGCAGAAATCCTCAAGTGTCCCATGACGATCTCCCATAGAGAACGGCAGCAACAGCTGTTGCGACCACTCTCCAGGGGCCCCAAAAACACAATGACGGTAGGAAGGTATTCCTCCACCACTGTAAAAAAATAGTCCCTAGTCTGACTTATGGCATTGCTGGTGAGACATTTTCCCACGCAGCAATTGCCATAAAGTAAGACTTTGAACTTTAGTAACCTAAGTGATGCACTGCAGGAGCCATAGGGTCCTATAGAGCAGTGACATCACCCGATGTCACTGTTCTATAGGGGAGATCGTCGTGGGACACTCGTTATTAATTGGACTACGGCGGACAGGTAGTATACGGTTTATTATTTTAAGTTTTTTGCAGGCGCTGAAGTATGGTAAGTATGGTAAAATGAAGAATATTAAAATACTTTTTTCCTAATGTGTGCGTGTTTTATTAACCCTTTCTTACTATTGGATTAATAATGGATAGGCGTCTTATTGATGCCTCTTCGTTATTAACCCGGCTTAATGTCACCTTACAATAGAAAGGTGACATTAACCCCTTATTACCCCATATCCCACCGCTACATAGGAGTGGGAAGAGAGGGGACTAAGTGCCGGAATTGGCGCATCTCACAGATGCGCCATTTCTGGCGTGGCTGCGGACTGGTATTTGTAGCCGGGGGGGCCAATATCCATGGCCCCTCTCTAGGCTATGAATATCAGCCCGCAGCTGTCTGCGTAGCCTTTCTGGCTATAAAATATAGGGGGACCCCATGTCATTTTTTGGAGGGTCCCCCTATTTTAATAGCCAGTAAAGCCTACGCAGACAGCCGCGGGCTGATATTCATAGCAGGCTACAAATATTGTCCCCCGGCCGTCGGCTTTCCCCCTCTGGCACAGAAAATTGCATGGGAGCCCACGCCATTTTTTTCTGATTTTTTTTAAATTAACCGCTCTTTAAGGCTTCTTTCATACTTGCGTCGGTACGGGTCGGTCGCTATGCGTCGGGCCAATTTCCTGACGCACGTTGTGAAATTTGTGCACGACGTGGGCAGCGGATGCAGTTTTTCAACGCAACCACTGCCCATTCTAAAGTCCGGGAAGGAGGAGGCAGAGTTTCGGCCGCGCATGCACGGTGGAAGTCTGTGGGTAAAAAACACACTTGCAGATCTGTTTTTTCCACCGGATCAGTTTTTTTCTCAGAGAGTTGTATTAGCGCCGGATTGCGCCTGATGGCCACACATTTCATCAGGTTTTTGCATGATCTGTCAAAAAAGCTGTTTCCGGCGGACGGAAAACACAGACAGAGGAACAGTTTTTCTGTCCTGAGAAAAAATGCACAGCGACGGATCCAGCAAAAAACAGATGAAACTGAGATGTGAAATGATGAATCCGGCCTCTGAATCCGTTTTTTCATGCATGTTTCCATTCAAATCATGCACATTTTCCAGTTATTTATTTATTTATTTATTTCCAAAATCTGCGTCAAAATTGCACCAAAAACCTGCACCAAAAACTGCATCAAAAACAGCATCAAAAAATCAGTTTTTAAGCAGGTTTTGATGCATTTTTGGTGCTGTTTTTGATGCGGTTTTTGATGCTGTTTTTGGTGCAGTTTTTGATGCAGGTTTTTGGTGCTGTTTGTGATGCTGTTTTTGGTGCAGTTTTTGATGCAGGTTTTTGGTGCTGGTTTTTGGTGCAGTTTTTGATGCAGGTTTTTGGTGCTGTTTTTGGTGCTGTTTTTGATGCAGTTTTGGGGGCAGTTTTTCATGCAGTTTTTGGTGCAGTTTTGGTGCAGTTTTTGATGCAGGTTTTTGGTGCTGTTTGGGATGCAGTTTTTGATGCGGTTTTTGATGCTGCTTTTGATGCAGTTTTTGGTGCAGCTTTTGATGCAGGTTTTTGGTGCTGTTTTTGGTGTTGTTTTTGATGCAGTTTTTATGCAGGTTTTTGGTGCTGTTTTTGATGCTGTTTTTGGTGCAGGTTTTTGATTCAGTTTTGATGCAGCTTTTGGAAATAAATAAATACATAAACAGAAAATGTGCATGATTTGAATGGAAACATGCATGAAAAAATAGATTTGGTGGCCGGATTCATCATTGCACATCAAAAACTGCATCAAAAACCGCATCAAAAACAGCACCAAAAACTGCATCAAAAACAGCACCAAAAACCTGCATAAAAAACTGCACCAAAAACTGCACCAAAAACCTGCATTAAAAACAGCATCAAAAACTGCATTAAAAAATGCATCAAAAACAGCACCAAAAACCTGCTTCAAAACCTGCATCAAAAATAGCACCAAAAGCCTGCATCAAAAACTGCACCAAAAACCTGCATCAAAAACTGCATCAAAAACCACATCAGAAACTACACCAAAAATGCATCAAAACCTGCTTAAAAAACTGATTTTTAATGCTGTTTTTGATGCAGTTTTTGGTGCAGGTTTTTGGTGCAGTTTTGATGCAGCTTTTGGAAATAAATAAATACATAAACGGAAAATGTGCATGATTTGAATGGAAACATGCATGAAAAAATGGATTCGGATGCCGGATTCATCATTTCATATCTCAGTTTCATCTGTTTTTTGCAGGATCCGTCGCTGTGCGTTTTTTCGGCGGACAGAAAAACCGTTCTGTATGTGTTTTCCGTCTGCCAGAAACAGCTGTTTTGACGGATCGTGCAAAAAATGGATGAAACGTGTGGCCATCAGGCGCAATCCGGCACTAATACAACTCTATGAGAATAAAATGGATCTGGCGGAAAAAAACGGATCCTGCAAATGTGCTTGCAGGATGCGGTTTTTACCCATAGACTTGTATTAGCGACAGATCGCGGCGATGGCCACACGTCGCGTCCGTCGTGCAACGGATCCGTCTTGTTTTGGCGGACCGTCGGCACGAAAAAACGTTCAAGTGAACTTTTTTTGGCCGTCGTACCCGCCATTTTCTACCGCGCATGCATGGCAGAAACTCTGCCCCCTCCTCCCCAGACTTCAGAATGGGCAGTGGATGCGTTAAAAACTGCATCCGCTGCCCATGTCGTGCACAAAATTCATAATGTGCGTCGGTACGTCGGCACGATGCATACCGACGCAAGTGTGTAAGAGACCTTTATGAGCGTTGAATTTAAAAAAAAAAACAAAAAAAAAACGGACAAAAACGGCGTGGGCTCCCGCGCAATTTTCTGTGCCAGAGGGGGAAAGCCAACGGCCGGGGGCCAATATTTGTAGCCTGCTATGAATATCAGCCCGCAGCTGTCTGCGTAGCCTTAACTGGCTATTAAAATAGGGGGACCCCCCAAAAAATGACATGGAGTCCCCCTATATTTTATAGCCAGAAAGGCTACGCAGACAGCTGTGGGCTGATATTCATAGCCTAGAGAGGGGCTATGGATTTTGCCCCCCCCCCCCCCCCCCCCGGGCTACAAATACCAGTCCGCAGCCACCCCAGAAATGGCTTAATGTCACTTTGCTATTGTAAGGTGATATTAAGCCGGGTTAATAACGGAGAGGCATCAATAAGACGCCTATCCATTATTAATCCAATAGTAAGAAAGGGTTAATAAAACACGCACACATTAGGAAAAAGGTATTTTAATATTCTTCATTTAATCATACTTACCATACTTCAGCGCCTGCAATAAACGTAAAATAATAAACCGTATACTACCTGTCCGCCGTAGTCCAATTAATAACGAGTGTCCCATGACGATCTCCCCTATAGAACAGTGACATCGGGTGATGTCTCTGCTCTATAGGACCCTCAGTGACACACTGACAGGAGACAATGGCTCCTGCAGTGCATCACCGAGGTTACTAAATTTCAAAGTCTTACTTTATGGCAATTGCTGCGTGGGAAAATGTCTCACCCAGCAATGCCATAAGTCAGACTAGGGACAATTTTTTTACAGCGGCGGAGGAATGCCTTCCTCCCGTCATTGTGTTTCTGGGGCCCCTGGAGAGCGGTCGCAACAGCTGTTGCTGCTGTTCTCCACGGGAGATCGTCGTGGGACAATCGTGGATTTCTGCAGACAGGGAGTATATTGGTTGTTTGTTTTTTTCATATTTTTTACAGGTTGACACTGACTTCGGGGATCAAAATGACAAGTAATGGTGAGTATGTAATCTATGTTTAATGTACTGTATGTCTATGTGTATGTCATGCATGTAATTTATGAATGTACTGTACGTAGTATGTATGTATGTAGTATGTATATAGTATGTATGTGGTATGTATATAGTATGTACAGGTATGTTGTATTTAGTATGTACAGTATGTTTGTAGTATGTATGTACTATGTAGTATGTATGTATGTAGTATGCATTTAGTATGTAGTATGTATATCCTTCCTCTAGTGTTAGCTTTCTGTTACTCTTTCTTATGTTAACGGGTCGGTTTTGACCCGTGTCTTAAATAACCCCTAGGATACCCTAAAAACAGTTATTTATGATCCAATTTGTTTCTTACCTCTTAGTTATCTTGTTAGGCTGCTTTCACACAATAAATAAACGCATGGAACTGATGTGTGAATGAACGTTTCCGGCGACCGAATCCGTTTTTTTACACATTGAGCATGCCCAGAAGCTTTGCTTTTCATTCTGGCATGGAAAATCTCTCTCTCTCTCTCCCTCCCTCCCTCCCTCTCTCTCTCTCTCTCTCTCTCTCTCTCTCTCTCTCTCTCTCCTCCCACCAGGAAGTCAAAAACCATGCGCAGTACAGTGCATCAGTTTTTCACAATTTTCGCCGGATCCGTTTTTTAGAAAATTTGCCGGATTTAGCCTGAAACCAAAAACCTGATGTGTGAAAGCAGCCTAGGGTTTCTCATCCATGGAAGGATTTTAATATTTTTGTTGTGGCCACCTGGGCCTTTCATTTGAGAGCATACCCTTCATTTTCAATATAAAAATATTGTCAAATGAACCTCAAGAGAATAATATAAACTATACTCTGCAAAGTACCAACTCTAAGCTGATTTGGCCATACATGCCAGGACATGTCCCTAACTCAAGTTGTTGGAGGTAGAGCTGTCTGTGGGCTGTTGGTTTATAGTGTGTTTATGAGTTCAGTTTTGGGACTTATTATTTTTTTTTGCTCTCATATTAGACCTGGGTCGAAATTGACCCCAACAACACAAATGTTATAATTTTAATAAGAGCATTTTACAATTTAGTAAAAATAGTTTTATTTTATTGTTTTTTGTTTAACAATAAGTTCCTGAAAAAGTCTTGATGGAATAAACAAATGTATGTAGAATTTGTATGCATTTAAAACCTAAAACCGACCCTAACACTAGAGGAAGGATATAGTATGTATGTAGTATGTATGTTGTATGTATGTAGCATGTATGTAGTATGTATGTATGTAGTATGTATGTAGTATGTTGTATGTATGTATGTAGTATGTATGGAGTATGTATGTAGTATTTTTTTTTTCATTCAATACATTAGCCGGATGATGGGACTTCTACTGTCCCATCATTGGCTAATATGTCAATCATTGTCAGTGTAGCAGTCATCGTCCGATGGGACTTGTAGTCCCATCGGACGATGCCTGCACACATGCAGAGAGCCCCAGCACACAAGCACAGAGCCACAGCAGCCCGCACAGAGCCACGACAGCCCGCACAGAGCCACGGCAGCCTGCACAGAGCCACGGCAGCCTGCACAGACCCACGGCAGCCCGCACAGAGCCCCGCAGCCTGCACAGAGCCCCGCAGCCCGCACAGAGCCCCGCAGCCCACACAGAGCCCCGGCACACAAGCACAGAGCCCTGGCACATAAGCACAGAGCCCCAGCATATAAGTACAGAGCCCCGGCTTCTACTGTCCCATCATTGGCTAATATGTCAATCATTGTCAGTGTAGCAGTCATCGTCCGATGGGACTTGTAGTCCCATCGGACGATGCCTGCACACATGCAGAGAGCCCCAGCACACAAGCACAGAGCCACAGCAGCCCGCACAGAGCCACGGCAGCCCGCACAGAGCCACGGCAGCCTGCACAGAGCCACGGCAGCCCGCACAGACCCACGGCAGCCCGCACAGAGCCCCGCAGCCTGCACAGAGCCCCGCAGCCCGCACAGAGCCCCGCAGCCCACACAGAGCCCCGGCACACAAGCACAGAGCCCTGGCACATAAGCACAGAGCCCCAGCATATAAGTACAGAGCCCCGGCACATAAGCACAGAGCCCCGACACATAAGCACAGACACTGCCCACACACACACACGCAGTCTCCGCCCACACATCGCCCACACTTCATTATAGTGGATAATTGCACTATAGGAACTTCCGATTCCGGTATCCGATATCGCAAGTGCAGCGCCCCAGAGATCTGGTCGTTGCAGTATGACACTCTGCCACTAAGGGGAGTGATGGTACGTCTGATGGCACTGAAGGAACTCTACTGACCAGGTATCACCAGCACACATTACACTTCACACTCCGGCCACTAGGGGGAGAAAAAGGCTTTATTTATTGGGCCACTCCTCACACTGGTAAAGCTAGGGGTTGGATAAGAAGTTAGTCAGAAGCTGACTGGGTTGGATTTAGGCAACATCCCGTGGCAGGGGGTGTTGCAGGGAGAAGACACAGGAGGGTCCCTGTCAGGCATGGGAACCTGGCAGGTGCCTAGCGAACAGAGCAGAACGTAACGGAACTGCACCTGCACACCCCGCTGCGGTATCCTAAGAGAGAGACACGAAGGGAAGGATATTGTGGAACAGTGAGAAACAAGATCAAGCACAAAGGAGAGCCGGTAGGAGTCGTGCCGTGAGACCGAGGCAACATCCTACTGAGGCGCGTAGCCGGTGGCCGGAACACCGCGGGAGTAACTGACTCTAGGCCTTACTTCGAACTCCGCAGGACAGTTAATTATAGGTTGGCTGTCTACCTTAAATTTCCTACGAAGACATAGGGGGCAACGCGTGGAGAGGGGCGTCTCGGGGGTCCCAGAAGAGCTCCAAGCCTTCCCGTCATACGGGTGCGTCCTAGCCATAACATACTGGGGGACGAGAAACTAGTAACATCTGGAAAAAGCGAGAGAGAATTAGAAAGAACAAACGAACGAGAACAGCAGTTGTGAGGACTATTCCGAATGCTCAGCATGGTAGCACTACAACACACAGGCACTAGTGGTAGGCACTGATTTCCACCTGTAAAGAGAACTCTGGAAGTGCCCATTGGACCGGCCGGTCTCAGATAGCCCTGTTAAGCATGCTCTGGATTGAGGATCCTGAAGTCTTCAGTAAAGAGGTAAAGAGACTGCAACTCTGTGTCCTTGTTATTGTCTGTACCTCACACCATCACCATCCACCTTACTGGGAAGCCCTGGGGACATACTTCACCTGTGGGAAGGTATACATCCAGCTGTCATTCCATCACCCCAGTGGACCCCACAGCAGCGTCGGTCATCCTGACCGAACACCACAGGTGGTGTCACGAAACCTTGACAGACTATTATCACCTTTTATTGGACGCCCCTTAGCAGGGTCACAAACTGGGTCTAGCCATGGTGACAGCCTCAGAACCGAACCAGAGGGGCCCGGTACCGAGAACTCGTGGCCCTATGTCTGGGGGCGCTCCAACTTGGTGTCACGAACAGGATCGTACTTAAGCCTGAGAAGCAGGTCATGTGTGCCTTGGAATTGTGATTGAAACATGTTTGGACTGTGATTTATTGCAAAGTCTGTGTATTGCTATCTGCCGCGAGATTCCCGACAAAACTGCTGCCATTGCCACGCCACAAGGAGCGCAGGGGAAGAAGGAGGGCGTGCCATGGGAGGAGACTACCAAAGTGGCACCAGAAGTGCTGACCGCCCCCTCCGATTACTGTTGCGGGAGGACGATCTGCCCCAAAGCAGAGGAGAACCGCCCCCTGATTTGCAAGGGCGGGAACCAAGACAAGAAGGAGCTCCACCCCCAGAAAATGGAGGAGCAGCGTGTGAGTGCCATCGCAGATCCCGGAGTGGGGATGACGATCAGCGGGTGCCCGAGCGACGAAGGAGTGATCCTGGCCTGTCCCCGTCAGTCGGAGGGGGATCCGAACTCGAATCTGCCACGGCTGCAGGACTCGGACTTCTTGGGGCCGCGGGCGGAGGAGTCGAGTCGGCCTATCCCGAGTGTGGAGCCATCCGATGTGAAGCAATGGAGGTTGGAGCCGTCACCGAGGGCCGCATCGGGAGAACCGCGGTCCGAGCCACAGCCGACTCTAGTGCCCTCATCAATGGAACCGATCGGCATCAGTGGAACCACATCAGACGGAGGTATGGAAAACGCCCCTGCCCTCCTGACCGATCCGGCTCCCGTGACCGCTCCCCGTCTTGACAGTGACCGATTCCTTGCTCCTGAACTGGTGGTTATGGCCCCCGGCACCATGGAGAAGCTGGTGCCTCTGCTACCGATGACTATGGGGGTACCACTGGATGTAAGCCCAGAGGGGGTGGTCTTCCAGTGGGACACCCCAAGGATTGGGCCAGACGGAACAAGGCAGGAGGGCCTCAGCATCGCTGCGCTCACTTGGGAACAATATAAACAATGCCTAATTTTACACTGGAAAGACCGAAAAGAGACGGAACAAAGTGACCCACCGAAAGTACAGGGACCAAAGACAGAACGCCGTAAAGGAAGTCCAGTAAAGTGGGGGACTGTGCTGGCCTTTCACCCGAAGCGGGGTTGGGGCTACATACAGGAACCGGGGCTACAGAAGGAAATCTTCTTTACTAGCTACAATGTGAAGACAGCGCGCCGCGATAGATGTGATGATCGGCTGCTATACAGAGGGGACCAGGTGACGTACACCCGCCATTGGAGTGCGCAAGGGTGGTGTGCTCGAAACGTCTACCGATGCGAGCCGGTAATGGCGCCACCTGCTGCCCTGACTACGACTAACCCTGATTTGATGAATTCCACCCCTGTCACCACAGTGTGCATTATCGCCGCTACTGAACTTGCAACCAAAGCTGACATTCGGATCCAGACACCAGGTGACCTGGCCGCACCTGAGAGACGAACCCATGATACTGACACCGCATCAGGCGAGAACACGGAACCAGAGTTTCCACGGTCGGGAAGTGTTCGCTACCAACTGATGCCTTGCAACCTACTATAGAAATAAACCTCGAAACCCTGACAAATGTAAATAGTTAACTGTTTTCTGCTTTTGCTGCTTTAAACCCGTCCAGGGTTATTCCTTAAAGGGATCCCTTTGTTGACCCGGGATCCCTATTGTTTTACATTTCTTTTTCTATTTTTGCACAAGTTATCATTGTTTCAAAGACTGCCGGATCATGAACAGTGAATGATTCCAAAACTGTTTTGTATATAGTTTGCACCTTCTTAAAGGTGCTCCCTACTAAGAAAGAAGACTTTGCGAAGATAATGCTTTTGGACATAGTAACATAGTAACATAGTTAGTAAGGCCGAAAAAAGACATTTGTCCATCCAGTTCAGCCTATATTCCATCATAATAAATCCCCAGATCTACGTCCTTCTACAGAACCTAATAATTGTATGATACAATATTGTTCTGCTCCAGGAAGACATCCAGGCCTCTCTTGAACCCCTCGACTGAGTTCGCCATCACCACCTCCTCAGACAAGCAATTCCAGATTCTCACTGCCCTAACAGTAAAGAATCCTCTTCTAAGTTGGTGGAAAAACCTTCTCTCCTCCAGACGCAAAGAATGCCCCCTTGTGCCCGTCACCTTCCTTGGTATAACAGATCCTCAGCAAGATATTTGTATTGTCCCCTTATATACTTATACATGGTTATTAGATCGCCCCTCAGTCGTCTTTTTTCTAGACTAAATAATCCTAATTTCGCTAATCTATCTGGGTATTGTAGTTCTCCCATCCCCTTTATTAATTTTGTTGCCCTCTTTTGTACTCTCTCTAGTTCCATTATATCCTTCCTGAGCACCGGTGCCCAAAACTGGACACAGTACTCCATGTGCGGTCTAACTAGGGATTTGTACAGAGGCAGTATAATGCTCTCATCATGTGTATCCAGACCTCTTTTAATGCACCCCATGATCCTGTTTGCCTTGGCAGCTGCTGCCTGGCACTGGCTGCTCCAGGTAAGTTTATCATTAACTAGGATCCCCAAGTCCTTCTCCCTGTCAGATTTACCCAGTGGTTTCCCGTTCAGTGTGTAATGGTGATATTGATTCCTTCTTCCCATGTGTATAACCTTACATTTATCATTGTTAAACCTCATCTGCCACCTTTCAGCCCAAGTTTCCAACTTATCCAGATCCATCTGTAGCAGAATACTATCTTCTCTTGTATTAACTGCTTTACATAGTTTTGTATCATCTGCAAATATCGATATTTTACTGTGTAAACCTTCTACCAGATCATTAATGAATATGTTGAAGAGAACAGGTCCCAATACTGACCCCTGCGGTACCCCACTGGTCACAGCGACCCAGTTAGAGACTATACCATTTATAACCACCCTCTGCTTTCTATCACTAAGCCAGTTACTAACCCATTTACACACATTTTCCCCCAGACCAAGCATTCTCATTTTGTGTACCAACCTATTGTGCGGCACGGTATCAAACGCTTTGGAAAAATCGAGATATACCACGTCCAATGACTCACCGTGGTCCAGCCTATAGCTTACCTCTTCATAAAAACTGATTAGATTGGTTTGACAGGAGCGATTTCTCATAAACCCATGCTGATATGGAGTTAAACAGTTATTCTCATTGAGATAATCCAGAATAACATCCCTCAGAAACCCTTCAAATATTTTACCAACAATAGAGGTTAGACTTACTGGCCTATAATTTCCAGGTTCACTTTTAGAGCCCTTTTTGAATATTGGCACCACATTTGCTATGCGCCAGTCCTGCGGAACAGACCCTGTCGCTATAGAGTCCCTAAAAATAAGAAATAATGGTTTATCTATTACATTACTTAGTTCTCTTAGTACTCGTGGGTGTATGCCATCCGGACCCGGAGATTTATCTATTTTAATCTTATTTAGCCGGTTTCGCACCTCTTCTTGGGTTAGATTGGTGACCCTTAATATAGGGTTTTCATTGTTTCTTGGGATTTCACCTAGCATTTCATTTTCCACCGTGAATACCGTGGAGAAGAAGGTGTTTAATATGTTAGCTTTTTCCTCGTCATCTACAACCATTCTTTCCTCACTATTTTTTAAGGGGCCTACATTTTCAGTTTTTATTCTTTTACTATTGATATAGTTGAAGAACAGTTTGGGATTAGTTTTACTCTCCTTAGCAATGTGCTTCTCTGTTTCCTTTTTGGCAGCTTTAATTAGTTTTTTAGATAAAGTATTTTTCTCCCTATAGTTTTTTAGAGCTTCAATGGTGCCATCCTGCTTTAGTAGTGCAAATGCTTTCTTTTTACTGTTAATTGCCTGTCTTACTTCTTTGTTTAGCCACATTGGGTTTTTCCTATTTCTAGTCCTTTTATTCCCACAAGGTATAAACCGCTTACACTGCCTATTTAGGATGTTCTTAAACATTTCCCATTTATTATCTGTATTCTCATTTCTGAGGATATTGTCCCAGTCTACCAGATTAAGGGCATCTCTAAGCTGGTCAAACTTTGCCTTCCTAAAGTTCAGTGTTTTTGTGACTCCCTGACAAGTCCCCCTAGTGAAAGACAGGTGAAACTGTACAATATTGTGGTCGCTATTTCCTAAATGCCCAACCACCTGCAGATTTGTTATTCTGTCAGGTCTATTAGATAGTATTAGGTCTAAAAGTGCTGCTCCTCTGGTTGGATTCTGCACCAATTGTGAAAGATAATTTTTCTTGGTTATTAGCAGAAACCTGTTGCCTTTATGGGTTTCACAGGTTTCTGTTTCCCAGTTAATATCCGGGTAGTTAAAGTCCCCCATAACCAGGACCTCATTATGGGTTGCAGCTTCATCTATCTGCTTTAGAAGTAGACTTTCCATGCTTTCTGTTATATTTGGGGGTTTGTAACAGACCCCAATGACAATTTTGTTACCATTTTTCCCTCCATGAATTTCAACCCATATGGACTCGACATCCTCATTCCCTTCGCTAATATCCTCCCTTAAAGTGGACTTTAGACAAGACTTTACATAGAGACAAACCCCTCCTCCTCTCCGATTTTTACGATCCTTTCTAAACAGACTG
Source organism: Ranitomeya imitator (assembly GCF_032444005.1). Classification (NCBI taxonomy): domain Eukaryota; kingdom Metazoa; phylum Chordata; class Amphibia; order Anura; family Dendrobatidae; genus Ranitomeya; species Ranitomeya imitator. The sequence continues at coordinate 791,260,130 of NC_091282.1, read as the reverse complement.
TAACCCTGTAAGTTAACTACCCAGTCATAGCTTTCATCTAACCATGTCTCGGTTATTCCCACTATGTCAAAGTTACCTGTAGATATTTCTGCTTCTAGTTCTTCCATCTTGTTTGTCAGGCTTCTGGCGTTTGCGAGCATGCAGTTTAGAGGATTTTGTTTTGTTCCAATCTCCTCACTGTGGATTGTTTTAGAAATGTTCTTACCTCCCTTCTGAGTATGTTTTCCTGGGTCGTCTTTGTTCGAGTCTAATGTTTTTCTTCCCGTCCCCTCTTCTTCTAGTTTAACGCCCTCCTGATGAGTGTAGCGAGTCTTCTGGCGAATGTGTGTTTCCCAGGTTTGTTGAGGTGTAGTCCGTCTCTGGCGAGGAGTCCATCATACCAGTAATTCACACCGTGGTCCAGGAATCCAAATCCTTGTTGTCTGCACCATCGTCTTAGCCAGTTGTTTGCATCAAGGATCCTGTTCCATCTCCTGGTGCCATGCCCGTCTACTGGAAGGATAGAAGAAAAAACTACCTGTGCATCCAGTTCCTTTACTTTCTTCCCCAACTCTTCAAAGTCCTTGCAGATTGTCGGTAGGTCCTTCCTTGCCGTGTCATTGGTGCCAACATGTATCAGAAGAAATGGGTGGACGTCCTTGGAGCTGAAGAGCTTTGGTATCCTATCGGTCACATCCTTGATCATCGCACCTGGAAGGCAGCATACTTCTCTTGCAGTTATGTCCGGTCTGCAGATGGCTGCTTCTGTGCCTCTCAGTAGTGAGTCTCCCACCACCACCACTCTTCGTTGCTTCTTGGCTGTACTTTTTGCTGTCACTTGTTGCTGTGTGCCCTTTTCTTTTTTGCTTGCTGGTATTGCTTCATCCTTAGGTGTGCCATCTTCATCCTCTACAAAGATTTGATATCGGTTCTTCAGTTGTGTGGTTGGTGATTTCTCCATGGTCTTCTTGCTTCTTTTGGTCACATGCTTCCACTCATCTGCTTTTGGAGGTTCTCTGACACTTTTTGCACCTTCTGTGACCAGTAGAGATGCTTCTGTTCTGTCTAGAAAGTCTTCATTCTCTTGCTTTCATTGGACTTACAAAGGTCTTGCTTTCATTGGACTTGCAGACAGAATGAATCTGCACTACTTCCTAGAGACTCGGCTCCCTCTTAAAGGGAATGTTTACCTGTTGCCTTAGGAAAGGTTGAAATGTTGATAATGTTGAAATTTAGAAAAGTTTGATAATTTTAATAGAGATTGAGGACAGGAAAGATTGAAAGTGAACCCGTAGGGGTTAGAGAGAGAGTCCTCCTGAGAACTGTAGAACGACAGTTGGTTGTTGGAAGAGAAACAATGACAGTAGGCCCAGCCTGGGAGCTAGGCGGTCCTGCATTGGTGAAGCTAGAAAGGAAAGAAAAGTTGAGTTATTTTGTAGTATTTTATGGTAGGCCTTTAGTGAGTTCAGCTTGTACGCCCTTAAAGGAAAAGTTAACTTATTGTTCAGAATTTGCACTTAGTAGAATACCCGGCTGGGTGAAAAGAGTTATTTATAGTCATAATGTTATTTAAAAATATTTAATCCTGTTTTTGTTTGTAACGTTCAAGTGTCCTCACCTCCCATAAAGGGAAGCATTGTTCTATTTACTTGTTTTAAGCATTTCAAAAATTTTGTATGTCTTTTGCTGAAATGTATTGTTGTTCTTCTTCCCAGTCCAGGAGTACTGGATTTAACCGGGGGGGAGTGCAGCGCCCCAGAGATCTGGTCGTTGCAGTATGACACTCTGCCACTAAGGGGAGTGATGGTACGTCTGATGGCACTGAAGGAATTCTACTGACCAGGTATCACCAGCACACATTACACTTCATACTCCGGCCACTAGGGGGAGAAAAAGGCTTTATTTATTGGGCCACTCCTCACACTGGTAAAACTAGGGGTTGGATAGGAAGTTAGTCAGAAGCTGACTGGGTTGGATTTAGGCAACATCCCGTGGCAGGGGGTGTTGCAGGGAGAAGACACAGGGGGGTCCCTGTCAGGCGTGGGAACCTGGCAGGTGCCTAGCGAACAGAGCAGAATGTAACGGAACCGAGAGAGACACGAAGGGAAGGATATTGTGGAACAGTGAGAAACGAGATCAAGCACAAAGGAGAGCCATTAGGAGTCGTGCAGTGAGACCGAGGCAACATCCTACTGAGGCGCGTAGCCGGTGGCCAGAACACCACGGGAGTAACTGACTCTAGGCCTTACTTTGAACTCCGCAGGACAGTTAATTATAGGTTGGCTGTCTACCTTAAATTTCCTACGAAGACATAGGGGGCAACGCGTGGAGAGGGGCTGTTGTGAATTCTGTTGTCGGGCTCCCTCCTGTGGTCATGAATGGTACTTCGGCTGGTTCTGTCCATGGACTTCCTCTGGTGGGTGTTTCTGAGTTTCACAGGTGACAAGGTTAATTCGTTAGCTGCTGCTCTATTTAACTCCACTTAGATCTTTGCTCTATGCCACCTGTCAATGTTCCAGTATTGGTCTGTTCACTCCTGGATCGTTCTTGTGACCTGTCTTCCCATCAGAAGCTAAGTTCCAGCTTGTATTTCTTTGGTTTGCTATTTTTCTGTCCAGCTTGCTATTTATTTGTTGTCTTGCTTGCTGGAAGCTCTGGGACGCAGAGGGAGCGCCTCCGCACCGTGAGTCGGTGCGGAGGGTCTTTTTTGCGCCCTCTGCGTGGTCTTTTTGTAGGTTTTTGTGCTGACCGCAAAGTAACCTTTCCTATCCTCGGTCTGTTCAGTAAGTCGGGCCTCACTTTGCTAAATCTATTTCATCTCTGTGTTTGTATTTTCATCTTTACTCACAGTCATTATATGTGGGGGGCTGCCTTTTCCTTTGGGGAATTTCTCTGAGGCAAGGTAGGCTTTATTTTTCTATCTTCAGGGCTAGCTAGTTTCTTAGGCTGTGCCGAGTTGCACAGGGAGCGTTAGGCGCAATCCACGGCTATTTCTAGTGTGTTTAATTGGTTTAGGGATTGCGGTCAGCAGAGTTCCCACGTCCCAGAGCTCGTCCTTATTATCAGTAACTATCAGGTCATTCCGTGTGCTCTTAACCACCAGGTCCATTATTGTCCTGACCACCAGGTCATAACAGTACAGGTGGCCCAAAGTACTAATGCATCTCAATAGAGGGATAAGAGAAGTTCTGAGACCATTTTTTTTTCTTTGCAGTGTGTTTTGTTTCTCTTTTCCCCTTTACCTCTGGGTGGTTCAGGACACAGGTGTAAACATGGACATTCAAGGTCTGTCCTCTTGGATGGATAATCTCACTACAAGGATACAAAACATTCAAGATTTTGTGGTTCAGAATCCTATGTCAGAGCCTAGGATTCCAATTCCTGATTTGTTTTTTGGTGATAGATTAAGTTCTTGAATTTCAAAAATAATTGTAAATTGTTTCTTGCCTTGAAACCTCGCTCCTCAGGTGACCCTGTTCAACAAGTAAAGATCATTATTTCTTTGTTACGTGGTGACCCTCAAGACTGGGCATTTTCCCTTGCGCCAGGAGATCCGGCATTGCGTGATGTTGATGCGTTTTTCCTGGCGCTTGGATTGCTTTATGACGAACCTAATTCAATGGATCAGGCAGAGAAAATCTTGCTGGCTCTGTGTCAGGGTCAGGATGAAGCGGAGATATATTGTCAGAAGTTTAGAAAGTGGTCTGTGCTCACTCAGTGGAATGAATGTGCCCTGGCAGCAATCTTCAGAAAGGGTCTCTCTGAAGCCCTTAAGGATGTCATGGTGGGGTTTCACATGCCTGCTGGTCTGAATGAGTCTATGTCCTTGGCCATTCAGATCGATCGATCGCTTGCGTGAGCGTAAAGCTGTGCACCATTTGGCGGTACTATCTGAGCATGGGCCTGAGCCTATGCAATGTGATAGGACTTTGATCAGAGCTGAACGGCAAGAACACTGAGGTCGGAATGGGCTATGTTTTTACTGTGGTGATTTCACTCATGCTACCTCCGATTGTCCTAAGCGCACTAAGCGGTTCGCTAGGTCTGCCACCATTGGTACGGTACAGTCTAAATTTCTGTTGTCTGTTACTCTGATTTGCTCTTTGTCATCCAATTCTGTTATGGCATTTGTGGATTCAGGCGCTGCCCTGAATTTGATGGACTTGGAGTATGCTAGGCGCTGTGGTTTTTTCTTGGAGCCCTTGCAGTATCCTATTCCATTGAGAGGAATTGATGCTACGCCTTTGGCCAAGAATAAGCCTCAGTATAGGACCCAATTGACCATGTGCATGGCTCCTGCACATCAGGAGGATATCCGCTTTCTGGTGTTGCATAATCTGCATGATGTGGTCGTTTTGGGGTTGCCATGGCTACAGGTTCATAATCCAGTATTGGACTGGAAATCTATGTCTGTGTCCAGCTGGGGTTGCCAGGGGGTACATGGTGATGTTCCATTTTTGTCTATTTCGTCTTCCACTCCTTCTGAAGTTCCAGAGTTTTTGTCGGATTATCGGGATGTATTTGATGAGCCCAAAGCCAGTGCCCTACCTCCTCATAGGGATTGCGATTGTGCAATTAATTTGATTCCTGGTAGTAAGTTTCCTAAGGGCCGATTGTTCAATTTATCTGTGCCAGAACACGCCGCTATGCAGAGTTATATAAAGGAATCCTTGGAGAAAGGCCATATTCGCCCGTCGTCATCACCGTTAGGAGCAGGGTTCTTTTTTGTGGCCAAGAAGGATGGTTCTTTGAGACCTTGTATTGATTACCGCCTTCTTAATAAAATTACAGTCAAATTTCAGTATCCTTTGCCGTTGCTGTCTGATTTGTTTGCTCGTATTAAAGGGGCTAGTTGGTTCACCAAGATAGATCTTCGAGGGGCGTATAATCTTGTGCGTATTAAACAAGGCGATGAATGGAAAACAGCATTTAATACGCCCGAGGGCCATTTTGAGTACCTGGTTATGCCATTCGGGCTTTCCAATGCTCCATCAGTATTTCAGTCCTTTATGCATGACATCTTCCGAGAGTACCTGGATAAATTCCTGATTGTGTATTTGGATGATATTTTGGTCTTTTCGGATGATTGGGAGTCTCATGTGAAGCAGGTCGGAATGGTTTTCCAGGTCCTTCGTGCGAATTCCTTGTTTGTGAAGGGGTCAAAGTGTCTCTTTGGAGTTCAGAAGGTTTCATTTTTGGGGTTCATTTTTTCCCCTTCTACTATCGAGATGGACCCTGTTAAAGTCCAGGCCATTTACGATTGGACTCAGCCGACATCTGTGAAGAGCCTGCAAAAGTTCCTGGGCTTTGCTAATTTTTATCGGCGCTTCATCGCTAATTTTTCTACTGTTGCTAAACCGTTGACTGATTTGACCAAGAAGGGTGCTGATGTGGTCAATTGGTCTTCTGCGGCTGTAGAGGCTTTTCAGGAGTTGAAGCGTCGTTTTTCTTCTGCCCCTGTGTTGTGCCAGCCAGATGTTTCGCTTCCGTTTCAGGTTGAGGTTGATGCTTCTGAGATTGGAGCAGGGGCTGTTTTGTCGCAAAGAAGTTCTGAGGGCTCGGTGATGAAGCCATGTGCTTTCTTTTCTAGAAAGTTTTCGCCTGCTGAGCGTAACTATGATGTTGGTAATCGTGAATTGTTGGCCATGAAGTGGGCATTCGAGGAGTGGCGTCATTGGCTGGAAGGAGCCAAGCATCGCGTGGTGGTCTTGACAGATCACAAGAATTTGACTTGTCTTGAGTCTGCCAAACGGTTGAATCCGAGACAGGCTCGATGGTCATTATTTTTCTCCCGTTTTGATTTTGTGGTTTCGTACCTTCCGGGCTCTAAGAATGTGAAGGCTGATGCCCTGTCAAGGAGTTTTGTGCCTGACTCTCCGGGTGTTCCTGAGCCGGCGGGTATTCTCAAAGAGGGGGTAATTTTGTCTGCCATCTCCCCTGATTTGCGGCGGGTGCTGCAAAAATTTCAGGCTGATAGACCTGACCGTTGCCCAGCGGAGAAACTGTTTGTCCCTGATAGATGGACTAGTAGAGTTATCTCTGAGATTCATTGTTCAGTGTTGGCTGGGCATCCTGGAATCTTTGGTACCAGAGATTTGGTGGCTAGATCCTTCTGGTGGCCGTCTTTGTCGCGGGATGTGCGTTCTTTTGTGCAGTCCTGTGGGACTTGTGCTCGGGCTAAGCCCTGCTGTTCTCGTGCCAGTGGGTTGCTTTTGCCCTTGCCGGTCCCGAAGAGGCCCTGGACGCATATTTCTATGGATTTTATTTCGGATCTCCCCGTCTCTCAAAAGATGTCGGTCATTTGGGTGGTTTGTGATCGCTTTTCTAAGATGGTCCATTTGGTACCTTTGTCTAAATTGCCTTCCTCCTCTGATTTGGTGCCATTATTTTTCCAGCATGTGGTTCGTTTACATGGTATCCCGGAGAACATCATTTCTGACAGAGGTTCCCAGTTTGTTTCAAGGTTTTGGCGATCCTTTTGTGCTAGGATGGGCATTGATTTGTCTTTTTCCTCGGCTTTCCATCCTCAGACAAATGGCCAAACCGAACGAACTAATCAAACTTTGGAAACATATCTGAAATGCTTTGTTTCTGCTGATCAGGATGATTGGGTGTCCTTTTTGCCGTTGGCTGAGTTCGCCTTTAATAATCGGGCCAGCTCGGCTACTTTGGTTTCGCCGTTTTTCTGCAATTCTGGTTTCCATCTTCATTTCTCTTCAGGGCAGGTTGAGTCTTCAGACTGTCCTGGTGTAGATACTGTGGTGGATAGGTTGCAGCAGATTTGGACTCATGTGGTGGACAATTTGACATTGTCCCAGGAGAAGGCTCAACGTTTCGCTAACCGCCGACGCTGTGTGGGTCCCTGACTTCGTGTTGGGGATTTGGTTTGGTTGTCGTCTCGTTATGTTCCTATGAAGGTTTCCTCTCCTAAGTTTAAGCCTCGTTTCATTGGTCCGTATAAGATTTCTGAGGTTATCAATCCTGTGTCATTTCGTTTGGCCCTTCCTGCTTCTTTTGCCATCCATAATGTGTTCCATAGGTCGTTATTGCGGAGATACGTGGTGCCTGTGGTTCCATCCGTTGATCCTCCTGCCCCGGTATTAGTTGAGGGGGAGTTGGAGTATGTCGTGGAGAAGATTTTGGATTCTCGTGTTTCGAGACGGAAACTCCAGTACCTGGTCAAGTGGAAGGGTTATGGTCAGGAAGATAATTCCTGGGTTTTTGTCTCTGATGTTCATGCTGCCGATCTGGTTCGTGCCTTTCATTTGGCTCATCCTGGTCGGCCTGGGGGCTCTGGTGAGGGTTCGGTGACCCCTCCTCAAGGGGGGGTACTGTTGTGAATTCTGTTGTCGGGCTCGCTCCTGTGGTCATGAATGGTACTTCGGCTGGTTCTGTCCATGGACTTCCTCTGGTGGGTGTTTCTGAGTTTCACAGGTGACGAGGTTAATTTGTTAGCTGCTGCTCTATTTAACTCCACTTAGATCTTTGCTCCATGCCACCTGTCAATGTTCCAGTATTGGTCTGTTCACTCCTGGATCTTTCTTGTGACCTGTCTTCCCATCAGAAGCTAAGTTCCAGCTTGTATTTCTTTGGTTTGCTATTTTTCTGTCCAGCTTGCTATTTATTTGTTGTCTTGCTTGCTGGAAGCTCTGGGACGCAGAGGGAGCGCCTCCGCACCGTGAGTCGGTGCGGAGGGTCTTTTTTGCGCCCTCTGCATGGTCTTTTTGGAGGTTTTTGTGCTGACCGCAAAGTAAACTTTCCTATCCTCGGTCTGTTCAGTTAGTCGGGCCTCACTTTGCTAAATCTATTTCATCTCTGTGTTTGTATTTTCATCTTCACTCACAGTCATTATATGTGGGGGGCTGCATTTTCCTTTGGGGAATTTCTCTGAGGCAAGGTAGGCTTTATTTTTCTATCTTCAGGGCTAGCTAGTTTCTTAGGCTGTGCCGAGTTGCATAGGGAGCGTTAGGCGCAATCCACGGCTATTTCTAGTGTGTTTGATAGGTTTAGAGATTGCGGTCAGCAGAGTTCCCACGTCCCAGAGCTCGTCCTTATTATCAGTAACTATCAGGTCATTCCGTGTGCTCTTAACCACCAGGTCCATTATTGTCCTGACCACCAGGTCATAACAAGGGGCGTCTCGGGGGTCCCGGAAGAGCTCCGAGCCTTCTCATCATACGGGTGCCTCCTAGCCATAACATACTGGGGGACGAGAAACTAGTAACATCTGGAACAAGCGAGAGAGAATTAGAAAGAACGAACGAACGAGAACAGCAGTTGTGAGGACTATTCCGAATGCTCAGCAGGGTAGCACTACAACACATAGACGCTAGTGGTAGGCACTGATTTCCACCGGTCTCAGATAGCCTTGTTAAGCATGCTCTGGATTGAGGATCCTGAAGTCTTCAGTAAAGAAGTAAAGAGACTGCAACTCGGTGTCCTCGTTATTGTCTGTACCTCACACCATCACCATCCACCTTACTGGGAAGCCCTGGGGACATACTTCACCTATGGGAAGGTATAGCATCCAGCTGCCATTCCATCACCCCAGCGGACCCCACAGCAGCGTCGGTCATCCTGACCGAACACCATAGGTGGCGTCACGAAACCTTGAGAGACTATTATCACCTTTTATTGGACACCCCTTAGCAGGGTCACGGACCGGGTCTAGCCACCATGACAGCCTCAGAACTGAACCAGAGAGGCCCGGTACCGAGAACTCGTGGCCCTGTGTCTGGGGTCGTTCCACAAAAGTATCGGATCTCGGTATCCGAATTCTGATACAGCGAATATCGGCCGATACCCGATACTTGCGGTATCGGAATGCTCAACACTAGTTATCAGTCATTGTACAGGAGGAGGAGGTGAGCTGTGACACCAACTATTGTGACTAGTGGATCCTGTGTTATCTTCTCTATATAGAGGTGTAAGGGGTATGATGTTTTTGATTCTACATTATCACGCACACTGAGCTCTACTTCATCCATTAGGTCTGTGGACAGACACACGTTGTGGGCTTTTTGACCCTCTCCATCCCCACTCCCTCTTCTCACTGCCTAGAAAGCTCTCCTTCTCAACTCTGTCTGTGTAATTCTATACCACACTTCCCCCGTCCCTCAAGAATGTGTGAGTGAGCAGAAAACCTTCCTTTGTCTGAACCATGTGCTTCATTGTGAATCAGAGTTTTATTCAAGAATGGAATAATTTGACTCAAAGTATTGAGATAGGTATGACAGTTACATTTTTGGAATGCGCATTAATAGACCTACACACCTGTGCGTTTCCTAATATCCCATGCCAGCCGAAACTGAGAAACACATTACTGCTTACCTGAGATGCACAGCCAAGTCATATTTAGACTTAATAGAACGCTGCTCTCAAACCAAGATCAATGATGGTCATGTCGTTGTGCCAAGAGCTTGCTCCAACGAGTTATGAAATTAAGGAAGTTTTTGTTGCTTAGAAAAGATGAATGTTTTATAACTCAGCCCACTCAGTGATGTTATGACTAGGGGGTATAAGATTAGTGGAAGCTCATTTTGCATAAGGTTTTTTACCCAGGGAGCCAGCTAAAGAGAGACTCTGTGATGCTATTTGATATCACCCCTCCCCCACGCCACATTGTCAGCCATGATATAAGACAAATGTAAGTTTACTTTCATCTTTAATCCTTTTTATTTTGTGATCGATCTGTGCATACATGATTGTCTCATTTTTATACTATCTTTTTATTTACTTTTGTAAACACTGCCTAATCTTTTGGGAGTAAAAGCTATAATATTTACTAGTCTTGTCCTCCTTGCTCTAAAATGTATCCTAAGTCCTCTGAAGTAAATTACGCTACTGATTGGGTTGGCTCCTGACCCGCTATTAGTCATAGGAATAGGAGCTGGTGGCAGCAGATCGTACGGAGCTTGTTGGATAATGCTAGCCATGACGGAAAGGAGTTTATAAGTGTATTGCTTGGCTGCGGCTGGGAATAATTATATAACCCTCATGGCAGTGTGCCTAATAGCCAGTACATGAGCAGGCAGCCTTTCTGGCTACTAATTATCCTAGGTGCATTGCCCTGATTGACCTTAGGGTAAGGAAGGCGCTAGAGAGCTGCAAGTTCCAAACCGGAACTGGGAAGTGGGATGTAAATAAATCCCTGAGGAAAGCTCTGGGGCAACCAAACACCCCAGGTTCATGACATATTGGTGGCAGTGCGGTGCGATAATAGAGCATTAGTGATCTGGTTGGAGCAATCATTCCTCCCACTAAAAACTTGCACTGTTTTTGTGAGGGATCTGTGCAAAAAGTTTTGGAGAACGAGCTCAGTATTTATTAGTCTTGAGATGATACCGTGTGTACTTTCAATAACACTCTACCTTTCTCTTTTGTTTTTCTATCCTATCTTTTATTTGGCAATGGTGGCCACAAAAGGAGAAGGCTGGTATAACCAGCATAACAAGGACACTCTTATTGCCATTTGTGGGTTGAGACAGATTGACGCTATGGGCAAAACAAAAGTCAACTGGTCGTGGCTCTGGTGCAACTGGAAATCACTCAGAGCCCAGCAGAGGCAGAAGCCAGCCCAAGCACAAATGGCACCGCTGCAGAGTTCCAACCACTGAATGCCGGCCCTACATGCAACCTGGGCGGATTGGACCCCCACCTGCAGTTGGCCTTGGAGCAACTCCCTGCTGACAACCATGATGGATGTCTCAGGCTGATCCAGCAATACCAAGAGAAAGTGGAGCAGGATGGGAGGCGGAGAGAGCCCATCTGGAGGTGGAGAGAGCCCATCAGGAAGCAGAGAGAGGCCAGTGGGAGAGAGCTGAACGGGAGGCCCAAGCTCGGAGGGCCCATGAACTGCAGATGGCCCAATTTAGGGCAGTGTTATGATCTGGTGGCCTAGGAGCAGCATGTGACGTACTCTGGAGAAGGTGGTACCTGTACTGACCGCAGACCCTGAACTTAGCACCGCAACTAGAAGTAGCCGTGGGATGTACCTAACACTCCCTAGACACCTCGACACAGCCTAAGGACTAACTTCCCCTAAAGATAGAAACGGGAAAACTATCTTGCCTCAGAGAAAATCCCCAAAGGATAGACAGCCCCCCACAAATAATGACTGTGAGAGGAGAGGGAAATGACATACGCAGACTGAAATCAGGATTTAGCAAAGGAGGCCTTTCTAGCTAAAAAGAAAGAATAGGACAGAGAACTATGCGGTCAGTATTAAAACACTAGAAAATATCCACCACAGAAAATACAAATCTCCACATCTGACTAAAGACATGGAGGGTATATCTGCATCTCCAGAGATACAGCTTGGCTGCAAAAAATCCTTACACAGACAAAGCTGGACAAGACAAAACATGAAAATGCACAGAACTATAAGGCCCACAGCATGTGGACAGCAAAAACAAGGCCAGAATTTATCTTTGTTGAAAAGAACAGCAAAACAGGATAGACCAGTCAGGGATGTGAATCCTCCAAAAACAATGGACAACTGGCACTGACTAAAGGATCAAGCAAGACTTAAATAGCCCAGTCCAAATTGCAATAAGTGGACACCACTGATAAATGCTGCGATCCAAAGACAGCAGCACTACCACTCATAACCACCGGAGGGAGCTCAAGAGCAGAATTTACAACAGGGCAGTACCATCCACCAGCCAGGGCAGCGAGTCCAGCAGCGCTCAGTTCCCTAAACCCTGGCCAGAGCACTTTCCTGTCATGGAAAACTATGGGGACTTGGACACTTTTCTAAGGGCATTTGAGAAAGCCTGCCAACAGTACTGGCTGCTTGGGAACCAATGGGCCCTATACCTGACCCCAGGGCTAAAAAGTAAAGCTCTGGAGGTGTTTGCTTCTCTCCCGTCAGAGCAAGATGAAGACTATGAGTCCAGCAAGCAAGCACTGATAACGAAGTACCAGCTGACTCTTGAGGTTTACCATATAAAGTTCAAGAACCTCTAACATGGCCCTCATGACATTTACATCAATGTGATGCATGGACTCCCACTTTGACCAGTGGACACAAGGACTGTCAGTAACCACCTTTAAATAGCTGTGAGACCTGATGATCAAAGACCAGTTTCTACATCTTTGCACAGCTGAGGTGCGACAACTCGTGATGGACCGAGAGCCCAAAGACAAGGATAAAGCAGCGCAGATTGTCGATGCCTATGAGGCTAACTGTAAACCGGAAGTGTGGAAGCCAGTCACTGCCAGCTGGAGAGGGGGTAAGCCGGCAACCAACCCCAGTGCCCCTGCCAGTCAACTCACCTGAGGCCCATGGCCCGTCCCCGTTGCCAGCACCAGACCTACCACCGACCCTCACAAGTGTTTCTCCTCCAGTAAGACTGGTCATATCAGTGTCAACTGTCTGGAGAAGCAGAAGAACCCCCAGCAAAGGCCTCAGGGTCTAATGCAGCAGTTCTTTTGGTGGGTGGGGCGGTTGGGAGGGTCTATGACAATGTGTAGCATGTCACTGTGGGGGCCATGTCGCTAGAGGCCTCAAGGACATTGAGGCTGAATGAACCCTCATTCGACCTGAACTGGTGGCCTCTGAAGAGCTTATTCCAGGGAAAATCCTGACAATCTCCGGGATTGGGGCATCCGCTGTTCCTTGCCAATGGCCGGGGTGTTTATAGATTGGGGTGCCAGGAGCGGGGCGAAGGAAATGGGGTTGTCCAATAACTTGCTAACCAATGTTTTATTGGGGGCTGATTTGGGAAGAATGCTTGCATATTACGTCCCTCATCCCCCTACCCAATGCTAAGGGTGATGCTAATGCGGATGATAATGACTGGGAATTGCATGCGTCCCCTGCGAGTGATATAGCGGATAATGCTTTATCTCATACTGATGATGATGAAAATGTGCATGTTTTACCTGATAACCATTTATTTCTTAAGGATGATGTGTTTGCAGGTGCAGGAGTGCTCAGCCATGTCACTCTGCGGGGTGGAATGGCTGAGGAACCCCTAAGAGGAGCAAGCGATGGTGCTAAGGGAAATGGGGAGATGCATGGGAACCGTGAGGAAGGTGATGCCGTGTAACTGACCAGTGCCACAGAGGAAGGTAACTGCCCCATATATAGCACTGCTCCTGAGATGTTGGGGGTAGATGGGGAGGTAGAACCCATAGCAGCGCCGGGTCTGTGGAAATCACCGGGGAGACAGCCTATGTAGCTGCTGTCACCCGCAGTCAGAGTTCCTGGAACGCAGATAAGGTTCTCCCTTCTGGACCCTCCTCAGTCACAAGGTGACTGATCCAGAGATGGAACCAGAGCAGGTCCCAGATTGTTCCCGTGGAGAAGGGACCCTGATTTCACTTCTGGCTGCCTTCAGCCAGGAGTGCCAAACTGCTCTGCACTCAGATGCGAGCCTGGAGAATTTGAGACACCTCGCCGAGATTCTCACCTCCTTGACTGATAAGGAGAGGGTGTTCGGGGAACAAGGGAGGTTATACCAGGAGACAGTTCCCGGTCAATCCCAAAAGGAATGGTTTAGGGAAAGACAGCTGGTCATCCCGTTCCAATTCAGGGGTGAGTTGTTGCAGATTGCCCATGAGATTCCACTTGCTAGACACTAGGGGAACAGCTACACTAAGGCCCGGCTGTCTCAACACTTCTATTGGCCCAAAATGGGGACAGATGTGACAAACTACTGCCGCTCCTGTATCACCTGCCAAAGAGTGGGGAAGGTGGGACCTGCTCTTAAGGCTCCCCTGATCCCTTTGCCAGTGATAGAGGAGCCTATTCAAAGTATCGCAGTGGACATTGTGGGCCCGCTGGCCATCCCCAGCAACTCTGGAAAGCAATACGTCTTCACTGTGGTAGACTACGCTACCTGGTACCCAGTGACAGTGGCTCTGTCCTCAACTAGAGTGCATAACGTTGCGGATGCATTGTTGCCCATCTTTTCATGGGTAGGATTTCCCAAGGAGATGCTTATCGACCAAGGGACCCAACTCATGTCTTGCCTAATGGAGGCTCTCTGTAAGAAAATGCTGGTGAAGTGTCTGGTATAGAGCGCGTATCACCCCCAGACCAATGGTTTGTGCAAGCACTTTAACGGTACCTTCAAACAGATGCTATGATGCTGGTTGAGACCCAAGGACATGACTGGGAGCGGTACCTCCCACACCTGCTATTTGCTTACCGAGAAGTTCCGCAGGCCTCGACGGGGTTCACCCCCTTCGAGTTCCTGTATGGCAGGCTAGGCGGGGAGCCCTTGGGTTGGTAAGGGAATCCTGGAAAGAAGGAGCCAAACCCTTCTGAAATGTTCATACTGGAGTATGTCATGCGCTTCCGTGACAAAATGCAGACCTTGGCACAGGTGATGCATGACAATATGGCGCAGGCCCAGGCTGATCAGAAGCACTGGAATGACCAGAATGACCAGGAGCAGACCTACCAGGTGGGTCAGAAGGTGTGGGTGCTGGACCCCGTACCAAAGGATAAGCTTCAGGCAGCCTGGGATGGCCCATACATTGTCCACCAACAGCTCAACCCAGTCACCTACGTGGTCACGCTTGACCACACTCGGTGTATGCGAAAAAGGTATTTCATGTCAATATGATGAAGGCACATCACAAACGTGAAGCCTGCATCCTACTTGTCTGCAACCTGCCCTAAGACAGGGAGGAAGACCCCCTCCTGCACATGCTGGCCCAAGCCAAGGCCGGTGGGTCCATCGAGGATGTGGAGGTAAGCGCCTTGCTAGCCTAACTCAAGTGGTCACAGTTGCGGGCCATGCTGGAACCCTTCCGGGCTGTGTTCACCAACAGACCTGGAAGGACTGAGCTGGCGGTCCATGTGGTGGACACCAGGAATCATGCCCCACTACGGCGAACACCCTATCGGATCTCCAACGAGGTGCAGCAGGTTATGCGCCAGGAGATCAATGAGATGTTACAGCTGGAGGTGATTCAATGGTCCAAAAGCGCATATGCCTCACCTGTAGTCCTCGTGCCAAAGAAGGACCAGACCACCCAGTTCTGCATGGACTACAGGGTGCTCAATGCCATCAACCGCCTCTGACACGCACCCAATGCCACGCATCGAGGAGCTGCTTGAGCTGTTACCTGGCGCAAAATATTTATCCATAATGGATTTGAGCCAGTGATATTGGAAGATTCCCCTGAACCATGAGGCGCAGGAGAAGTCCACCTTTATCACCCCCTTTGGACTATACGAGTCCACGGTCAAGCCATTCAGCATGAAGAATGCCCCTGCCACTTTCCAGCGGATGGTCAACCACTTTCTTCAGGGACTGGAGAAGTATGCGGTGGCATACCTGGATGACATTGCCATCTTCAGTTTCTCCTCGCAGGAACACCTGCAGCATCTCCAGGAGGTGCTCAGGCAAATTCACCAAACATGCCTGACCATCAAGCCGGGAAAGTGCCAGATGGGCATGAGCGAGGTCCACTGCCTGGGGCACCGGGTAGGCGGGGGCTCCATGAGGCCAGAGCCTGGGAAAGTGGACGCAATCGCGTCCTGGCCCACCCCAGGACCAAGAAACTGGTGATGTCCTTCTTGGGCACTGCAGGGTACTATAGATGCTTTGTACAGAACTATAGTAGCCTGGCAAAACCCTTGACGTACCTCACCCGGGAGAAGCTACCCCAAATGTTTGACTGGAAAGAGAGCTGTGAGGTGGCTTTCAGGGCTTTGAAAACAGCCCTGTGCAACTCTCCTGTGTTAAAAGCAGTCAACAGCAGTCAACTATTCCTGGTACAGACCGATGCCAGCGAGTTTGGCCTTGGCGCTGTACTCAGCCAGATGGACTCGGGGAACCAAGAGCACCTCGTGTTGTACCTGAGCCGGAAGCTTCTGCCGAGGGAAGTGGCCTATTCCACCATTAAGAAGGAGTGCCTGGCCATGGTTTGGGCCCTGCAATGTTTGCAGCCCTAATAAGAAAACCGAGGGGCGCCAGGTATTAAAAGATTAATATTCTAGCTGCGAATATAACAATCACCACCAATGATTGTGTAAAACCAAAAAATCCATTTAGAATAGATATAAGTATATATCAATATTTGCGCTAATATAACCCTGATAGGGAGAAAATAAGCAGTAATTCACAGTATGCGGAATAGGAAATACCACAGTGCTTTAAAAAGTAAACTGGCATAGTGTAATGGATTCATACCACTATTTCCCTATGAGTGGTGATGGATCTTTAGTGATAAGCATAATAGAGAAAAGGGAAGAATAGTCCAAGTACTATTAGAGTTCTTACCCGAGCTGCTGCTTAATAGAAGGCTACAGTCCTAAATTTCAGCTGATGCTCTTTATCCAGAAAGTGCAGTCCGAGGAATTCTGCTTGCAGGGAACAGCTGCCCCGGCCGGTGACAGCGTTCAACCGTGCTGAGCTGGCCACTGTAGCGGTGTACCCACGTGCAGGCAGGCCGGCGTCCTTCCTAGTGCGCGAAGTTAGAGCGACACTGGGACAGGACCTGCATGCCGGGGTGAGAAACGTGACCGCACACGTGACTGAAAGTGTAGCACGGATGGCGGTAGGGACCAGATTGAAACCAACGCGTTTCAGAGACGTCTGTCTCCTTCATCAAGGAAGGCCCCTACCCCATAATGACAGTCCTTTTATCCGCCATCCGCCCAATCAGATCATTGGAATCCAAATAGTTCAACACCACTGTTCAATCCTTTAGGGATAACAGTGTGCAAAGTGAAGATCCATCTTGTTTCGGCCCTTGACATAGTTTTTATAAAATTTCCTCCCCTCCAATGTGGATTTACTTTTTCAATGCCTGTAACCTCCATGTGTTGAATTAGTCTGTTGTGGTGTTCAATAAAGTGTTTTGAAAGGGGATGTCCGAGAAATTTTTTCTTAATATTTTGCATGTGCTCACTAATTCTTACCCGTAGTAGTCTTTTGGTGTGTCCAACATACACCTTTTTGCATGGGCATGTTATGGTATAAATAACCCCTACGGTGGAGCAAGTAATAAATTCCTTTATGGTAAATTCAGTGTCCGCTTTACAAAACTTGCTTTGTTTTTTTGTTTGGACCTGTTTGCACATATTGCACTTATGGCAAGGAAAAAAGCCTTTCAAACAATCCCGGAATAAAATAGTCTGTTTGAAGTGAGGTTTATTTTGTATAGTGGGGGGCGGGGCTATTAGATTTCCCAAGTTGCGGCATTTTTTATATACAAATCGGGGGTGTTCTGACATTTTTTCCCCAAGGATCTTATCACTTTTTAGTACATGCCAGTGTTTTTTTACAATTCTTCGTAAGATATTTGAATTGGCATTAAATTGGGTAATGATAGGAATATAGTCCAACTCGTCTTTTTGCTTTGTTGTTAAGTTAAAAAACTCCTGACGTGATTTGGAAAAAGCATCTTTCATGACTTCCCCCAGCTTTTCTTCATTATATCCTTTTTGCACTAATTTTTTTGTTAAAACTTGTGCCTCCCTGTGGGAATCTTGGGACTTCGAGCAGTGTCTATGGATTCTCATAAATTGACTTTTAGGGATATTTAATAGCCATTGTGGAAGATGGCAGCTATCTAGTGGGATGAAACTATTTGAGTCTGTAGGTTTATGAAAAGTGCGTGTGTGAATAGTATCTTCCTCTATAAAAATATTAAGGTCTAAAAAATTGATTTCCCGGGTACTGGTATTGCTGCTAAAATTTAGAAAAAACTAATTTTTATTTAAATCAATTAAAAATTGGTTCAGTAGTTCCAGACCCCCAGACCATATAAAAACAATGTCATCGATAAAACGTTGCCAGAGGACCAGGTTCGCGTGTAGAGTACCCTCAAGGTAAACGAAGGACTCCACCCATCTCCCTACATACAAATTAGCATAAGTTGGCATGAACCTGGTCCCAATAGCGGTACCCCACTGCTGGGAGTAGTAGTCCACCTGAAAAATAAAATAATTGTGTGTAAGAATAAAATGCATGCATTCCCCTAAAAACTCAGTTTGTTCGATAGGGATATTGGAGTGTTTATTCAAGAAGTAATGTTTGCAGCCCTACCTGTATGGTCGCACCTTCACTGTGGTGACTGACCACAACCCGCTGAGCTGGCAACAATCCGTGTCTGGTACCAGCGAAAGGTTGCTAGCTGGAGCCTTGCCATCCAACAGTACGACTTTACTGGGAAGCACAAAAATGGCAGCGCAGATGGGTTGTCCCACCGGGGCGAACGTACCGAGGTGTTCATGGAGGAGTACCGAGAGGTTCAGCCTCTGTAGCTCAGTCCAAAAGAGAGAGGTGTCAGGAATGTGATGTATTTGATTCTATATTATCATGCACACTGAGCTCTGCTATATCCATTAGGTCTGTGGACACACACGATGTGGGCTTTTTGACCCCTCCCTCCCCCTCTCTCTTCTCACTGCCTAGAAAGCTCTCCTTCTCAAATCTGTCTGTGTAATTCTATACCACACTTCCCCCCTCCATCAAGAATGTGTGAGTGAGCAGAAAACCGTCCTTTGTCTGAACCATGTGCTTCATTGTGAATCAGAGTCATTCAAGTTGGATTAATTTAACCCCAAGTAGTGAGATAGGTGTGAAAGTTACATTTTTGGAATATGCATTAATAGACCTACACACCAGTGCGTTTCCTAATATCCTGTACCAGCAGAAACTGAAACGCATTACTGCTTACCCGAGATGCATAGCCAAGTCATGTTTAGACTTAATAGAATGATACTCTCGAACCAAGATCAATGGTGGTCATGACGTCATGCCACGAGCTTACCCCACTGAGTTATGAAATTAAGGAAATTTTGGTTGCTTAAAAAACCTGAGTGCTTTCATAACTCATCCCACTCAGTGATGTCACGGCCAGGGGGTATAAGATAGTGGGAGCTCATTTTTCATGAGGTTTTTTGCCCAGTGAGCCAGCTAAAGAGAGACTCTGTGATGCTATTTGATATCACCCCTCCCCCACGCCACATTGTCAGCCATGATATAAGACAAATGTAAGTTTACTTTCATCTTTAATCCCTTTTATTTTGCGATCGATCTGTATATACATGATTGTCTCTTTTGGTAGTATCTTTTTATATACTTTTGTAAACACTGCCTAATCTTTTTGGAGTGAAAGCTATAATATTTACTATTCTTGTCCTCCTTGCTCTAAATGGTACCCTAAGTCCTCTGAAGTAAATTACGCTATTGATTGGTTTAGCTCCTGACCCACTATTAGTCATAGGAATAGGAGCTGGTGGCAGCAGATCGTACGGAGCTTGTCGGGTAATGCTGGCAGTGACGAAACAGTGTTTATAAGTGTATTGCTCAGCTGCGGCTGGGAATAATTATATCGCCCTCACAGCAGCATGCCCAATAGCCAGTACACGAGCAGGCAGCCTTTCTGTCGACTAACTATCCTAGGTGCAGTTCCCTGATTGACCTTAGGGTAAGGGGGCACCAGAGAGCTGCAAGTTCCAAACCGGAACTGGGAAGTGGGATGTAAATAAATCCCTGAGGAAAGAACTGGGGCAACCAAACACCCCCAGTTCATGACAAAAGATTTTATCAGTCATTGTACTGGAAGGGGAGGAGATGAACTGTGACATCACCTATTGTAATTGATGGATCCTGTGTTATCTATTCTGTATAAAAGTTTTATCAATGATTGTAAAGGAGGTGGAGGAGATGAGCTGTGATATCACCTAATGTTAATGGTGGATTCTGTGTTATCTACTCTATATAGATGTATATAGAAGTGTTATCAGTCATTATACAGGGGAGGAGCAGGTAAGCTGTGACATCACCTAGAGCACCTATTGTGAATGGTGGATCCTGTGTTATCTACTATGTATAGAGGTGTTATCAGTAATTGTACAGGAGGAGGGGGTGAGCTGTGACATCACCTATTGTAAATCATGCATCTTATGATACTATATATACTGGAACTATTGGTTATTGTAGAGGAGGAGGAGGAGGTGAGCTCTGACATTACCTATTGTGAATGATGAATTATTTGTTATCTACTTTATATAGAGGTGTTATCAGTCATTGTACAGGAGGGGGAGGTGAGCTGTGACATCACCTATTGTAATTTATGTATCCTGTGTTATCTACTGTATTTAAGTATCAGTCATTGTAGATGAGGGGAGGAGGTGAGCTGTGATCACAACCTATTGGGAATGATGGACCATGTGTTTTCAACTGTATTTAGAGTTATTTTGGGTCCTTGTAATCTTGCCTCTAACGGGAAGGAAACTGTTGTAAACTCTTCCAAAACGGACAAGTAGTATGAGTTCAAAATAGCATCTGAGACCAGTGCAAAAATTGCAAGATCATTTTAAAATACATAAATAATACAAAGTCCTCTCATTTTTGTGATGACATTACTTTCATAGTTTTAGGAAAGAGCATTTATGTAACATGATTGTAGTTTCTTTCTAAAAAGTTCCAGAAAACTTGAAACAGGAAAGAAATATATCTTGGTACCGTGTTAGCCAGTAGATAGAAAAATATTTAGAATTGAGAGTCCTCAGTGGTTGATACCTTTTAATGGTTAACTGAAAAGATGGTAACAAATTGCAAGCTTTCAAGACTACATACGTCTCTTCATCAGGCAAAGACTAAAACAAATTTGTTACCATCTTTTCAGTTAGCCATTAAAAGGTATCAACCACTGAGGACTCTCAATTCTAATTAGAAAACTTGAAGGCATTTGTGTCATGCACGGCGCACCGCACTTTCTAAAACAGCTACTGATAACTGTCATCTTAAAGTGCTTTTTCTCATAAGTCAATAGTACACATAAAAAATAAACTTTTTAATATATATTATCAGCAAAATTTTCTTCTTTCTCTTCCTGGACTGATCGATCATTTATTCTCAAAACTGTCCATTCACTTGTAAAATCAAATTTTACAGATTTTACCCATGAATTAAGAATGACAAAGAATCCAGGAAAAGAAAGAAGCAGATTTCCCTGATAAGATACATTACAAAGTTGCTTACTTTCATGTGCACTGTTGATTCATTAAATAAAAATTAAAACAATGATTACTCTTAAAGGGATCATGATAGAAAATGTATAATTCTCAGACTCCTATAGAACAGAAGCAGTGTGCAGACTGATAGAACATTTTGTGGATAAATATTTACTATAACTTTTTAGATAAATGTTCACTATAATTTTTTTGATAAATTTTTACTATAACTTTTTATTATCTAACTCTTTTGGATTTAGATGTTCAGTGGGGACTTTATCTCTATACACACACTAATGCAGAAATAGCTGTCAATCAGTGATTAGGAACGTCCACTGGACACAGAATGGGCAGGGAATTAGATCAATAAATCACACCACATACTGATCATTCATTTTTTTTTTGCATATTATTTAAAGTCCCATCAATCTGCTCAGCTCCTAAGGCTTTAGAAGCTCAGGATTTTTTTTCTCGCTTTTAATGCCTGCCTAATTAAGTTTTAGGCAGTATCCCCCATTTGTAGACACATTCAATATTATTCTGGTTTCCGTTGGAAACAGACAGCAGCTGAGCCCTCTCCTGTTGTCAGACATGTGACTGTTACATTGACATCGATTCTAAGGACTGGATCGTTACCCATCTGATCCGAGTCTTATATTCTCAGGACAAACAACTCCCTAGAAAACTACATTTTAATTCTTAACGCTTTTTTTTAAATGTTGTTTTTCAAAAGTGGAGTTCGTCTCACATTCTTGACTGTACTTCTACTTTTATTTTCCATATTGTCAATCACATTTTTGTGTGTGCTTTAGGAGAATTTCACATTCGATTTATTCCCTTCTTTCCATCATCACATGCTGAATGAATACTCCATGTACCGTAAGTTATGAGCACCGTCATGTAATGTCTCAATAAGGCAGCCATCAGGGCATTGCTGCCTTGACTGGTGTATGGGGCCCGATGACCACAGGGGGGAAGGATGGAGATACAGGGGGCAGCATCAAGAAACAGGGGGAAGGATGGGAGGCATGAGGGCAGGATGGGAGACATGGGGGCAGGATGGGAGACACAGGGGGAAGAATAGAGACACAGGGGGCAAAAAATGGAGAAACAGGGGGCAAGGATGGAAACACAGGGGGCAAGGATGGAGACACAGGGGGCAGGATGGAGACAGGGGGCAGTATGGGAGACACAAGGGGAGCATGGGAGACACAGGGGGAAGAATGGAGACACAGGGGGCAAGAATGGAGAGAGTGGGCAGTATGGAGACAGAGGAGGAAGAATGGAGACACGGGGCAAGAAAGGAGACACAGGGGGTAAGAATGGAAGCACAGGGGGCAAGAATGGAGACACAGGGGGCAAGAACGGAGATAGAGGGAAAAATGGAGACATGGGGGGCAAGAAAGGAGACAGGGGGCAAGAATGGAGACACAGGGAAAAATGGAGACATGGGGGCAAGAAAGGAGACGGGGCTAGAATGGAGACACGGGGCAAGAATGGAAACAGGGGGAAGAATGGAGATGCAGGGGGAAGAATGCAGACACAGGAGGAAGAATGGAGACACAGGGGAAGAATGGAGATACAGGGGGCAAGAATGGAGACACAGGGGCAAGAATGGAGACACAGGGGGCAAGAATGGAGACTCTGGGGGCAAGAATGGAGACACAGGGGGAAAGATCATGGGGCAGGATGGAGACATGGGGCAAGATGGAGACACATGGTGCAGGATGGATACAATGGAGACAGATGGGGCAGGATCATGGGACAGATAGAGCAGGATCACAGGGCAGATGGGGCAGGATCATGGGACATCACGAGGGCAGAATGGATTCTGATGAGGGCAGTATGGGAGAGCATATGGCTGGAGCCAGGAATGAGACACACAGGTGCCAGGATGGGGAACATTATTACCATAGGGGCTAATTAATGAATATTATTACTGCATTCATGTATTTACTTTATTTTTTGAAGATACTGTTTTAAATGGGGGGCAGTCCTGTTACTGTGCAGAGCGACACTATGTCACCTTTTTTTCTTCATCTGGTGTAGTGTAGAAGTTGGGAAAAAATTAAGCGGTGTTCTGCAAGTGGTGCTCTAGATAACTGTGTTATTTCCTGCAGAGACGAGCCCTGGCTGGAAGAAGTGATGGCAGTCTGTGCTGGAGGAAGATGAAAAGTAAAGATGAAGGACTTCACCTAGTGACGTCACTGGTGAGTCAGTGTGCTACCTGTTCCCTGACACATTACACTGTATACCAGTGTTCCTCAAGTCCGGTCCTCAAGAGCCACCAACAAGTCATGTTTTCAGTATTTCCTTAGTATTGCACAGGTGATAATTGCATCACTTGCACAGGCAATAATTCCATCACCTGTGTAATACTAAGGAAATCCTCAAAACATGACCTTTTGGTGGCTCTTGAGGACCGGACTTGGGGAACACTGCTGTATACTATATACAGTGGACCTGTGGACAATGTCACCAGTGATCACTGTATTACCTTTACTCTGACACTGTATACAGAGCTCCTGTGTATAATGTCATTGATCACTGTATAACCTGTACAATACATACAGCGCTCGTGTGTATAATGTCATTGTTGATCACTGTATTACCTCTACACTGTACACTATATACAGATCTCCTGTGTATAATGTCACCGGTAATCACTGTATTATCTGTTTATCATCTATCTACCTATTATCTATCTATTATTATCTATTATCTATCTATTATTTATCTATCATCTATCTAGCATCTATCTATTATCTATCATCTATCTATCTATCATCTATCTACATATTATATAGCTATCTATTATCTATCATCTATTATCTATCATTTATCTATCTACCTATCTATGTATCTAAGCATTACCTGTCTATTATCTATCTATCTATCTATCTATCTATCTATTATCTATCTATCATCCATCGATTATCTATCTATTATCTTATCTATTATTTATCCATCTAGTATCTATTATCTATTATCTATCTAATATCTGTCTATCATCTATTATCTATCGATCTATTATCTATCATCTATCTATAATCCATCATCTATCTATCTATCTATCTATCTATCTATCTATCTATCTATCTAACTATCTGTCTATACACATATATACACTGCTCAAAAAATAAAAGTAACACTAAAATCCCACATCCTAGATATCACTCAATGAAATATTCCAGTTGCAAATCTTTATTCATTACAGAGTGGAATGTGTTGAGAACAATAAAACCTAAAAATTATCAACGTAAATCACAACTAATATCCCACGGAGGTCAGGAGTTGGATTGATGCTCAAAATCGAAGTGGAAAATGAAGTTGCAGGCTGATACAACTTCAGTGGAAATGCCTCAAGACAAGGAAATAATGCTCAGTAGTAGTGTGTGTGGCCTCCAGGTGCCTGTATGACCTCCCTACAACGCCTGGGCATGCTCCTGACTTGGCGGCGGATGGTCTCCTGAGGGATCTCCTCCCAGACCTGGACTAAAGCATCTGCCAACTCTTGGACAGTCTGTGGTGCTACATGACATGGGTGAATGGTATGAGACATGATGTTCCAGATGTGTTCAATCGGATTCAGGTCTGGGGAATGGATGGGCCAGTCCATAGCTTCAATGTCTTCATCTTGCAGGAACTGCTGAGACACTCCAGCCACATGAGGTCTGGCATTGTCCTGCATTAGGAGGAACCCAGGGCCAACTGCACCAGCATATGGTCTCACAAAGGGTCTGAGGATCTAATGTCGGTACCTAATGGCACTCAGGCTACCTCTGGCGAGAACATGGAGGGCTGTGCGGCCCTCCAAAGAAATGCCACCCTACACCATTAGTGACCCACTGCCAAAACGGTCATGCTGAAGGATGTTGCAGGCCGCAGATCGCTCTCCACGGCGTCTCCAGACTCGTCTGTCACATGTGCTCAGTGTGAACCTGCTTTCAGCTGTGAAGAGCACAGGGCGCCGGTGGCGAGTTTGCCAATCCTGGAGTTCTGTGGCAAATGCCAAGTGTCCTGCATGGTGTTGGGCTGCGAGCACAATCCCCATCTGTGGATGTTGGGCACTCAGACCATCCTCATAGAGTCGGTTTCTGTTTGTGCAGACACATGCACATTAGTGGCCTGCTGGAGGTCATTTTGCAGGGCTCTGGCAGTGCTCCTCCTGTTTCTCCTTGCACAAAGGCTGATGTAGCGGTCCTGCTGCTGGGTTAATGCCATTCTACAGTCCTCCACATCTCCTGGTGTACTGGCCTGTCTCCTGGTAGCGCCTCCAGCCTCTGGACACTACGCTGACAGACACAGCAAACCTTCTTGCCACAGCTCGCATTGATGAGCCATCCTGGATGAGCTGCACTACCTGAGACACTTGTGTGGGTTGTACAGTCCATCTCATGCTACCA
Organism: Ranitomeya imitator; assembly: GCF_032444005.1. Classification (NCBI taxonomy): domain Eukaryota; kingdom Metazoa; phylum Chordata; class Amphibia; order Anura; family Dendrobatidae; genus Ranitomeya; species Ranitomeya imitator. The sequence goes on along the minus strand of NC_091282.1, from coordinate 791,234,816 downwards.
CGAGTGTGAAAGCACAACCAACATTCAAAAGTTACCAAAACATCAGCCGGAAAGCATTGGTACTGAGATGTGGTCTGTGGTTCCCTCCTGCAGAACCACTCCTTTATTGAGTGTGTCTTGATAATTGCCAATAATTTCCATCTGTTGTCTATTCCATTTGCACAACAGCATGTGAAACTGATTGTCAAACAGTGTTGCTTCCTAAGTTTGATTTCACGGAAGTTTGATTCTGTTGTTTAAGTGTTCAGTTTATTTTTCGAGCAGTGTATATTATCTATCTGTCTATTATTTATTATTTATCTATTATCTGTCTATTATCTATCTATCCATCTATCTATTATCTATCTATCATCTATCATATATCTAATATCTATTGATCTATCTATTGTCTATCATCTCTCTACTATCTATCTATCATCTATCTATTATCTTATCTAGCATCTATATGTCTATTATCTATTTATCATCTATCGATTATCTATCTATTATGTTATCTATCATCTGTCTATTATCTATCTATCATCTATGTATTATCTATTATCTCTAATCTATCTATTATCCATCTTTTATCTATCACCTATATTTATATATATACATACTGTATATATACTGTATATATATATATCTTTATATATTTATTATCTATTATCTATCTGTCTATTATCTATCATTTATTATCATCTATCTATTATCTATCTAGCATCTATGTATCTATCCATTTCTTTTATTTATCTGGGTATCTAACCCATCCCCCGCTTCACAATTTCAGACCCACAACTTCCATTTTACTATGATAAATGCCCAAATATTATGTAGTATTCCAATAATGCTTCTTGTAAAATCTGACGCATCACCTCCATATTGTTTATATATAATCTAACCATTCAATTCTAAAACTACATTCACCGCCATACTCAACAAAATAAATAATATTCTGCGGTTTTCTGCAATATTTAGATCCCTGTGTTTGTATGACAATCCCCAACCCCATCCCTTGTTACTGTTAGGTGATGCTTACCTGCCTTTTATTATTGTCAGGGTTGTCAGCTGCTATGATTGGTGACTCTACGTCTCTGCATTGTGCGCTGGAGTCTGTGCTAGACTGAAATTACGCTCCTGTTTCATCACGAGCTCCGGCTTTTCTTCTGCTCCACCATACTTTACACTACCGCTCGGCTTGTTCCTATACACCTAGTGATAAAGGATCACATAGCACTCATAGGTCCAATAAAAGTCCATTTCTCTAAAATACCGCAATCTAAAATAGAATTGCAAAATATCTGAACAAAATGTATTTCCGTACTCGTTCATAAGGATCTGGCCATGGATATGCTAATTTTTTTTTTTTTTAAATTTATTAAGCTGAAGACCAGAAGATAAAGCCAAAGATCTATGGAAATAATTGGGGTATTTTTCCTAGTAGACATATTAAGGGTGTGCACAGTGATGAGTATTGGAAAATATTGTGTAAAAATGAATCAGCACTGGGATGTAAATCAGAGAAAATTAAGAATGTAAATTTTCTCCATAGGAGATTGGAAGTGAAAAACGAGATAATTATTCTACGCTTTGTCAAATGAAATATCATTCAGCAAATCGATAAATTCTGAAAGTCCGTGTTCGTTAGAAGCCTTTATGTAAAAAATACCACGTTAGCAAAACTCTCAACAGGCTGAAATTCCCATTACAACCACTGGGTGGCGACACGTATGTCATATAAACGTTACCTGGCAGAGTATCGCAAAATCTCGTACCACTCATCTCCAGATAAGAGCAAAGTGAAGGAATGGACTCTGGATCTTTCTAGTTCTTAGAACCCAGGTTGATACAAAGTTCCGAAACCTTCTGCATCAAGTTCTATGATAAGTTACACTTTGAAAAACTCAAACAAGAAACGGAAAAGAGATTCTGGTCATAAAGTCTTGGCTCCTATGCTAATCTATATATCTGTAGGGTTACAGTCACCATAAATACTCCTCATCACAACTGAATATCAGTCTTGAGATCCCTGTAAGGGAATTGTTATCAAATTTGACTAGTTACAATATGATTCACTTATATCTAGTCCGGACTGTAAGCAGAAGCCCAAAACCGAAGGTACTAGCCATATATTGCCCCCTAGCACACGAACTATGGTTATCAAAAAGGTGAGTCTCAGAAATAAGTAACACACGAGAATAGGACTACACATGGGGTATGTTTGTAGTCTGTTACTATGGAGACACATAGCTCTGCATAGGAGCTGTGATCACAAAACGGTAATATTTATTTAAGTATGGTGACTGTGTCAGTAAAGATGTTTGAAAACATTATATTTGTCCTGGAGTTATTCTGTTTGTACCCTGAAATAAGTAAACAGACCCCTATTAAAGACGTAGGACATGGCTGTATACTATATATAGGATTACAAAATAATAATAATAATAATAATTATTATCTACCTCATTTAGTGAGACATTTAGCCTTAGGAGACAATCTTCATGGTATGTTGTCACATACGTGTACCATTCTGCGGCCCAAAACCGATGACTAAAAAACATGGCGCTTGAACGAATCCCCCCGGCGCTCAGATACTGTACAAGTTCTGTGCTCCCGCTTTTTTCACGTGCAAAAGCCCCAACTTTTAAGTGGAATTGTTAACCAATTTCAAACAGAAATAAATCTATAAGCTCAGACATTTATTTTCTGTGATTGTAATGGAAAAGTTGTCTAAAAATAAATATTTAAAGTATAATTCTAAAATATGTATTTAAAAAAAAAAATTCTATTGAGCCTATACTACCACAGGGAAAAAAATAAAAAAAAAACATTTAAAATTTAAAAAAAATGTTTCAAAAGTGATTTCTTATTCCATGTAGCAAATAACTTTTCATTGTAAAATCTAAAATAATGTCAATTTAAATTGTAATAATAGTCAATTTTTTTTTCTACTTGCTTTGGCTTATTAATACTTCTAGAGTTTTTTTTTTTAATTAATACCCTTAAAGGGCTAGTACAAGATCCTAAAAACATTGTAGCTTTCTTCAAAAAACGCCCCAGACAAAGCCACAACTTCACTTAAAGGAGCTGCAATACCCAAAAGCACTGAATGCGGGGATGTTTTTGGAAGCCAACCTTTTTATTTATGTATCTTAGATATCCCCTAGTAGTAAAAATATAAAAAAATAAAATTATAAAAATTATTTGTAATGCAGCAAAAAAAAAAAAAAATATAATAATAATATATATATATATATATATATATATATATATATATATTTATTAAAGGCTGAATCCAATCTTTGTAGCCAAAATGACCCGGAAAAATGTTGGAATAATTTAAAGTGAAATACTGAATATTGTTGGATTTGATACATTTCAATGCCTTGAAATAATGGTAACATTTAAGGTGATAGGAATTATTTCCACAATGTCTCCATATAGATATTGAATATTTTATTTTACACAACATAACAACACAGAAGTTGTTGTTCTGTACAGCATTTGCCTAAAAATAAAGGCAACACCATCGTCACTCAAAAATAAATGCAGTCTGGTCTTTTAAAAAATATTTTTTTTAACTAATTCTTCCATAATTGGTCTTTTTTTTAATATATTTTAATATGTTGAAAGCTTGAAGGAATTTTCCCATACGAAAGGCTTTTATTGTGAATTCAGTCTTAATTTTTTAAATCTTTTTTTTCTGCTATGGCAGAACCAGGAAGCCAGTCCTATAGGAAGGGAAGGCACCGGTGCTGATTTGTATTTTTCACAACTCGCTATTTTGTATCTTGTAATCACCAGGAAAAAAACAAAAACAAAAAAAAAGTAACAGAATTCGCAGGTGGCCTTGACACAATCCTGTAGTAGCCAAAAAAGTGGACACAAATTAGAACTCCCCTTTTTTGAAAAAGAAACAAAATATTGAATTAAATTTTCTATTGTGCTCGAAATTTTTTCGAAATCGATTTTTCTTTTCGAATTTTTGCTTTTTAATTTTTTTAAAGGAACTAATCACACAGTGCTTTCCAATATCCACTCTGAACTTGAAAAAGTCGCTTTCCCGCTGTCCATGTCTGAATTATCTGACTTAACCAAGATACCGTTCATGGACATGCTCCTCTTCGACCAAAGTCCGCCTGTGTTCCGAGAGTTTACATAACAATGGTACTCCATAATTTCACCATTTAAAGAGTACCTCCGCTTGGCTCTATAAGTCTCCGCGGGTAATGTAAGGAACTTACTTGGCCTTGATTGTGCTCTTTTATAGGTTGGTGACCCGGTGGGACGACTAGATAACCGGAGGGCAGTTGAATTATTTCTATTTGTGTTTTGGGACTCCATATTTAAAACGGTTTCAGTTTGTGAGTCCGTTTGTTGTAATTGAGTTTTTCTTTTTTGCTTCAGTGAAGCCGAAGCATTTGAAGTCCACGTATGAGGCGAGGCAGAGGTAGTAGCGGCCACACCTTGGCTTGAGCAGGTGTCAGAAGATGGTGCCCCGCTGTCTGTTGACTTGCAGCATTGCGGACTCTCATCGTGTCCAACCCCTTGCTTGGAAGCTGATGGGGGCATGGACGCACTACAACTTTGATTTTGCGATCCGTTGGTTTGAGAATACACATTGCTGACTTTCGTGGATTTGTGCTGCCCATTCCCGTTGCAAACTTTATACCTAATCATCAAGATAATTATAAAAACAAGGACGGAGGCCACGATGATTCCACCTATAATAATGATCATGGTGCCTCCCAAGAACTGCGACTGCATAAAATGACAACGGACGTAATCTTGCTCGGTCGTGAACTGGATGCAACCAACCACCCTCGTGGCCGTGAGGGACGTAATGCCGTCATCATAAATTGCTAAGACGCAAAGGTCGTAGACTGTTCCCGAAGCTAAGTTGTTCACGCGGAAGGTCTTGCTCGTCGGAGGAATCATTCTGGAAGAAAACAAAGACATGTCACAAATATTAACCGAGACAAGACATAAATTACAATATGTATATCTTCTATCCAAGGACTCATTTGCTCTAGAACATTTTTGCTGTTTTCATGTTTGTGATGTTATGGGGCATTTTCAGTCTTCACGACATTTTTTCACCATTGCGTTGGAAATTTCCACCCATAGATTTTCCCCAAATAATTTCAATTGCTCGTGCAACCTTTATTTTTTCTTTTTTTTTAAAAGAAAGAAAGAAAAGTCATGGAATTTTAGAGCTCGCAGGATGAAGACGTTATTGATCTGCACATGAGGAAAGAATGGAAACATTTTCACAACTTCTTAGCTAATGGAGTCTGATCCCCGTGCAGAAATGTCGGCACCTGCAGACTCGGCTGCTGTCACTGAGGTTATTAATGGTCATCTGAGGAAGGTTCTGCCACTCAATGCACTTGGGCAAATCATCAACATCCTCTGCCAGCAGTTCCTATGTAATCGCTGATCTATAACTTCCCCGATGTGCTCTTTGGAGACAAGTCTGGAGACGCTGCAGCCACAGGAGCAAATTTAGACCTCACAGGCGGTTCACAGTAGTGCGAGGAACTTGAAGCCTTGGGTTGTGTTGGAAAAGTGGACGTTTTGGAGAAATGGTCGTATCACTGCATTCATGGTGGCAGAACCTTCCTCAGACGCCCACTAATAACCTCATTGATAGGAGCCGAGACTGGATGTGCCGTGATATCTGTGCATGGCGCTCATATTCCAGACTGAAGAAATCAAGATGTTTCCATACTGTTTCCATTTCTCCATCATTTGCAGAGCAGTGATGTCTCCATCCCGTGATTTCTTGAATTTCACAACTTTTCCTTCTTGGTGTTGCAAATTCCACGTTGCGGAGTGTTTGATTCCAGCCTTAGGATATGTTCACACTGACTTTTTTTTAACATTTGCAACATGCGCTTACTTAGTGTCCTATGCCGAGGTCTATGGGAAAACCTCCAGAAAGACGACACTGAGCGCGTGCTGCATTTATAGGGAAAACACATAGAATACAAGCACAGGTATATACAGATTTTGTATGCTTTTTTTTCACATTACAAGAGGAATCTGTGGCATCTGTTGTTATGTGAAACTTCAACTCTCATCATGCACAGAAGAAGCGGCAGCTTGTGGATCACTCTGTGTAATGAAAAGAAATCCTCACTTTTTACAAAATCCCTTTCTGACGAATCGATTGTGAAAGGTGTGACTGTTACATAACTCGCCGGCTACATAAATCCACTTAACACCTTTGCGCTAACACCTCGTTTCTAGCTGAATCTCCTAAAATAACATGTGACTTAAACCGCAGATTGAGTATCATTGGATTTACAGAATTTCCCTTTATTTAACAAAAATCCAGGAAATCTATTTTCTTACAAGTGACGGAGCCATTGAATGCGCGGAAATAGCAGTCACATCCAGGTGATGGAAGCTAAAGAGGGAGATGTCCGACCACTCAGATCCCCATCGATCATCCTGCAAAAGAATCTGCTGACAAGTGTTCCATTTCTCCACAGCGCCACCACAGGCAAAGAGAGGTATAACACTCATTCTAATGGATATCAGTGGACTGACCCTGTAATGTATTAAGACGCTGAGTCCTTCAGGAAAAGAGAGGTTCATTATGTCAGGGCTGAAAAGAAAAGACCCTTCAGGTCATTCACACAGAAATGCCCACCAATGCCACTTAAAACTGACCTGAGATATAAGAGCATCCCCAATACAGGTGACAATCCAGCAGCTGTCGGCTGTACACTACAGCTGACAACTTGTTGCATCAGCCACGATCAGAGTTGGCGCCGTCCATATCTGTTTAACCCCTTAGATGCTGCTGTCAATAGTGACTGCATCATATAAATGGTTAACAGAGTGTGGGGGCTCCCTATTTATCCACATCAGCACCCTGAGATCATGATTGCGTGGCCCTGATGTTTGCCAAGGCAATTAATGTCCAAATAGCGGCCTTAGAGTCTTTCAACTACAGCGGCCTGTTTAGACGTTAGAAACATGTATGTGTTAAAAATAAATTTTTTCATTTCTGCCATGTAATTTTCCATTAAATCCTGAAAAGCACCCAAAGAGTTAATAAACTAACAAAAAGCAATTTGCGCTGCGCTGTTTTTTTTTTTAAATGGTATCATTTTGGGGGTTTCCAGTATATAAGACCCCCAGAGTCACTTCAAAACTTATCAGATCCCCAAAAAATAAGTTTTGTAAATTTCCTTGAAAAAAATGAAAAATTACTGCTACATTATTAAACCTTTTAAAATGTTATTAAAATCAAGCAACATTTTATAAATGGAGCTGATGCAAAGTATGGTACTGTGTATGGATATCTGTGTTAGGCCGGCGTCACACTACTGTAGAGTACGGGCGAGTGCTATGTGAGAAACCAGTGTTAATCTATGGGGCAGCTCCCATCACCATATTTTTTCTCGGGCGTATTCAGCGTGCGAGTGAAATCGTAGCATGCTGCGACTGTACGCGTATATCGCCCGAGTCTCACTAATGCAAGCCTATGGGTGCGAGAAAAACTTGGACACCACACGGACCATCCGTGTAGCTTACGAGAAATACAAACACATTTTCCTCATTACAGCCCATTGAGCAACTTAATTCAATGGGGAAAGTCAGTGAGAAATGTAAAGCCATATAATGTCATATGGATACATGGGTGGCAGAAAATCGCATCATCGCATTGCAAACGCATCACACACGGAGACCATACGGAGAACACTCGTGCGACTGTCGGCAGGGAGACTCGGACCCATTTTTCATTCATTTAGTCTGACTCCGGCCTTAAAGATATAATCACTCAAAGTGCGAAAATTCCTAATTTCTTGAAATTTTTGTAAAAATTTCTGATGTTTTTATAAAAAAAAATGCAAGACATATCAACCTAAATTTACCATTATCATAAAATGTAATGTGCCAAAAAAATTTTTCAAAATCAATGGGATATGTTGAAGCATTCTAGAGTTATTGCCACATAAAGTGACACAGGTCAGATTTCAAAAATTTTGCCTGGTCACTGTACCATCTGCCAACAAGTGATAGATAGATAGATACATAATAGATAGATGATAGATAATAGATAGATACAGGTGATTCTCACAAAATTAGAATATCATCAAAGAGTTAATTTATTTTATTTCTTCAATACAAAAAGTGACCCTCATATGTTATAGAGTCATTACACACAGAGTGATCTATTTCACGTGTTCATTTCCGGTAATGTTGATTAAGACTTACAGTCAATGAAAACCCAAAAGTCATTATCTCAGTAAATTAGAATAATTAACAAAAACACCTGCAAAGGCTTCCTAAGTGGTTAAAAAGGTACCTTAGTCCCTTAAGACTGCTGACTTGACAGATGTCCAGAAGGCAGTCATTGACACACTCCACAAGGGGGGTAAGCCACAAAAGGTCATTGCTAAAGAAGCTGGCTGTTCACACAGTGCTGTATCCAAGCATATTAATGGAAGGCTGAGTGGAAGGAAAAAATGTAATGGGAAAAAGTACACAAGCCATCGGGATAACTGCAGCCTTGAAAAGATTGTTAAGAAAAGGCCATTCAAAAATTTGGGGGAGATTCACAAGGAGTGGACTGCTGCTGGAGTCATTGCTTCAAGAGCCACCACACACAGATGTATCCAGGTCCTGGATTCCAGGACAAGGGCTGCAAGTGTCTCATTCCTTGTGTCAACCCATTCATGACCAATAGGCAAACCCAGAAACGTCTTACCTGGGCCAAGGAGAAGAAGAACTGGACTGTTGCTCAGTGGTTCAAGATGTTGTTTTCAGATGAAAGTAAATTTTGCATTTCATTTGGAAATCAAGGTCCCAGAGTCTGTAGGAAGAGTGGAGAGACAGACCATCTAAGCTGCTTGAGGTCTAGTGTGAAGTTTCCACAATCAGTGATGGTTTGGGAGCCATGTCATCTGCTGGTGTAGGTCCACTGTGTTTTATCAAAACCAGTCAGCGAAGCTGTCTTCCATGAAATTTTAGAGCACTTCATCCTTCCCTCTGCCGACAAGCTCTTTGGAGATGGAAATATCATTCTCCAGCAGGACTTGGCACCAGTCCACACTGCCAAAAATACCAATACCTGGTTTACAAACAACAGTATCACTGTGCTTGATTGGCAGCAAACTCGCCTGACCTTAACCCACAGAGAATCTATAGGGTATTGTCAAGAGGAAGATGAGACACCAGATCCAACAATGCAGACGAGCTGAAGGCTACTATCAAAGCAACCTGGGCTTCCATAACACCTCAGCAGTGCCACAGACTGATCGCCTCCATGTCACGCTGCATTGATGCAGTAATTGATGCAAAAGGAGCCCAACCAAGTATTGAGAGAATTTTCTGAACATACATTTCAGTAGGCCAACATTTCAAATTTTAAAATCATTTTCCAAGCTGGTGTTATAAAGTATTCTCATTTACTGAGATAAAGACTTTGGGGTTTTCATTGGCTGTAAGCCATAATCATGAAAATTAACAGAAATAAATCACTCTGCTTGTAATGACTCTATATAATATATGAGTTTCACTTTTTGTATTGAAGACATGAAATAAATTAACTTGTTGGTGATATTCTAATTTTGTGAGAAGCACTTGTAGATAGATAGATAGTTAAATAATAGATAGATTCATAATCGATAATAGATAGATAGATGATAGATAGTGTAAGGAGGCTAATGGCCCGGTAGTGGATAGGAAGCATGTGTCACAGAGATGGCTTGTCTCTGTGATGTAACCCGGAGTATTTCCTCTAGTGCACGTAAGCACAAGGAGGTTCGTTTGGTGTCCCTGGGACTGGGTTGCGGGTAGCTATGAGAGATGGGCAGGTCTGGCTACCCACATACTTCACCTCTGGGTGTGGTTACAACCTATATAATGGAGGCTGTTGTTTGCCACATGGTCTGTGTATTGGAATGGAAAAGGCCTTATGTGTGTTTGGCTCATGCCTGAGCTTGAGTACTGGACATTACTCCAGCCGGTGTGCCCACAGGCCTGGCGGAACAGAGTCCTGCTATGGACATTTGTATTTTCTTTGCCTGATCTAAAGGCTGTTTATGTTCTGTTTATGCTTCTGGGGTTTAAGAAGGAATAAACCCACATGAACTTTTAAAGTAACAAGCCTCCTGTTTACCTCCCATTGCACCCAAGTGAGTAAAACGCCTACAATAGTTAGATAATAGATATATAGATAATACATAGAGATAGATGATAGATAATAGATGATAGATAGATAGGTAGATAGATAGATAGTGCATAGAGATAATAGATAGAAAATAGATAGATGATAGATAGAGAAAAAGATAGGTAATAGATACAGTTGGGAAAAAAGTATTTAGCCACCAATTGTGCAAGTTCTCCCACTTAAAAAGATGAGAGAGGCCTGTAATTGACATCACAGGTAGACCACAACTATGAGCGTGAAAATGAGAAAACAAATCCAGAAAATCACCTGGTCTGTTTTGGTAAGATTTATTTGGCAAATTATGGTGGAAAATAAGTATTTGGTCACCTAAAAACATGAAAGATTTCTGCCTCTCACAGACCTGTAACTTCTTCTTTAACCCCTTCATGACCTTGGGATTTTTCGTTTTTCCGTGTTCGTTTTTCGCTCCCCTCCTTCCCAGAGCTATAACTTTTTTATTTTTCCGTCAATTTGGCCATGTGAGGGCTTATTTTTTGCGGGACGAGTTGTACTTTTGAACGACATCATTGGTTTTAGCATGTCGTGTACTAGAAAACGGGAAAAAAATTCCAAGTGCGGTGAAATTGCAAAAAAAGTGCAATCCCACACTTGTTTTTTGTTTGGCTTTTTTGCTAGGTTCACTAAATGCTAAAACTGACCTGCCATTATGATTCTCCAGGTCAGTACGAGTTCATAGACACCTAACATGACTAGGTTATTTTTTATCTAAGTAGTGAAAAAAAATTCCAAACTTTGCTAAAAAAAAAAAAAAAAAAAATTTCGCCATTTTCCGATACTCGTAGCGTCTCCATTTTTCGTGATCTGGGGTCGATTGAGGGCTTACTTTTTGCGTAAGCTTTTTTTAATTGATAGATCGGGCGATTCTGAGCACGGCGATACCAAATATGTGTAGATTTGATTTTTTTTTTATTGATTTATTTTGAGTGGGGCGAAAGGGGGTGATTTAAACTTTTATATTTTTTTATTTTTTTCACTTTTTTTTTTACTTTTTTTTTTTTACTTTTGCCATGCTTCAATAGCCTCCATGGGAGGCTAGAAGCAGGCACAACTCGATCGCCTCTGCTAAAATGGAAATGGAGAAATGGAGGTGTGCTGTGAGCGCCGACCACAGGGTGGCGCTCACAGCCACCGGTGATCAGTAACCATAGAGGTCTCTAGGACCTCTATGGTTACCATCCTGACGCATCGCCGACCCCCGATCATGTGACGGGGGTCGGCGATGATGTCATTTCCGGCCGCCCGGGCCGGAAGCGGTAGTTAAATGCCGCTGTCTGCGTTTGACAGCGGCATTTAACTAGTTAATAGGTGCGGGCAGATCGCGATTCTGCCCGCGCCTATTATGGGCACATGTCAGCTGTTCAAAACTCACCGCGGAGCCCTGCATCAAAGCAGGGGATCTGACCTCGGACGTACTATCCCGTCCGAGGTCAGAAAGGGGTTAACAGACTCCTGTGTACTCCATTATCCAGTGTTAGATAGATAGATAATAGATAGATAGATAGATAGATAGATAGATAGATAGATAATAGATAGATAGATAATAGATAGATAGATGATAGATAGATAAATAGATAGATAGATAGATAGATAGATAATAGATAGAAGATAGATAGATAGATAGTAGCGATAGATAGATAGATGATAGATAAATAGATAATAGATAGATAGATAGATAGATAGATAGATAGTAGCGATAGATAGATAGATGATAGATAAATAGATAGATAGATAATAGATAGATAGATAGATAGATAGATAATAGATAGATAGATAATAGATAGATAGATAGATATGGGATAGATAGATAGATAGATAGATAATAGATATATAGATAATAGATAGATAGATAATAGATAGATAGATAGATAATAGATAGATAGATAGATAGATAGATAGATATGGGATAGATAGATAGATAGATAGATAATAGATAGATAGATAATAGATAGATAGATAATAGATAGATAGATAGATAGATAGATAGATATGGGATAGATAGATAGATAGATAATAGATAGATAGATAATAGATATATAGATAATAGATAGATAGATTGATAATAAAGAGAAAGATAGATAATAGATACTGTATCTATTATCTTACAATTTGTGTCAACTTCTGTGCATGTTATCAGGCCAAAATCACCAGGGTATGAGAACTTTTGATCAGGGTCATTTGGATGTTTTTGGTTGTCATTATGATTTTAAAAGAGAAAACACAGTAGTTTGACAATAAATGGCTTCACCAAACCACTAACCATGAGTGGAGAAGAAGTTTTGGTGTTATTATTCACATTCTCTGAAAAAAGGCCAAGAAAGCAAAAATTCTGCCGGGGTATGAAAACTTTTGAGCACAACTGTATATATACATGTATGCACTTGTTGGTCAATGCTTTAGAAAGGTGAAGCCAAAACTTTGCCACGCCATGTGGGCCTAAATGGTTGATAGAAATATTATAAATAATAGATAGATAATAGATAGATAAATAAGAGAGATAAAAGATGGACAGATAATAGATAATAGATAATAGATCGATAATAGAGAGATGATAGATAGATAAAGTAGATGATAGTGATAGATAATAGATAGATGATAGATAGATTGATACAAAGATAGATAAATAATAGATAGATGATTGATAGATAGATAATAGATAGATAGACAGATAGATAGATAATAGATATATAGATAATAGATAGATAGACAGATAGATAGGTAATAGATAACTAATGTGTTTGAGATACATATACAGATATGACACAGATAACAGAGAGTCATACATAGATGGATAGCTAGATGATATTTGTTTTGAACTGTGATTATTGTTATGCTGTAATGTCTATTGTCTGTACAAATCCCCCCTATAATTTGCAAAGCGCTGCGAAATATGTTAGCGCTATATAAATAAAATCTATAATATAACGCTGGGAGCGTCACTCTGTCCGAAGCCTTTATAGACGCAAGCGCCGGCGCAGTCTGGGCCTCGCAGAGTGACGCTCCCGGGAGATCGCGGTATGCGTTCACACTGAACGCACATCGCGATCTCCAACAGAGAAGCAGGGACCGCCAGGAGGGTGAGTATCGGCCATATTCACCTGTCCTGCGTTCCACCGCTGAGCGCCGCCATCTTCCCGGTCTTCGGCCTGTGACCTTCAGTTCAGAGGGCGAGATGACGCGCTTAATGCGCGCCGGCGCAGCCCTCTGACTGAACAGTCACAGCCAGAGAACCGGGAAGATGGCGGCGCGCAGCGCTGGAACGGGACAGACAGGTGAGTATAGTAAGTGCTGGGGGGCCTGAGCTGGCGGCGATACCGGCACCTGACCCCCACAGCGCGCCGGTGTCCCCGCCTGCTCAGGCCCCCGGATGGGTGCAGCACATGACAGGATGGGGACGCAGGATGGGTGCAGCACATGACAGGATGGGGACGCAGGATGGGTGCAGCACATGACAGGATGGGGACGCAGGATGGGTGCAGCACATGACAGGATGGGGGCGCAGGATGGGTGCAGCACATGACAGGATGGGGACGCAGGATGGGTGCAGCACATGACAGGATGGGGACGCAGGATGGGTGCAGCACATGACAGGATGGGGACGCAGGATGGGTGCAGCACATGACAGGATGGGGACGCAGGATGGAGCAGCACATGACAGGATGGGGACCCAGGATGGGTGCAGCACATGACAGGATGGGGACGCAGGTTGGGGACGCAGGATGGGTGCAGCACATACCAGGATGGGGACGCAGGATGGGTGCAGCACATGACAGGATGGGGACGCAGGATGGAGCAGCACATGACAGGATGGGGACCCAGGATGGGTGCAGCACATGACAGGATGGGGACGCAGGATGGAGCAGCTCATACCAGGATGGAGACCATATACCAATATAAATGCTCGCCACCCGGGCGTAGAACGGGTTCAATAGCTAGTTATTATTATAATAAGGTAGATACATAGTTGAATACTAGATAAATATAAGATAGAGAGAGATATTTAGGTATATATGATAGTCACAAGAGAGATAAGATACAGTGTATAGATAAAATATAAATATAGAATTAAAGGTAGATGTGAAATAGATGAATACTTTGTTACATGTGGGATAGAACATAGATAAAAGTATAAGATAGCTATAACACAGATGATAGATGGATGAGGGGGCTCCAGCCTCTTATTTAGTGCTAATATATAATGGTAATACGCCAGGTAATAATATTTGGGGTCAGTATCAGCAGATGGAGCCGATAATAATTGTACATAGCCATTACCATAAAGCTGTGTTCTAATAAGAGAGTGACTATTACACGCAGTTCTGCTCCCAGGAGGAGCGATGGGGGAGGGCGGCATTTATTTTTCATGTAGTGTGTATAGCTAACTCTAACATCAATAAATCAGAATTTCATTTGTAGGGATATTACCATCCGGTGTGTACAGCTATAAACTCTAGACCTTGAAGCCATGGTTAATGCTGTGGTGTATGGACAATCTTCTATGAATGAGTAACACGTATATTGCTCTACATACAGAGTGAGCACCTGGGAAATTTACGGTCAGTGAGTGCGTTAAGTGGTCTCTGGATTTTTATAAATAAATTTGCTGATGACCTACATCTAACGATTCTGCTCAACACTCGAGTTCCTGATGTAAGGAAAAAAATACATCCCGGCAGCTGCAGGTAACACGCAGATGAAAACATGAGAACCTGCCAACCGTCATTGTGGTAGAGCACACATCGTCACTTCATTTTAACCCCTTTCTGACATAAGATGTACCATCCCGTCGAGGTGGGGTGGGCCCGTATGCCCACCGACGGGATAGTACGTCATAGGGGGGATTCTGGCTGGCTATCGCAGCTGACATCCGGCACTATGTGCCAGGAGCGGAATGCCCCCGACACATTAACTCCCAGCACACTCCGGGGCAATTTTATAGTGTAAAAAAAAATTCCTTAAAAAAAATATATGCATTGTTCTCATAAATACATTTATCTAAATAAAAAAAAACAATTAAAGTACACATATTTAGTATCGCCGCGTCCGTAACGACCCAACCTATAAAACTGTCCCACTAGTTAACCCCTTCAGTAAACACCGTAAGAAAAAAAAACGAGGCAAAAAACAACGCTTTATTATCATACCGCCGAACAAAAAGTGAAATAACACGCGATTATAAAGACGGATATAAATAACCATGGTACCGCTGAAAACGACATCTTGTCCCACAAAAAACGAGCCACCATACAGCATCATCAGCAAAAAAGTAAAAAAGTTATAGTCCTCAGAATAAAGCGATGCAAAGATAATTATTTTTTCTATAAAATAGTTTTTATCGTATAAAAGCGCCAAAACATAGAAAAATGATATAAGTGAAGTATCGCTGTAATCGTACTGACCCGAAGAATAAAACTGCTTTATCCATTTTACCAAACGCGGAACGGTATAAACGCCCCCCCAAAAAAAATTCATGAATAGCTGGTTTTTGGTCATTCTGCCTCACAAAAATCGGAATAAAAAGCGATCAAAAAATGTCACATGCCTAAAAATGTTACCAAAAAAAAGTCAACTCGTCCCGCAAAAAACAAGACTTCACATGACTCTGTGGACCAAAATATGGAAAAATTATAGCTCTCAAAATGTGGTAACACAAAAAATATTTTTTGCAATAAAAAGCGTCTTTTAGTGTGTGATGGCTGCCAATCATAAAAATCCGCTAAAAAACCTGCTATAAATAGTAAATCAAACCCCCTTAGTTAGTGAAAAATTAAAAAATTAAAAAAATGTATTTATTTCCATTTTTCCATTAGGGTTAGGACTAGGGTTAGGTTTAGGGCTAGGGTGAGGGTTAAGGCTAGGGTTAGGGTTAGGGCTAGGGTTAGGGTTAGGGTTAAGGATAGGGCTAGGACTAGGGTTAGGACTAGGTTTAGGGTTAGGGTTAGGGCTAGGGTTAGGGCTAGGGTTGAGGCAAGGGTTAGGGTTAGGGCTAGGGTTTGGATTACATTTATGGTTGGGAGTAGGGATAGGGGTGTGTCAGGGTTAGGGGTGTGGTTAGGGTTATGTTTGGGATTAGGGTTAGGGGTGTGGTTAGGGTTGGGATTAGGGTTAGGGGTGTGTTGGGGTTAGGGTTGTGGTTGGGGTTAAGGGTGTGTTTGGGATTAGGGTTAGGGGGGTGTGTTTGGGTTAGGGTTTCAGTTAGAATTGGGGGTTTCCACTGTTTAGGCACATCAGGGGCTCTCCAAACGCAACATGGTGTCCCATCTCAATTCCAGTCAATTTTGCATTGAGAAGTCAAACGGCGCTCCTTCCCTTCTGAGCTCTGCCATGGGCCCAAACAGTGGTTTACCCCCACATATGGGGTATCAGCGTACTCCGGACAAATTGTACAACAACATTTGCGGTCCAATTTTTTCTCTTACCCTTGGGAAAATAAAAAATTGGGGGCGAAAAAATCATTTTTGTGAAAAAATATGATTTTTGTTTTTTACTGTTCTGCATTATAAACTTCTGTGAAGCACTTGGTGGGTCAAAGTGCTCAGCACACATCTAGATAAGTTCATTAGGGGGTCTAGTTTACATAATTGTGTCACTTGTGGGTGGTTTCAATCTTTAGGCACATCAGGGGCTCTCCAAACGTAACATGGCGTCCCATCTCAATTCCAGTCAATTTTGCATTGAAAAAGTCAAATGGTGCTCCTTCCCTTCCGAGCTCTGTCATGCGCCCAAACAGTGGTTTACCCTCAAACATGGGGTATCAGCGTACTCAGGACAAATTGTGCAACAACTTTTGGGGTCCAATTTCTCCTGTTACCCTTGGTAAAATAAAACAAATTGGAGCTGAAGTAAATTTTTTGTGAAAAAAAGTTAAATGTTCATTTTTTTTAAACATTCCAAACATTCCTGTGAAACACCTGAAGGGTTAATAAACTTCTTGAATGTGGTTTTGAGCACCTTGAGGGGTGCAGTTTTTAGAATGGTGTCACACTTGGTTATTTTCTATCATATAGACTCCTCAAAGTGACTTCAAATGTGATGTGGTCCCTAAGAAAAAAATGGTGTTGTGTTATGAACTGGTGGTTCAGAAACACAATGGACCTGGTGGTTAAGAGCACACAAAGTGACCTGATAGTTACTAATAACATAGGACGAGCTCTGAGACGTGGGAACTCTGCTGACCGCAATCCCTAATCCTATCACACCACACTAGAGGTAGCCGTGGAGCGCTCCTGACCAGACCTAGGCGCCTCGGGCACAGCCTGAGAAACTAGCTAGCCCTGAAGATAGAAAAATAAGCCTACCTTGCCTCAGAGAAATTCCCCAAAGGAAAAGGCAGCCCCCCACATATAATGACTGTGAGTAAAGATGAAAATACAAACACAGAGATGAAATAGATTTTAGCAAAGTGAGGCATGACTTACTGAATAGACCGAGGATAGTAAAGATAGCTTTGCGGTCAGCACAAAAACCTACAAACAATCACGCAGAGGGCGCAAAAAGACCCTCCGCACCGACTAACGGTACGGAGGTGCTTCCTCTGCGTCCCAGAGCTTCCAGCAAGCACGACAAACCAAAATAGCAAGCTGGACAGAAAAAATAGCAAACCAAGAAACACAAGCAGAACTTAGCTTATGCAGTGAAGACAGGCCACAAGGACGATCCAGGAGAGAGAGCAAGACCAATACTGGAACATTATATATGTATGTGATCGCGCTGGAGGTGCCGATAAGTCTGATATACAAGGAAAAGCTTACTGTTTGGAAAAACGTTCACACTATGCTTAATTACCTCATTAGCATTTGGCGTCTGTTTCCCACATGTCTGCGGTTGCCAGGTTTTCCTATTAATTCTAATGGTCTTCCCAGATAAATACAAAATACTACTATTTCAAAAATATGCGAGGAAGTGGGTGTTAAACTGTCCCGGTCGATGACAGTCACCCGTTACCTCACATGCGTTGTGTTCCGGATATTCAGCGATGAAGCCGCGCTTCAGTAAGCAAATCGCCGGCGAGGTGCAGTAACGCTGCAAGACCTCGCGTGACGTCACATGCACGTGGTGCTCCCCGTGATCGGCTAACGGAATGCACCTAGGACCAAAAAGTCTCTCCAACGCGTTTCGAAGTCAGCAGACTTCTTCCTCAGGGATGGTCAAGTGCAGAATGAAGGTGCTTTTATATCTTGCAGTGAGTAGAAGCGCTAGGTCTCAATACTGGAACATTGACTGGAGGCAAGGAACAAAGAACTAGGTGGAGTTAAATAGAGCAGCACCTAACAACTTAACCTCGTCACCTGAGGAAGGAAACTCAGAAGCCGCAGCCCCACTCACATCCACCAGAGTAACCTCATAGACAGAACCAGCCGAAGTACCACTCATGACCACAGGAGGGAGCTTGACCACAGAATTCACAACAGTACCCCCCCTTGAGGAGGGGTCACCGAACCCTCACCAGAGCCCCCAGGCCGACCAGGATGAGGCAAAGACCCAGGAATTATCTTCCTGACCATAACCCTTCCAATTAACCAGGTACTGGAGTTTCCGTCTCGAAATACGAGAATCCAAAATCTTCTCCACTATATACTCCAAATCCGCCTCAACCAAAACCGGGGCAGGAGGATCAACGGATTGAACCACAGGTGCCATGTATCTCCGCAACAATGACCTATGGAATACATTATGGATGGAAAAAGAAGCTGGAAGGGTCAAACGAAAAGACACAGGATTAAGAACCTCAGAAATCCTATACGGACCAATGAAACGAGGCTTAAACTTAGGAGAGGAAACTTTCATAGGAATATAACGAGACGACAACCAAACCAAATCCCCAACACGAAGTCGGGGACCCACACAGCGCCTGCGATTAGCGAAACGTTGAGCCTTCTCCTGGGACAATGTCAAATTGTCCACTACATGAGTCCAAATCTGCTGCAACCTATCCACCACAGTATCCACACCAGGACAGTCCGAAGACTCAACCTGCCCTGAAGAGAAACGAGGATGGAAACCAGAATTGCAGAAAAACGGCGAAACCAAAGTAGCCGAGCTGGCCCGATTATTAAGGGCGAACTCAGCCAAACGCAAAAAGGACACCCAATCATCCTGATCAGCAGAAACAAAACATCTCAGATATGTTTCCAAGGTCTGATTGGTTCGTTCAGTTTGGCCATTTGTCTGAGGATGGAAAGCCGAGGAAAAAGACAAATCAATGCCTATCCTAGCACAAAAGGCTCGCCAAAACCTCGAAACAAACTGGGAACCTCTGTCAGAAACGATGTTCTCCGGAATGCCATGTAAATGAACCACATGCTGGAAAAACAATGGCACCAAATCAGAGGAGGAAGGCAATTTAGACAAGGGTACCAAATGGACCATCTTAGAGAAGCGATCGCAAACCACCCAAATGACCGACATCTTTTGAGAGACGGGGAGATCCGAAATAAAATCCATAGAGATATGTGTCCAGGGCCTCTTCGGGACCGGCAAGGGCAAAAGCAACCCACTGGCACGAGAACAGCAGGGCTTAGCCCGAGCACAAATCGCACAGGACTGCACAAATGAACGCACATCCCGCGACAGAGACGGCCACCAAAAGGATCTAGCCACCAAATCTCTGGTACCAAAGATTCCAGGATGACCAGCCAACACCGAACAATGAACCTCAGAGATAACTCTACTCGTCCATTTATCAGGGACAAACAGTCTCTCCGCTGGGCAACGGTCAGGTCTATTAGCCTGAAATTTTTGCAGCACCCGCCGCAAATCAGGGGAGATGGCAGACAAAATTACCCCCTCTTTGAGAATACCCGCCGGCTCAGGCAAACACGGAGAGTCGGACACAAAACTCCTAGACAGGGCATCCGCCTTCACATTCTTAGAGCCCGGAAGGTACGAAACCACAAAGTCAAAACGGGAGAAAAACAGTGACCAACGAGCCTGTCTATGATTCAACCGTTTGGCAGACTCGAGATAAGTCAAGTTCTTGTGATCAGTCAAGACCACCACGCGATGCTTAGCTCCTTCAAGCCAATGACGCCACTCCTCGAATGCCCACTTCATGGCCAACAACTCTCGATTGCCAACATCATAATTACGCTCAGCAGGCGAAAACTTCCTGGAAAAGAAGGCACATGGTTTCATCACCGAGCCATCAGAACTTCTTTGCAACAAAACAGCCCCTGCTCCAATCTCAGAAGCATCAACCTCGACCTGGAACGGGAGCGAAACATCTGGCTGGCACAACATAGGGGCAGAAGAAAAACGAGGCTTCAACTCCTGAAAAGCTTCTACAGCAGCAGAAGACCAATTGACCACATCAGCACCCTTCTTGGTTAAATCAGTCAACGGTTTAGCAATACTAGAAAAATTATTGATGAAGCGACGATAAAAATTAGCAAAGCCCAGGAACTTTTGCAGACTCTTCAGAGATGTCGGCTGAGTTCAATCATAAATGGCCTGAACTTTAACAGGGTCCATCTCAATAGTAGAAGGGGAAAAAATGAAACCCAAAAATGAAACCTTCTGAACACCAAAGAGACACTTTGACCCCTTCACAAACAAAGAATTCGCACGCAGGACCTGGAACACCATTCTAACCTGCTTCACGTGAGACTCCCAATCATCCGAGAAGACCAAAATATCATCCAAGTATACAATCAGGAATTTATCCAGGTACTCTCGGAAGATGTCATGCATAAAGGACTGAAATACTGATGGAGCATTGGAAAGCCCGAATGGCATAACCAGGTACTCAAAATGGCCCTCGGGCGTATTAAATGCTGTTTTCCATTCATCGCCCTGTTTAATCCGCACAAGATTATACGCACCACGAAGATCTGTCTTGGTGAACCAACTAGCCCCCTTAATCCGAGCAAACAAATCAGACAGCAGCGGCAAGGGGTACTGAAATTTGACTGTGATTTTATTTAGAAGGCGGTAATCAATACAAGGTCTCAACGAACCATCCTTCTTGGCCACAAAAAAGAACCCTGCTCCCAATGGCGACGACGACGACGGGCGAATATGACCCTTCTCCAAGGATTCCTTTACGTAACTCCGCATAGCGGCGTGCTCTGGCACAGACAAATTAAACAGTCGACCCTTAGGAAACTTACTACCAGGAATCAAATCGATAGCACAATCGCAATCCCTATGCGTAGGTAGGGCACTGGACTTGGGCTCATCAAATACATCCCGGTAATCCGACAAGAACTCTGGGACCTCAGAAGGGGTGGATAATGAAATAGACAGAACTGGAACATCACCATGTACCCCCTGACAACCCCAGCTGGACACAGACATAGATTTCCAATCCAATACTGGGTTATGGACTTGTAGCCATGGCAACCCCAACACGACCACATCATGCAGATTATGCAACACCAAAAAGCGAATATCCTCCTGATGCGCAGGAGCCATGCACATGGTCAGTTGGGTCCAGTACTGAGGCTTATTCTTGGCCAAAGGCGTAGCATCAATTCCTCTCAATGGAATAGATTGGGCTCCAAGAAAAACCCACAGCGCCTAGCAAAGTCCAAGTCCATCAAATTCAGGGCAGCACCTGAATCCACAAATGCCATGACAGAATAGGATGACAAAGAGCAGATCAAAGTAACGGACAAAAGAAATTTCAACTGTACCATACCAATGGTGGCAAACCTAGTGAACCGCTTAGTGCGCTTAGGACAATCGGAGATAGCATGAGTGGAATCACCACAATAAAAACACAGCCCATTCCGACGTCTGTGTTCTTGCCGTTCAGCTCTGGTCACAGTCCTATCACATTGCATAGGCTCAGGTTTATGCTCAGATAATACCGCCAAATGGTGCACATTTTTACGCTCACGTAAGCGTCGATCGATCTGAATGGCCAAAGACATAGACTCATTCAGACCAGCAGGCATAGGAAATCCCACCATGACATCCTTAAGGGCTTCAGAGAGACCCTTTCTGAAAATTGCTGCCAGCGCACATTCATTCCATTGAGTGAGCACAGACCACTTCCTAAACTTCTGACAATATATCTCTACCTCATCCTGACCCTGACACAGAGCCAGCAAATTTTTCTCTGCCTGATCCACTGAATTAGGTTCATCATACAGCAATCCGAGCGCCAGAAAAAACGCATCAATATCGCATAATGCAGGATCTCCTGGCGCAAGGGAAAATGCCCAGTCTTGAGGGTCGCCACGTAATAAAGAAATAATGATCTTAACTTGTTGAACTGGGTCACCAGAGGAGCGGGGTTTCAAAGCCAGAAACAGTTTATAATTATTTTTGAAATTCAGAAACTTAGCTCTATCTCCAGAAAATAAGTCAGGAATAGGAATTCTAGGTTCTAACATAGATTTCTGAACCACAATGTCTTGAATATTTTGTACTCTTGCAGTGAGATGAGCCACACAAGAAAACAGACCTTTAATGTCCAACACTACACCTGTGTCCTGAACCACCCAAATGTCTAGGGGAAAAGAAAGACAAAACACAGTGCAAAGAAAAAAAAATGGTCTCAGAACTTCTCTTTTCCCTCTTATGAGAAGCATTAGTACTTTGGGCCTCCAGTACTGTTATGAACTGGTGGTTCAGAAACACAATGGACCTGGTGGTTAAGAGGACACAAAGTGACCTGATAGTTACTAATAACATAGGACGAGCTCTGAGACGTGGGAACTCTGCTGACCGCAATCCCTAATCCTATCACACCACACTAGAGGTAGCCGTGGAGCGCTCCTGACCAGACGTAGGCGCCTCGGGCACAGCCTGAGAAACTAGCTAGCCCTGAAGATAGAAAAATAAGCCTACCTTGCCTCAGAGAAATTCCCCAAAGGAAAAGTCAGCCCCCCACATATAATGACTGTGAGTAAAGATGAAAATACAAACACAGAGATGAAATAGATTTTAGCAATGTGAGGCCCGACTTACTAAATAGACCGAGGATAGTAAAGATAGCTTTGCGGTCAGCACAAAAACCTACAAACAACCACGCAGAGAGCGCAAAAAGACCCTCTGCACCGACTAACGGTACGGAGGTGCTTCCTCTGCGTCCCAGAGCTTCCAGCAAGCAAGACAAACCAAAATAGCAAGCTGGACAGAAAAAATAGCAAACCAAGAAACACAAGCAGAACTTAGCTTATGCAGTAAAGACAGGCCACAAGGACGATCCAGGAGAGAGAGCAAGACCAATAGTGGAACATTGACTGGAGGCAAGGAACAAAGAACTAGGTGGAGTTAAATAGAGCAGCACCTAACGGCTTAACCTCGTCACCTGAGGAAGGAAACTCAGAAGCCGCAGCCCCACTCACATCCACCAGAGGAAGCTCATAGACAGAACCAGCCGAAGTACCACTCATGACCACAGGAGGGAGCTTGACCACAGAATTCACAACAGTGTTGTAAAAATGAGAAATTGCTAATCAACTTTTAACCCTTATAACTCCCTAAAAAAAAAATTGGCTCCAAGATTGTGCTGATGTAATGTAGACATGTGGGAAATGTTACTTATTAAGTATTTTGTGTGACATATCTCTGTGATTTAAGGGCATAAATATTCAAATTTGGAAAATTGCAAAATTTTCAAAATTTTCGCCAAATTTCTGTTTTTTTTCACAAATAAACACAAGTAATATCAAAGAGTCTCAAGAAAACATTGTCAGAATCACCAGGATCCTTTGAAGAGTTCCAGAGTTATAATCTCATAAAAGGACAGTGGTCAGAATTGTTAAAATTGGCCCGGTCATTAACGTGCAAACCACCCTTGGGGTTAAAGGGGTTAATAAGTCTTCATGGATCAAATCTACATAAAAAGGTGAAAACTTTGAAAACTGTTTCTTGCTGTTTCTTCTGCAGTAGCATCCATAATGACCATAATAAACAAGGTCAGTAATAGCAATGTCAGTTTTATTTTATATTTCTAGAGCCCTGATTATTTAGAAAAGTATGGCTCTCTGGTGTATATGTCTGCTCCATACAAATAATACTTCCATACAGTGGCCACACAAAAATACCGCTATACAATGCCTCAATATTAAATGCATTGTTAGTAAATTCAGCAAAACTGTTCTTTCACTGGATAGTAATGGTCTTTCTGGTCTATGTGTCCACTTTCATGCAAATAATATTTCTATACAAAGTCCATATAATAATACCACTATACAATGATGCAACAGTTAGCGCATAGTAAAATCTAGGGCAGTAAAAATATTATTTTCCTGGATAGTAAAAGACTCTCTGGTATATGTTTTCACAACCATACAAATAATACTTTCATACAGTGGCCACACAATAATGTCACTATACAATTTCTCAATAGTAAAGTCTAGGGCAGTAAAAATGTTCTTTCACTTGAAAGTGAAAGTCTATCTGGTATGTTAACACTCCCATTCAAATAATACTTCTATACAAAGGCCATATAATAATACCGCAATACAATGACGCAATAGTTGATAGTAAAGGTGGTATAAATGTCCTTTACTCGGATAGTGAAACGCTCTTTGCTATATGTTTATACTTCCAAGGAAATAATAATTGCATACAACGGACACACAGTAATGCTGCTATACAAAGCCTCAATGGTAAATTTAATGGTAAGGTCTTGGGCAGTAAAAATGTTATCTCTCTGGATAGTGAAGGGCTCTCTGGTATATGACAACACATCTATACAATGGGCACACAATAATGCCACTATACAATGTCTCAATTGTTAGTTAATTGATAGTAAAGTCTACGGCCGGGGTCACACTAGAGAGGAATACGGACGTATGAGAGGCGCAAAAACAACGCATTGCACACGTTTCTCTATGGGGCAACTCCTATCTGCCACATATTTCTTGGCCATATTTTACGGGTTGAGAAAATCGCAGCATGCTTCGATTGTCAGCGTATTCCTCCAAAAATACGCCAAATAAATGTCTATGGGGGCAAGAAAAATATGGATTACACACGGACAGGTTAGAATAGAATAGCTAAAATAAATGTGTACACATAGAATAGGTACATATATATATATCTACTATATAATTGTCTAAGGGTCACTTTCGTCTTTCTGTCTGTCTGTCACGGATATTTATTGGTCGCGGCCTCTGTCTGTCATGGAATCAAAGTTACTGATTGGTCTTGCCAGCTGCCTGTCATGGCTGCCGCGACCAATCAGCGACGACCACAGTCCAATTAGTCCCTCCCTACTCCCCTGCAGTCAGTGCCCGCTCCATACTCCCTGCAGTCACCGCTCACACAGGGTTAATGCCAGCCTCACTCCGTTACCGCCGCTATTAACCCTATGTGACCAAGTTTTTATATTGATGCTGCCTATGCAGCGTCAATAGTAAAAAGATCTAATGTTAAAAATAATTTTAAAAAAAATCATCATATACTCACCCTCCGGCGCCTTTTCCGCTCCTCGTGATGCTCCGGTGCTAAGGATGGTATGCGACAAGGACCTTCCATGACGTCACGGTCATGTGACCGCGACGTCATCACAGGTCCTGTGCACCTGCGCGAGAAGGACCTTCCATAACGTCACGGTCATGTGACCGCAATGTCATCACAGGTCCTGCGCACCTACGGGAGAAGGACCGGCCATGACGTCACGGTCATGTGACGCGACGTCATCACACCCTGGGACCGGAAGCTGGCAACAGAACTACAAGGGGCCCTCGGATCGGAAGGTGAGTATATGTTTATTTTTTATTTTTTAACCTGTGACATACGTAGCTGGGCAATATACTACGTGGCTGGGCAATATACTACGTAGCTGGGCAATATACTACGTGACTGGGCAATATACTATGTGGCTCTGTGCTGTGTACTACGTTGCTGTGCTATATACTATGTGGCTCTGTGCTGTATACTATGTCACTGGGCAACATACTACGTAACAGAGCAATATACTACGTAACTGGGCAATATACTACGTGACTGGGCAATATACTACGTGACTGGGCAATATACTGCGTAACTGGGCAATATACTACGTCACTGGGCAATATACTACGTTGCTGTGCTATATACTACGTGGCTCTGTGCTGTATACTATGTCACTGGGCAATATACTACGTAACAGAGCAATATACTACGTAACTGGGCAATATACTACGTGACTGGGCAATATACTACGTGACTGGGCAATATACTACGTAACTTGGCAATATACTACGCAACTGGGCAATATACTATGTGACTGGGCAATATACTACGTGACTGGGCAATATACTACGTGGCTGGGCAATATGCTCTGTGCTGTATGCTATGTCGCTGGGCAATATACTATGTGGCTCTGTGCTGTATACTACGTGACTGAGCAATATACTACATGACTGGGCAATATACTACGTGGCTGGGCAATATACTAGATGACTGGGCAATATACTACGTGGCCTGTGCAATATACTACATGACTGGGAAATATACTACGTGACTGGGCAATATACTACGTGGCTGGGCAATATAGTACGTAACTGGGCAATATACCACATGGGCTGTGCAATATACTACGTGGCTCTGTGCTGTATACTACGTCGCTGGGCAATATACTACGTCGCTGGGCAATATACTACATGGCTGGGCAATATACTACGAGGACATGCATATTCTAGAATACCCGATGCGTTAGAATCGGACCACCATCTAGTACTATATAATTGTCTAAGGGTCACATCCGTCTGTCTGTCTGTAATGGAAATCCCAAGTCGCTGATTGGTCGCGGCAAAACAGCCACAACCAATCAGCGACAGGCATAGTCCAGCGGCAAAATGGACGCTCCTTTCTCCCCGCAGTCAGCGCCCGCTCCATACTCCCCGCAGTCAGTGCTCACACAGTGTTAATGGCAGCGTTAACGGACCGCGTTATGCCGTGGTGTAACGCACTCCGTTAACGCTGCTATTAACCCCTTCCCGACCTGTGACACAGCGTATGCGTCATGAAAGTCGGTGCCAATCCGACCTGTGACGCATATGCTGTGTCACAGAATGATCGCGTCCCTGCAGATCCGGTGAAAGGGTTAACTCCCATTTTACCCGATCTGCAGGGACAGGGGGAGTGGTAGTTTAGCCCAGGCTACGATCGCTCTGATTGGCTGTTGAAAGTGAAACTGCCAATCAGAGCGATTTGTAATATTTCACCTATTATAACTGGTGAAATATTACAATCCAGCCATGGCCGATGCTGCAATATCATCGGCCATGGCTGAAAACACTGATGTGCCCCCACCCCACCCCACCGATTGCCCCCCCAAGCCACCGATCTGTCCTTTACACTGTTCCGCTCCCCTCCGTCCTCCTGTCCGCTCCCCCCCGTGCTCTTGTCCGCTCACCCCCATGCTCCAATCCCACCCCCGTGCTCCAACTACCCCCCCTACACTCCGATCCACCCCCCCTGCAGTCCGATCCACCCCACGGTGCTCCAATCCACGCCCCCGTGCTCCGATTTGACCCCCCGTGCTCCGATCCACCCCCCCGTGCTCCGATTTACCCCCCCATGCTCCGATCCACCCCCCCATGCTCGCCCCCACCCCATCACACTTACCGAGCCTCCCGTGGTCCATCCATCTTCTTTCCTGGGCGCCGCCATCTTCCAAAATGGCGGGCGCATCCGCAATGCGCCCGCCGAATCTGCCGGCCGGCAGATTCGTTTCAAGTGCATTTTGATCACTGCGATAAAACCTATCACAGTGATCAAAATAAAAAAAAATACTGAATGACCCCCCCCCTCCCTTTGTCACCCCCATAGGTAGGGACAATAATAAAATAAAGATATTTTTTTTCTTTTCTTCCACTAAGGTTGGGGTAAGAACTAGGGTTAGGGTTAGGGTTAGGATTTCGGTATGTGCACACGTATTCTGGTCCTCTGCGGATTTTTCCTCTGCGGATTTGATAAATCCGCAGTGCTAAACCGCTGCGGATTTATGGCAGATTTACCGCAGTTTTTCTGCGCATTTCGCTGCGGTTTTACAACTGCAATTTTCTATTGGAGCAGTTGTAAAACCGCTGCGGAATCCGCAGAAAGAAGCGACATTGTGCGGAATGTAAACCGCTGCGTTTCCGTGCAGTTTTTCTGCAGCATGTGTACAGCGATTTTTGTTTCCCATAGGTTTACATTGAACTGTAAACTCATGGGAAACTGCTGCGTGTGCACATTCCTTTAGAATTAGGCTATGTGCCCACGGTGCGGATTTGGCTGCGGATCCGCAGCGGATTGGCCGCTGCGGATTCGCTGCAGTGTTCCATCAGGTTTACAGTACCATGTAAACCTATGGAAAACCAAATCCGCTGTGCCCATGGTGCGGAAAATACCACGCGGAAACGCTGCGTTGTATTTTCCGCAGCATGTCAATTCTTTGTGCGGATTCCGCAGCGTTTTACACCTGTTCCTCAATAGGATTCTGCAGGTGAAATCCGCACAAAAAACACTGGAAATCCACGGTAAATCTGCAGGTAAAACGCAGTACCTTTTACCCGCGGATTTTTCAAAAATGATGCTGAAAAATCTCACACGAATCCGCAACGTGGGCACATAGCCTTAGTGTTAGGGTTGGAATTAGGGTTGTGGTTAGGGTTAGCGGTGTGTTGGGGTTAGGGTTGTGGTTAGGGGTGTGTTGCGGTTAGGGTTGTGATCAGGGTTAGGGGTGTGTTGGGATTAGGGTTAGGGGTGTTGGGGGTTAGTGTTGGAGGTAGAATTGAGGGGTTTCCACTGTTTAGGCACATCAGGGGTCTCCAAACGCAACATGGCGCCACCATTGATTCCAGCCAATCTTGTATTCAAAAAGTCAAATGGTGCTCCCTCACTTCCGAGTCCCGACGTGTGCCCGAACAGTGGTTTACCCCCACATATGGGGTACCAGCATACTCAGGACAAACTGCGCAACAATTACTGGGGTCCAATTTCTCCTGTTACCCATGTGAAAATAAAAAAATTGCTTGCTAAAACATCATTTTTGAGGAAAGAAAAATGATTTTTTATTTTCACGGCTCTGCGTTGTAAACGTCTGTGAAGCACTTGGGGGTTCAAAGTGCTCACCACATATCTAGATAAGTTCCTTGGGGGGTCTAGTTTCTAAAATGGGGTCACTTGTGGGGGGTTTCTACTGTTTAGGCAAACCAGGGGCTCTGCAAACGCAACATGACACCCGCAGACCATTCCATCAAAGTCTGCATTTCAAAAGTCACTACTTCCCTTCTGAGCCCCGACTTGTGCCCAAACAGTGGTTTACCCCCACACATGGGGTATCAGCGTACTCAGGAGAAACTGGAAAACAACTTTTGGGGTCCAATTTCTCCTGTAACCCTTGGGAAAATAAAATATTCTGGGCTAAATAATTATTTTTGAGGAAAGAAAACGTATTTATTATTTTCACGGCTCTGCATTATAAACTTCTGTGAAGCACTTGGGGGTTCAAAGTGCTCAACACACATCTAGATAAGTTCCTTTCGGGGTTTAGTTTCCAAAATGGGGTCACTTGTGGGGGGTTTCTACTGTTTAGCCACAGCAAGGGCTCTGCAAACGCAACGTGACGCCCGCAGAGCATTCCATCAAAGTCTGCATTTCAAAACGTCACTACTTCACTTCCGAGCCCAGACATGTGCCCAAACAGTAGTTTACCCCCACATATGGGGTATCAGCATACTCAGGAGAAACTGGACAACAACTTTTGGGGTCAAATTTCTCCTGTTACCCTTGGGAAAATAAAAAATTGCAAGCTAAAAGATCATTTTTGAGAAAGTAATTTTTTTATTTTTTTTCATGGCTCTCCGTTATAAACTTCTGTTAAGCACTTGGGGGTTCAAAGTCCTCACCACACATCTAGATTAGTTCCTTTGGGGGTCTAGTTTCCAAAATGGCATCATTCGTGGGGGATCTCCAATGTTTAGGCACACAGGGGCTCTCCAAACGTGACATGGTGTCCGCTAATGATTGGAGCTAATTTTACATTTAAAAAGCCAAATGGCGTGCCTTCCCTTCCGAGCCCTGCCGTGCGCCCAAACAGTGGTTTACCCCCACATATGGGGTATCAGCATACTCAGGACAAACTGGACAACAACATTTGGGGTCCAATTTCTCCTATTACCCTTGGCAAAATAGGAAATTCCAGGCTAAATCATTTTTGAGGAAAGAAAAGTTATTTTTTATTTTCATGGCTCTGCGTTATAAACTTCTGTGAAGCACCTGGGGGTTGAAAGTGCTCAATATGCATCTAGATAAGTTCCTTGGGGGGTCTAGTTTCCAAAATGGGGTCACTTGTGGAGGAGCTCCAATGTTTAGGCACACAGGGGCTCTCCAAACGCGACATGGTGTCCGCTAACAATTGGAGCTAATTTTCCATTCAAAAAGTCAAATGGCGCTCCTTCCCTTCCGAGCCTTACCATGTGCCCAAACAGTGGTTCACCCCCACATGTGAGGTATCGTGTACTCAGAAGAAATTGCCCAACAAATTTTAGGATCCATTTTATCCTGTTGCCCATGTGAAAATGAAAAAAATGAGGCTAAAAGAATTTTTTTGTGAAAAAAAAGTACTTTTTCATTTTTACGGATCAATTTGTGAAGCACCTGGGGGTTTAAAGTGCTCACTATGCATCTAGATAAGTTCCTTGGGGTGTCTAGTTTCCAAAATGGGGTCACTTGTGGGGGAGCTCCAATTTTTAGGCACACGGGGGCTCTCCAAACGTGACATGGTGTCCGCTAAAGAGTGGAGCCAATTTTTCATTCAAAAAGTCAAATGGCGCTCCTTCCCTTCCAAGCCCTGCCGTGCACCCAAACAGTAGTTTACCCCTACATGTGAGGTATCAGCGTACTCAGGACAAATTGGACAACAACTTTTGTGGTTCAGTTTCTCCTTTTACCATTGTGAAATCAAAAAAATTGTTGCTAAAAAATAATTTTTGTGACTAAAAAGTTAAATGTTCATTTTTTCCTTCCATGTTGCTTCTGCTGCTGTGAAGCATCTGAAGGGTTAATAAACTTTTTGAATGTGGTTTTGTGCACCTTGAGAGGTGCAGTTTTTAGAATGGTGTCACTTTTGGGTATTTTCAGCCATATAGACCCTGTAAACTGACTTCAAATGTGAGGTGGTCCCTAAAAAAATGGGTTTGTAAATTTCGTTGTAAAAATGAGAAATCGCTGGTCAAATTTTAACCCTTATAACTTCCTAGCGAAAAAGAAATTTTGTTTCCAAAATTGTGCTGATGTAAAGTATACATGTGGGAAATGTTATTTATTAACTATTTTGTGTCACATAACTCTCTGGTTTAACAGAATAAAAATTCAAATTGTGAAAATTGCGAAATTTTCAAAATTTTCGCCAAATTTCCGTTTTTATCACAAATAAACGCATAATTTATTGACCTAAATTTACCACTAACATGAAGCCCAATATGTCATGAAAAAACAATCTCAGAACCGCTAGGATCCGTTGAAGCGTTCCTGAATTATTACCTCATAAAGGGACACTGGTCAGAATTGCAAAAAACGGGCAGGTCATTAAGGTCAAAATAGGCTGGGTCATGAAACTTTTTTACTATTGATTCTGTCTATGCAGCATCAATAGTAAAAAGATCTAATGTTAAAAATAATTAAAAAAAAGAAAAAATAGTTATATACTCACCGTCTGTCGGCCCCTCGGATCCAGAACAGGCCTTTCCAGCTCCTCGCGAAACTCCGGTGACCGGTCTATGCATTGCGGTCTCGCGAGATGATGACATAGCGCTCTCGCGAGAACGCTATGTCATCATCTCGCGAGACCGCAATGCTTTCTTGGGACCGGAGCGTGCGAGGAGCATCGGTAAACGCTTCGCCTGGATCCAGGGGCCAACGGAAGGTGAGTATATAACTATTTTTTATTTTAATTCTTTTTTTTAACAGGGATATGATGCCCACATTGCTATATACTACGTGAGCTGTGCAATATACTACGTGGGCTGTGCAATATACTACGTGGCTGTGCAGTATACTACGTGGCTGTGCAATATACTACGTGGCTGTGCAATATACTACGTGGCTGTGCAACATACTATGTGACTGTGTTATACACTACATGGGCTGTTATATACTACGTGGGCTGTGCTATACACTACGTGGGCTGTGCTATATACTATGTGGGCTGTGTTATACACTATGTGGGCTGTTATATACTAAGTGGCCTGTGTTATACACTAAGTGGGCTGTGTTATATACTGCGTGCGTGGGCTGTTATATACTACGTGGCTGTGTTATATGCTATGTGGGCTGTTATACACTCCATGGACTGTGTTATATACTATGTGGCTGTGCTATCTACTATGTGGGCTGTGCAATATACTACGTGGGCTGTGTTATACACTACGTGGGCTGTTATATACTACGTGGGCTGTGCTATACACTACGTGGGCTGTGCTATATACTATGTGGGCTGTGTTATACACTATGTGGGCTGTTATATACTAAGTGGCCTGTGTTATACACTAAGTGGGCTGTGTTATATACTGCGTGCGTGGGCTGTTATATACTACGTGGCTGTGTTATATGCTATGTGGGCTGTTATACACTCCATGGACTGTGTTATATACTATGTGGCTGTGCTATATACTATGTGGGCTGTGCAATATACTACGTGGGCTGTGTTATACACTACGTGGGCTGTTATATACTACGTGGCCTGTGTAGTACACTATGTGGGCTGTGTAATATAAAACGTGGGCTGTGTTATACACTACGTGGGCTGTGTTATATACTGCGTGCGTGGGCTGTTATATACTACGTGGCTGTGTTATATGCTATGTGGGCTGTTATACACTCTGTGGGCTGTGCTATATACTACGTGGCTGTGTTATATACTCCATGGGCTATGCTGTATACTACGTGGCTGTGCAATATACTACGTGGCTGTGCAATATACTACGTGGCTGTGCTATACTACGTGGCTGTGCTATGTACTACGTGGCCGGCTGCGAACAATCCGCGACAGGTGCAGTCCGGCCGCGAATTGGCGCGGGATTTGAACCACGCTTCGCTAATTGGTTGCGGCCTGCCAAATCCTGTGTATTCAATGTAATATTCTAAAATCTTCATAAATAAACTACATACATATTCTAGAATACATGGGCTGTGTTATACACTACGTGGGCTGTTATATACTATGTAGCCTGTGTTATACACTACATGTGCAGTGCTATACACTACGTGGGCTGTGTTATATACTGCGTGAGTGGGCTGTTATATACCACAAGGCTATGTTATATGCTATGTGGGCTGTTATACACTCTGTGGGCTGTGCTATGTACTACGTGGCAGTGCTATATACTCCGTGGGCTGTGCTATATACTCCGTGGGCTGTGCTATATACTACGTGGCTGTGCAATATACTACGTGGCTGTTCAATATACTACGTGGCTGTGCTATACTACATGGCTGTGCTATATACTACGTGGCCAGCCGCGAACAATCAGCAACAGGTGCAGTCTGGCCGCGAATTGGCATGGGATTTGAACCACGCTTCGCTAATTGGTCGCGGCCAGCCGAATCCTGTGTATTCATAGATATTACATAGATATTCTAGAATACGTGGGCTGTGTTATACACTACGTGGGCTGTTATATATTACGTGGCCTGTGTTATACACTACGTGGACTGTGTTATACACTATGTGGGCTGTGTTATATACTGCATGCGTGGGCTGTTATATACTACGAGGCTATGTTATATGCTATGTGGGCTGTTATACACTCCGTGGGCTGTACTATATACTACGTGGCTGTGCTATATACTCTGTGGGCTGTTATATACTATGAGGCTATGTTATATGCTATGTGGGCTGTTATACACTCCATGGGCTGTGCTATATACTATGTGGCTGCGCTATATACTCCGTGGGCTGTGCAGTATACTACGTGGCTGTGCTATACTACGTGGCTGTGCTATATACTACGTGGCCGGCCACAAACAATCAGTAACAGGCAGAGTCCGTCCGAATCCTGTGTATTCAATGTAATATTCTAAAATCTTCATAAATAAACTACATACATATTCTAGAATACCCGATGCGTTAGAATCGGGCTACCATCTAGTATATATATATATATAAATCTTTAAATGAGAAGGTGTATCCAAACTTTTGGTCTGTACTGTATATATATATATATATATATATCTATATGTCATTGATAGATATATATGTATGTATATATGTATATATATATATATATATATATATATATATATATATATATATATATCTATATATATAATTGCCTAAGGGTTTTTCCGTCTGTCTGTCTGTCTGTCTGTCCTGGAAATCCCGGCTCTCTGATTGGTCGAGGCCGCCAGGCCTCGACCAATCAGAGACCGGCACAGCATCGACGTAGACATCCTGCGTCTCTGATTGGTCGAGGCCGCCAGGCCTCGACCAATCAGCAAAGGGCACAGCGACGATGATGTCATAATGGTTGCCATGGCGACGATGATGTCATAAAGGTTGCCTCGACCAATTAGCGACGGGCACAGTCTGCCGCGAATTCTGGAATCATCATTGTCCATATACTACGGGGACATGCATATTCTAGAATACCCGATGCGTTAGAATCGGGCCACAATCTAGTGTATATATACAGTGGGGCAAAAAAGTATTTAGTCAGTCAGCAATAGTGCAAGTTCCACCACTTAAAAAGATGAGAGGCGTCTGTAATTTACATCATAGGTAGACCTCAACTATGGGAGACAAACTGAGAAAAAAAAAATCCAGAAAATCACATTGTCTGTTTTTTTATCATTTTATTTGCATATTATGGTGGAAAATAAGTATTTGGTCAGAAACAAACAATCAAGATTTCTGGCTCTCACAGACCAGTAACTTCTTCTTTAAGAGTCTCCTCTTCCCTCCACTCATTACCTGTAGTAACGGCACCTGTTTAAACTTGTTATCAGTATAAAAAAACACCTGGGCACACCCTCAAACAGTCTGACTCCAAACTCCACTATGGTGAAGACCAAAGAGCTGTCAAAGGACACCAGAAACAAAATTGTAGCCCTGCACCAGGCTGGGAAGACTGAATCTGCAATAGCCAACCAGCTTGGAGTGAAGAAATCAACAGTGGGAGCAATAATTAGAAAATGTAAGACATACAAGACCACTGATAATCTCCCTCGATCTGGGGCTCCACGCAAAATCCCACCCCGTGGGGTCAGAATGATCACAAGAACGGTGAGCAAAAATCCCAGAACCACGCGGGGGACCTAGTGAATGAACTGCAGAGAGCTGGGACCAATGTAACAAGGCCTACCATAAGTAACACACTATGCCACCATGGACTCAGATCCTGCAGTGCCAGACGTGTTCCACTGCTTAAGCCAGTACATGTCCGGGCCCGTCTGAAGTTTGCTAGAGAGCATTTGGATGATCCAGAGGAGTTTTGGGAGAATGTCCTATGGTCTGATGAAACCAAACTGGAACTGTTTGGTAGAAACACAACTTGTCGTGTTTGGAGGAAAAAGAATACTGAGTTGCATCCATCAAACACCATACCTACTGTAAAGCATGGTGGTGGAAACATCATGCTTTGGGGCTGTTTCTCTGCAAAGGGGCCAGGACGACTGATCCGGGTACATGAAAGAATGAATGGGGCCATGTATCGTGAGATTTTGAGTGCAAACCTCCTTCCATCAGCAAGGGCATTGAAGATGAAACGTGGCTGGGTCTTTCAACATGACAATGATCCAAAGCATACCGCCAGGGCAACGAAGAAGTGGCTTCGTAAGAAGCATTTCAAGGTCCTGGAGTGGCCTAGCCAGTCTCCAGATCTCAACCCTATAGAAAACCTTTGGAGGGAGTTGAAAGTCCGTGTTGCCAAGCGAAAAGCCAAAAACATCACTGCTCTAGAGGAGATCTGCATGGAGGAATGGGCCAACATACCAACAACAGTGTGTGGCAACCTTGTGAAGACTTACAGAAAACGTTTGACCTCTGTCATTGCCAACAAAAGATATATTACAAAGTATTGAGATGAAATTTTGTTTCTGACCAAATACTTATTTTCCACCATAATATGCAAATAAAATTATAAAAAAAACAGACAATGTGATTTTCTGGATTTTTTTTTCTCAGTTTGTCTCCCATAGTTGAGGTCTATCTATGATGTAAATTACAGACGCCTCTCATCTTTTTAAGTGGTGGAACTTGCACTATTGCTGACTGACTAAATACTTTTTTGCCCCACTGTATATATATACTTAATACAGAGCTAGATAGCAGAGAAGACAGTAATTCAATTGCCGGCTTTTGCTATCTCCTTATCAAACCCGACAGGATATGAGACATGGTTTACATACAGTAAACCATTTCATATCCGTTATATTTTTACATATCCCTCACTAATAATGTTAGTAGTTTGTGTGTGCAACATTTGGGAGCTTTAGGTGTTAAAATAAAGGGTTAAATCACGGAAAAAACTGGTGTGGGCTCACGCATAATTTTCTCCGCCAGAGTGGGAAAGGCAGTGACTGAGGGCAAATATTAATAGCCTAGACAGGGACCATGGTTATTGCCCCCCTGGCTAAAAACATCTGCTCCCAGCCACCCCAGAAGAGGCCCATCTGTAAGATGCGCCTTTTCTGCACTTAGCCTCTCTCTTCCCACTCCCGTGTAGCGGTGGGATATGGGGTAATAAGGGGTTAATGTCACCTTGCTAATGGGTTAATAATGGAGAGATATAAATAAGACACCTATCCATTATTAATCTAATAGTAATAGAGGGTTAAAAAACACACACATTATGAATAAAGTATTTTAATGAAATAAATAAACACATGGGGTTTTAATATCTTTATTGTACGCTCAATCCAATTAACGACCCTTGTCTTCTGAAAAAAAAGGAAAATAAAAAAGTAACAATATCCCATACCTGTCCGCCGTTCAGTCATGTCCCACGATGTAAATCCATCTGAAGGGATTAAATATATTTACAACCAGGAGCCTGCTAATGCAGCCGCCCCTGGCTGTAAAAACTGGGGAATGAATGGAATGCAGCTTCGTTGACTTGCGGTGCTGCGCCTCCCGGTGGCATAAACTCATATGAACTCTAGAGTGGGAATTTTTCTGAATATTTTCCACATAAAAATAACACTTTCATACTACAACCACACAAAAATACCGCTATGCAATGCCGCAGTAGATAGTTGATAATAAAGTTTAGGGCAGAAAACGTTCTCCTCAGTGCATGTTTATACTCCCATACAAATAATAGTTCCATATAGTGGCCACACAATAATACTAAAGTTTAGGGCATTTTTTTCCCCTGGATAGTGAAGGTTTACATTTTATAGTCTCCAGATTTTGTCATTAGAGCAGGGGAAGTTCTCAATGGCCTCTTAGAAAACACGTGGACACTGGTGAATGTTCTAGGTTGCCAAACCATCATACTGGCCCCAGATGTGATTACGGTTTATCGCCTCTCTGATTTTGTTATTCTGCGATGTGCTACACAATTTAGCAGGGTTAGTACGTCTTAGGCCATGTTCACACAGTGCGTTTTTTACCGCGGAACCGCGGCGGTTTTGCCGCTGCGGTTCCGCAGCTGTTTTCCATGCAGGGTACAGTACACTGTACCCTATGGAAAACAGGACACACTGTGCACATGGTCCGGAAATTGTAAAAAAAAAGCCGCGCTGAATAGCTCCCGGAAAAAAGAAGGAGCATGTCAATTCTTCTTCCTGAACCGCAGCGGTTCTGCACCCATAGACCTCCATTGTGAGGTCAAAATCGCAGTAAAACCCGCAGATCAAAAATATATCTGCGGGTTTTACTGCGATTTGATGTGCAGAACCGCTGCAGCAGGAAGTGCGGGGTAGCGGGCGGAAGTGCGTGGGCGGAGTGTGGCTGCCCCCCCGTGCTCCGATCCCGCCCCCCCGTGCTCCGATGCCCCCCCCCGTGCTCCGATGCCCCCCCCCAGTGCTCCGATGCCCCCCCCGTGCCCTAATCTCCCCCCCTTATACTTACCCGGCGTCCCGGTGTCCGTCCGGCCGTCTTCTCCCTGGGCGCCGCCATCTTGCAAAATGGCGGGCGCATGCGCAGTGCGCCCGCCGAATCTGCCGGCCGGCAGATTCGCTCCAAAGTGCATTTTGATCACTGAGATATAACCTATCTCAGTGATCAAAATAAAAAAATAGTAAATGACACCCCCCCCACTTTGTCACCCCCATTGGTAGGGACAATAAAAAAATTAAGAATTTTTTTTTTTTTTTTCCACTAAGGTTAGAATAGGGGTAGGGTTAGGGGTAGGGTTAGGGGTAGGGTTAGGGGTAGGGTTAGGGGTAGGGTTAGGGGTAGGGTTAGGGTTAGGGTTAGGGGTAGGGTTAGGGGTAGGGTTAGGGTTAGGGGTAGGGTTAGGGTTAGGGGTAGGGTTAGGGTTAGGGGTAGGGTTAGGGGTAGGGTTAGGGTATTTTCAGCCATTTTAGCCCTAAAAAGCTTCCTAGGAAACACACAGTAAAAAAAGGATAAAAAAAGGCATCAAAAAACGCATCAAAAAACGCATCAAAAAAGGACAAAAAAAGGACCTGCGTTTTCTGCCAAGAGCTGCAGTTTTTTAAAAAAACTGTCCTGAAAAAAAAAAGGATGGAAATCCTGAACGTGTGAACATACCCTTAGGCTGCCATCACACTGTCAGTATTTGGTCAGTATTTTACATCAGTATTTGTAAGCCAAAACCAGGAGTGGGTGATAATACAGAAGTGGGGCATATGTTTCTATTATACTTTTCCTCTGATTGTTCCACTCCTGGTTTTGGCTACAAATACTGATGTAAAATACTGACCAAACACTGCTAGTGTGGCGGCAGCCTAACAAAAGACTGACTGCCACTTCCAAATAAAAAAACTGGTGTTTACAGGTCCAAACTAAGAGTAGTAATCTCTATACGTAACAAATAAAGTTGCAACCTGTAGTGCTATAGCAGGAAAACATGAAATATATGGGCTTATGTGCTAAGTATCTCTATTTTTTCTTATTATCTAGAGCGGTAATGCTATTTCAATTTCATACATTTCAAGTTTTCCTGCAATAGAGGTACAGAGTGCAACTTTACTTGTTTATTATAGACAATGTGTCACAGGCAGCCATTCTGGAGTGACAGTACACCAGGGTTGCTCAGTGTTTAAGCACTGTAACGCTCGGGTCCTGGTTTCAAGTCCCACCTAGGAAAATACCTGAAATAATTTGGTATTTTTCTCCCTGTGTTTGCATTGGTTTACTTCTTCTAGTAGATAGTATCGGACTGGCCCACAGGGAAATGGGTGAATCCCCGAGTAGGCCGCTATGCAGGCGTAAGCCGCTTACCAGACATGAGCAGTAGTTGGAACAATACATTTGATCCACCTTGTACAGAGAAAAGCATTATCTAATCATTTATCCAGGAAGCTATATAGTTTATTTATAGAAGAAGAGCGAAATTGGTGAATGATGGTAAGAGTCAATGTTACTGGTGGGCCACTAGCACGTCAGTTCAAGACTGCCGGTGCCCCAAAGGGGGATGGTGGTGACAGTATACATTGGCAAGCATAATACATTTTTACAAATGGATAACTACATATATACAAAAGGAACTCTATCTCTCTGACAGCTAGCTACAATCCAGATAACGCTCCAGTGAAAAATGTGTAGCGTTTTATTTAGCCCATAGCGGGGGACCTGGGGAGCGTCTGAGAAGCGCAGTGCGCATGCCCAGGAATCCCAGCCCCGCACTGTGCATAATGCATAACACAGTGCGGGGATTCAGTAACAGGCTGGCCGCACTGACCTCACAGGCGCAGAAAGGAACCCGGCACCAGC
Organism: Ranitomeya imitator; assembly: GCF_032444005.1. Taxonomy (NCBI): domain Eukaryota; kingdom Metazoa; phylum Chordata; class Amphibia; order Anura; family Dendrobatidae; genus Ranitomeya; species Ranitomeya imitator. Next base: position 791,194,860 of record NC_091282.1, on the reverse strand, counting down.
GCTCGGATGGATAATGCTCTATGCGCCTGCGCAAGGCAGAAGAGCAGAGCGCAGGCGCCGGAATTCACACAATAACAGCGCTGAGGGGGCGGCGAAAATCAACCCAACAGATGACTGACGGCAGTTGGGCGCTTCTAAGAGGAGGCTTCAGTCCCGCCTCCATGGACAAAGACAGGTATTTCAGCAGAATTATAAATACATTTATTGTGGCAATAACAGAAACAAAAACTAAAAGAGCCACCTTGTTAGAATGCAGCATTACTGCTGCACAAGGTGGCTTTTTTAGTTTATAACGGCTGGAGGGGGTTGACAGTGGCCTCTTAACCTGATAATCAACTGCTTTTTAGACAGTGATAACATTAATGTTATGCAGAATTAAAGGTGTGGTCTATTTAACCCCTTAACTACCAGAGGTATTTTTGTTTTTGCATTTTCGTTTTTCGCTCCCCTTCTTCCCAGACCCATAACTTTTTCATTTTTTTCATCAAAATGGCCACGTGAGAGCTTGTTTTTTGTGGGGCAAGTTGAACTTTTGAAATACACTGTTGGTGTTAACATATCTTGTATTGGAAAATGGGGGAAAAAAATTCCAAGTGCGGTGAAATTGCAAAAAAAAGTACAATCCCACAGGTTTTTTTTACCATGTTCACTAAATGCTAAAACTGACTTGCCATTTTGATTCTAAAGGCAATTATGAGTTCATAGACACCACACATGTCTAAGTTCTCATTTATTTAAGTGATGAAAAAAAATTCCAAAGTTTGTTAAAAAACATTGCGCCATTTTCCGTTACCTGTACCTGTTTGGTGCAGACACGATCTTTTGATCGCCTGTTATTGCATTTTAATGCAATGTTGCGGTTAACAAAAAACGTAATTCTGGTGTTTTGACTTTTTTTCTCTTTACGTCGTTTAACATTCGGCTTAAGGCTGTGTGCACACATTCAGGATTTTTCACGGTTTTTCGCTATAAAAACACGATAAAACCACGAAAAAACTCATACATTAAGCATCCTATTATTAGAATGCAATCCGCAATTTTTGTGCACATGTTGCGTTTTTTTCCCTGGCGGAATTGCATTTTGGAAAAAAAGCAACATGTTCATTCTTTGTGTGGAATCGCGGAGATTCCGCACACATAGGAATGCATTGATCCGCTTACTTCCCGCATGGGGCTATGCCCACCATGCGGGAAGTAAGCAGATCATGTGCAGTTGTTACCCAGGGTGGAGGAGAGGAGACTCTCATCCAGGCCCTTGGAACCATATACCTGTAAAAAAAGAATTAAAATAAAAAATCGTGATATTCTCACCTTCTGGCAGCCTTCGCAGCCTTCCCGCTTATCACGATGCTCCTGTTCCCAGGGATGCTTTGCGGCAATGACCTGTGATGACGTAGCGGTCTCTCAAGATCGCTACGTCATCTGGGGTCATTGCCAGGAGGCATTACTGGGAACGGAAACTGCCGTGAGCATCGCGAGAAGCGGGAAGGCTGCAGGGGATGCTGGAAGGTGAGAATATCACGATTTTTTTATATTATTTATTATATTTAACATTATATCTCTTTACTATTGATGCTGCATAGGCAGCATCAATAGTAAAAAGTTGGTCACACTTGTCAAACACTATGTTTGACAAGTGTGACCAGCCTGTCAATCAGTTTTCCAAGCAATGCTACAGATCGCTTGGAAAATGCTAGCATTCTGCAAGCTAATTACGCTTGCAAAACGCTAGTGTTTAGCGGGAAACGCATGTGTTTTACCCGAGGCACAGTTGTGGAATTGCCGCGGAAATTTCCGCGGCAATTCCGGACGTGTGCACATAGCCTAATTCTTTTTTTTATATTGATAGAACGAGCGATTCTGAATGTGGAGATACCAAGTATGTGTATATTTGATTTTTTTTATTGTTTTATTTTGAATGGAGTGAAAGGGGGGTGTTTTGAACTTTTATTTTCTTTAATTTTTAAAAAAAATGTTTGCACCTTTTTTATGTTTCAATATTCTCCATGGGAGACTGGAAGCTGCAGTTGTCTGATCGGCTCTTCTACATACAGGCGATGATCACATCACCTGTATGTAGCAAAATAAGCTCACTTGCAATGAGCACAATCTAGCTATGACAACCATAGAGGTCTGCTGGAGAACTCTAGTTGTCATGCCAACCCATCAGTGATCCACGATCACATGACAGAGTCACCATTGGGTGGGTTTAGAGAGGCGCTTCTGGTTAACGTGAGTTAAATGCCGCTGGCAGAGATTGACAGCAGCATTTAACTAGTTACCAGCCGCGGGTGGATCGCAATTCCACCTGCTGCAGTTGCGGGCACATGTCATCTGTACATATCAGCTGTCATGTGCCCGGAAAGGTGTGAGCTCAACACTGGAGCTCGCAATAAACAGAGGCAGTCCGACATTGTAATATTACGCTCGATGTCAGAAACGGGTTAATGTAATAATCAAATCACTTTTCCAATATACTTCAATAAAAAATGTTCTACCTTTCCATCTCTACGCTAACTTCCTGTCTGTTTCAGTTGTGAATCTCAGTTTATTTTGGGACACTCACACAGGACATCATCAGGGGCCAGAGGCTGCTGTTACTGCCACAGCTTCTTTCCCCATCTTGAAATGAAGCATCATCAGTGACATCTGCTTCAGAGACTGGACTAATCCCTTCTCGCTGTGTTGCCTTCTTACAATTTGCACTGACAGTGCGCTCTCTTGCCAGCTCATCACTTCTGTTTAGAACCAGCAAAGGAGTGAACTGTCACTGTGAATTCAAAGGAATATAGCACAGTGAGCTCATACTGAGTATGCGTCGGAAATTACAACCTACATATTATCAGGTAAGCAGGACTAGTCCAGCTCCTGAAACAGACATCACTGATGAGATCTCATCTCAGAGGGCTCAGTGGCTGTGACAGTGACTTCTTTGAGTATCCCGGTATGCATTGGTGAATCTCAAACAAAATGTCATTGGAAGTAAAAAAACAAAAACAAAGAAAGGAAGTCAGAATTTAGAGGATATGTTAGGAAATTTTTCATTGAATGTTATTAGAAAAGGAGATTCGATTACACTAAATAGATGCACATTTAGTATGAAATTCACATTTGGTTTCAGATCGCCCCTTTAAGTTCAGCCGATGGGTTCGGCCCTCCACAGCAGTGCCAGTTTCTCATTTGGCCCCTTGGGAAAATTAATTGCCCGCCACTGCCATAGAACATTTTTAAACTTATCAAATACATGTACCATACCTGTAGACAAGGGAATCATCGTATGTGCCATTATACTGTATCTGGAACATTCTTATACCAGGGATATTTCTTTGAAAATTGAATTTAATAAGTACAGTGGATGATGTTGCTTCTGCCACCACCACCTTCTTATCTTGGCTCAGTTTTGTATCTCCGTTGCTGCTACTTGCATTAGAACCAGACTTGGTGGATGTCAATATGTCTGATGACCCAGGATCCGGCTCTTGAATGTGATTCGTACTATTCACTAAGTGTGGGAGCTTGATTATGTGAAGATTGATTGTTTTTGTCGTCTCTCCAGCAGGATTTGAAGCAATACATGCGAAAGGACCTCCATCTTTGACTGTTGTTATAAGAATGTCTAGCGTTCCATTGTCATAAACCAAAATCCTTGTTCCATTGGATATTAACTTTCCTTCCGGGGATATCCAGTGAACTGCAGGTTCGGGATCTCCAAGGGCTTTGCATTTTAACACTGCTCTTTGACCTTCCAGGACTTCTACGTCCGGTGTGTACCTTGTGATAAGTGGTGGCTCACATAAGAAGTCTTCTTCTGTGATGGACCAGAAATAACGCCCTGAAAGAAGAGGCGGTGAAGCACATGTTTCCAAATCGTCTTCTCTCAGAAGGCGCCTCAGCCATAGTAATTCACAATTGCAATGTAAGGGGTTTCCACCAAAACTTAATGCGAATGTTGAGGGGCTTATCATCCCTGAGGTTGCTAGCACCTGGGCTCTCTGAAACAGAGGGTCTGGGGGTAATTTTTGCAGTTTGTTGGATGTTACATCTAGTCTATTTAGCTTGTGCAGATGGGAAAAAGTTCCCTTTGGGATGTGCTCGATCATGTTGTGATCTAGACTAAGAGTGTGCAAGCTGACCATTTTTTCCACCGCTTCCCAAGGAATGGTCTCTAAGTTATTGTAGGATAGGTCAAGTTCCTCCAGGGCTAAAACATCATCAAAGGCGGTGGGTGAAATTAATGTCAGCTGGTTGTTATTAAGTATCAAATGGTGGAGATTGGACAGACCAGTAAAGATGTCATTGGTGACTTTAGTCAATCGATTGCTGTTTAAATGCAATGCTCTTAAATTGCGAAGGTCAGCAAATGATTGAGGTGTGATGTAACTTATTGTATTCCTGGATAGAGTTAGTTCCACCAAGCTTGTCATATTTGCAAAATCTTTCCGTTTTATACTGGTGACAAAGTTATCCGCTAGCCGTAATTCTACAGTCTTTCGGTTGATGTTTGGTGGGATGAAGAGCAACCCTTTCTTGTCGCACAGGGTTGCGAGATTTGGAGATAGATTTTGACAGGCACAGCGCTTAGGACAGATCTCAGCTCTCACCGCCATGCCAATGAACAACAGATAGCCAAACAGTTTTTCCATTGTAGATCAGGTTAAAAAGCCTGTAAAAAAACAGAGATATCCGCCATTAGTGTCATGACTCATGAACATTATAGGTTTTTTTTCCATTTTAAATTGTAAAAATGTAATAGACTTTTTGATTAGCCAAAAAGCAGTAGCCAATTTTATTTCATTAATCATATGTCCCTGTTAATTAAAGGGACACTGTCACCTGAATTTGGAGGGAACAATCTTCAGCCATGGAGGCGGGGTTTTCGGGTGTTTGATTCACCCTTTCCTTACCCGCTGGCTGCATGCTGGCTGCAATATTGGCTTGAAGTTCATTCTCTGTCCTCCATAGTACACGCCTGTGCAGGGCAAGATTGCCTTGTGCAGGCATGTACTACGGAGGACAGAGAATGAACTTCAATCCAATATTGCAGCCAGCATGCAGCCAGCGGGTAAGGAAAGGGTGAATCAAAAACGCAAAAACCCCGCCTCCATGGCTGAAGATTGTTCCCTCCAAATTCAGGTGACAGTGTCCCTTTAAACAGTCATCCTTACAAAAACCACATCAACCCCCGAATCTTTTGCCTATTCTTTTTCCCCAATTTTTGATCAGATTTCAAGAATTAAAAAAAATTAAAACAATTCTAATCACAATTATATCCTTACTTAATCTACGTAAATCCCTGAATCTTTTTCTTATGCAATTTCCTAAAATTTTTCAAAATTTTCATAAACCAGTGAAAACAATTCTAATTAAATATAATAAATAAAACTTGTTCAAATTGTGCATGTGCACGCACAGTGACGCCGCCGAGATCTGCCGGACTGTACCCTACAACGATAGGACATTTTTCCTAGTGATTCATTTGATCACTGTGCAAGACGCTATCAGTGATTAAAATAAAAAAAATAGTAAATCAAATCACCCTTTATCACCCCCTTAGTTAGATAAAAATGATAAAACATATTTTTTTCCATTTTTTGCAGTTGGGGTTGGGATTGAAGTTAGGGCTATGTTAGGGATGGGTTAGGGTTATGGTTAGTGGTGGGTTAGGATTGGGGTTAGGGATTGGGTTTTATCAAAAGTAAAAACAATGACAAAATGAAGACTAGTGCAAGTGCTCACTACTGAGGTTTGCATCGGGTGCTTGGGTATGCATGGTGTATTGCGGATCCCTGCATTTTTTTGGGGTGTCCAACAGCCGTGAAACATGCGGGGTAGAAACCTGCGATATTCAGTGCGTACCAGAGAACCCAATGCAAACTGAAGTAGAGGGGCTAGAGATGGATGGACACCTGGATGTTCGGGTCTGGTGGGTTTGGCCGAACAGTTACAAAAAGTTCGGGTTCGGGTATCAGAACAGTACCCATACCCCATTCACTTGAAAGGGGGGCCCGAACATCCAATGTTTGCTGCACTGTCATGTGCAATACAGTGAGGCAAACACTGCCTCTGATCACTGGTGAAATCATCCCTGCCGGTCAGAGAGCTGCGGTTCCCACGCTGTCAAAACACACCGGGAGAACTCAGCTGTAATATAAGGTATAAAGTTTACCTCCGGTAACTGGTGTCAGCTGATGGGACTACAGCTATCCCACCAGACAAAACTCAAAGCTGAGGGCTGCAACCCTCAGATATCAGCTTCAGCATGGCTAGCTATCAAGAATAGAGGGGTCCCAATGCTGTTTTTTTAATTATTTAACTAAATACTTTATAAAAACGAAGTGGGGTCCCCCCATTTTTGACAACCAGCCTTGGTAAAGCTGACAGCTGAGGGCTGGTATTCTCAGACTGATAAGGAGCCTCCCCAGCCTAAAAATAGCAGCATGCAACTGCCCAGAAAAGGCACATCTATTAGAGTTTTTCTCACGGTGCTAGCGGGAACTCACCAAGGTCACCGCAGTTCAGCCCGGCTGGGAATGGAGCCTCAGTGATCGGACGTAAACTCAATGATGTCACCTCCAGTCACTGAGGCTGCACTGGCAGAAGTTCATTCCTAAGTGGTTTTCAGCCTGGACAGTCGCATCTTGGCACCGTCCAAGTTGAAAAGTGTTTATCCCCAGACATGGATTACGGCGTGGGACAGAACGATGGACAGGTATGGTATATTGTTGTTTTTTATTACAGGTGATCGAAGGCTTTGCTGGAATTAGGCATTTAATTATTAGCCAGTTTATACTGACTGTGTCTTTATTTACCATACAACTGTAGGATTAGTAATGGATAGGTATATTATAGAGGCCTCTCCAATACTAAGCCGTGGGCTTGATGTCACCCGACAATACAAAGGTGACATCAACCCCACAAGTATGAACCCCACTTGCCACCGCTACAGGGCAATTGGGTAGAACCAAGCCAAGCGACAGAATTGGTGCATCTAATAGATGTGCCTTTTCTGGGCAGCTGCGGGCTGCTATTTTTAGGCTGGGGGAGGGCCAATATCCATTGCCTCCTACCAGCCTGAGATTACCAGCCCCCAGCTGTCAGCTTCAGCAAGGATGGTTGTCATAAGTGGGGGGGGGGCCCACACCATTTTTTTTAATTACTTATTTAAATATTCAAAAAAAACAGCATGGGGACCCCTCTATTCTTGATAACTAGCCTTGCTGAAGCTGACAGCTGAGGGTTGGAGCCCCACGGACTTCTTGGTAAAGTCCATGTTCGGTGTCTGTGCCCGAACAGTAGGTTTTCAGTACGGACGCCGAACTTTACTGTTTGGGTTCGCCCATCTCTAGAGAGGACTTGCACTCAACACTAATGACAACATATTCAATATGAGGACCTAATGTTATCAAATTCTGTGTTGAATCTGTCTGTGGCTTCAAAATGCTCACTATACCACTGAAAAATAAATCTTTGAGGGGTGTGGTTTCCAAAATAGGGTCACCTGCGGGAGTTTCCACTGTTTAGTCATGTCAGAGGCTGTCCCGACGCGACCTTACGTCCGCTAAATATTTCAGCAAATTTTACATTCAAGAAGTCACATGGCACTCCTTCCCTTCCAAACCCTGCCATGTGCCCAAACAGTAGATTTCCCTCACAAGTAAGGTATTGGTGTATTCAGAAGAAATTGCACAACAAATGTTTTGACCATTTTCTCCTGATACCCTTGTAAAAATAAAAAAAGTTTAGGTCTAAATTAATTTTATTGTGAAAAAAATTAAATGTTCATTTTTTTCTTCCACATTGCTTCAGTTCCTGTGAATCACTTGAAGGGTGAATAATCTTCTTCAATGTGGTTTTGAGCACCTTGAGAGGTGTAGTTATTTCAATAGTGGCACGTTTGGGCATTTTATATCATATAGACCCCTAAAAGGCACTTTGAATGTGAAGTTGTCCCTAAAAAAATGGTTTTGTAAATTTTAAACCTTATAACTTCCTAATAAAAAAATGTTTCCAAAATTGTACTGTTGAAAAGTAGACATGATAATAGTTATTTATTAACTATTTTGTGTGACATATCGCTCTGATGTAAGGGCATAAACGTTAAAAGTTTGAACATTGTAACATTTTGAAAATTTTCACCAAATTTTCATTTTTTTCACAAATAAATGCAAGTCATATTGAAGAAATGTTACCACTATCACGAAGTTCAATATGTAGCAAAAAAAAGTCTCAGAATCAGTGGGTTCTATTGAAACCTTCCAGAGTTATAACCTCATAAAGTGACAGTTGTCAGAATTGTAAAATTTGCTTGGTTATTAAGGTCAAAATTGGTTGGGTTCATAAAAATGTGGAAATATCCTTCCTTGCTAATGAAACAATCTTTACGTATACAGGTCCTTCTCAAAAAATTAGCATATAGTGTTAAATTTCATTATTTACCATAATGTAATGATTACAATTAAACTTTCATATATTATAGATTCATTATCCACCAACTGAAATTTGTCAGGTCTTTTATTGTTTTAATACTGATGATTTTGGCATGCAACTCCTGATAACCCAAAAAACCTGTCTCAATAAATTAGCATATCAAGAAAAGGTTCTCTAAACGACCTATTACCCTAATCTTCTGAATCAACTAATTAACTCTAAACACATGCAAAAGATACCTGAGGCTTTTATAAACTCCCTGCCTGGTTCATTACTCAAAACCCCCATCATGGGTAAGACTAGCGACCTGACAGATGTCAAGAAGGCCATCATTGACACCCTCAAGCAAGAGGGTAAGACCCAGAAAGAAATTTCTCAACAAATAGGCTGTTCCCAGAGTGCTGTATCAAGGCACCTCAATGGTAAGTCTGTTGGAAGGAAACAATGTGGCAGAAAACGCTGTACAACGAGAAGAGGAGACCGGACCCTGAGGAAGATTGTGGAGAAGGACCGATTCCAGACCTTGGGGAACCTGAGGAAGCAGTGGACTGAGTCTGGTGTGGAAACATCCAGAGCCACCGTGCACAGGCGTGTGCAGGAAATGGGCTACAGGTGCCGCATTCCCCAGGTAAAGCCACTTTTGAACCATAAACAGTGGCAGAGGCGCCTGACCTGGGCTACAGAGAAGCAGCACTGGACTGTTGCTAAGTGGTCCCAAGTACTTTTTTCTGATGAAAGCAAATTTTGCATGTCATTCGGAAATCAAGGTGCCAGAGTCTGGAGGAAGACTGGGGAGAAGGAAATGCCAAAATGCCTGAAGTCCAGTGTCAAGTACCCACAGTCAGTGATGGTGTGGGGTGCCATGTCAGCTGCTGGTGTTGGTCCACTGTGTTTCATCAAGGGCAGGGTCAATGCAGCTAGCTATCAGGAGATTTTGGAGCACTTCATGCTTCCATCGGCTGAAATGCTTTATGGAGATGAAGATTTCATTTTTCAGCACGACCTGGCACCTGCTCACAGTGCCAAAACCACTGGTAAATGGTTTACTGACCATGGTATTACTGTGCTCAATTGGCCTGCCAACTCTCCTGACCTGAACCCCATAGAGAATCTGTGGGATATTGTGAAGAGAAAGTTGAAAGACGCAAGACCCAACACTCTGGATGAGCTTAAGGCCGCTATTGAAGCATCCTGGGCCTCCATAACATCTCAGCAGTGTCACAGGCTGTTTGCCTCCATGCCACGCCGCATTGAAGCAGTCATTTCTGCCAAAGGATTCCCGACCAAGTATTGAGTGCATAACTGAACATTATTATTTGATGGTTTTTTTGTTTCTTATTAAAAAACACTTTTATTTGATTGGATGGGTGAAATATGCTAATTTATTGAGACAGGTTTTTTGGGTTATCAGGAGTTGTATGCCAAAATCATCAGTATTAAAACAATAAAAGACCTGACAAATTTCAGTTGGTGGATAATGAATCTATAATATATGAAAGTTTAATTGTAATCATTACATTATGGTAAATAATGAAATTTAACACTGTATGCTAATTTTTTGAGAAGGACCTGTACAACATTAACTTCTTTATTTTTCCTAATACTTGTTACACAATTTTTCATGAAATTTCCAAATTTTTTAGAAACCAATAAGAACAATTATAATCAAACATAATGAATAAAACTTGTTCAAGATCCTTCTTTGTTAATGAAACAATTATTTCCTTATTTATATCACATCTAGTCCCAAATCTTTTCCCAAATTTTTATAAAGTTTTCCAAAATTTTGAAACTATGAGAACAATTCCAAATTGAATAAAAATGTGTACATTTCTCATTTCTTGCCAATGAAACAATCTTTACTCATGCAATATTAACTCCCTTATTTTTTCTAATGCTTTTACCAATTTTTTTTATCAAATTTTCTACAGTTTTCAAGTTGACAAAAAGAAATGTAATCAAACATAATAAAAACTAGATAAATATACTTCCTTCCTAATTAAATAATCCTTACTTATACAACACCAACACCCTTATCATTTTCCAATGCCTTTTACCTAATTTTTGCATCAAATTTTACAAAATGTTCAAACCCAACAAGAACAATTCTAGCCAAATGTAACAAAAGCTTGATAGATATCTTTCATTGTTAATGAGACAATTTTACACTTACTTTTACCTTATCACCATCATTATTTTGCCTATAACAGCTTTCCCAAAAATGTTACCAAATTTCCAAAATGTTAAAAGCAATGAGAACAATTCTAATTACTCTGAATAAAAACCTGTTAAATGTCCCCTCCTTGCTAAAGAAGAAATCACATCCTTACTTACACCACATCGACCCTTATATTTTTGTCCTTTGCATTTTCTCAAACTTTTCATCAACTTTTCCAAAATTCTTAAACAATTAGATTAATTCTAATTAAAAGGAATAATAACAACTTGTTATTTATCCCTCCGTGCTAATAAAACAATCATATTCTTGCCATACCACATAAACCCCTGAATCTTTTCTCCATGCCTTTTCCCCAAATTTCATCAAATTTTATAAACTTTTTAAAACTGACAAGGACAATTATAAGAAAATTTAATAGAGAAGAAAAAGCACAGAACACCTCTGTGGTATACACACAGTTGGTTGAATTAGATATTCGCTCTTTGACTAGTGGAATAACTTTGGAGCGAAGGGACAGAGAAGAAAAAAAAATAATAAATGTTACAGAATCAGTGGGGAATGGCAATTGGACTAGGTACTCAATTTATTTGCACAAATCCAGTTTATGGTCCGCTTTAAATTTTCCTAAATTTTCAAAAACAACAATGAAAGTAATTTGAATCAACTTTAATATTAACTTTTAAGTTCAAAAACAGCAAATTTAATAAATGTAAAGAAATACTATAGCTTTAATAAAGCATGGCTACTTTCTTGCAAGGGCAATTCCACACTTGCATGGGGCCAGACTGCAATATGACATAAAACCTGAGGACGGATGTGGCACTGTTTTTGAAACTAAACAGAATTTTTTTTTCCTGTTGGACAAACCTATTAAGCATGATTCCCAAGTAGAGATGACCTAACTTAAAAGTTTGGGGTTCTTCCCGGACAGTTAGAGTTGTGGCGCTAAACACTGAACATGGACTTCTCCCAGAAATCTGTTGAAAGGTTTGGAGTTACGGCAAAATCTGAGAGAGAGATTTTTTTCAAATCCAATGTTCGGCTCTTCATTGTTTTCAATAGGGTTTGGGTTCAAGTTCAGTACAATTCTGGTACCCCAACTGAACTTTGGACTAAAGTTCTGGTCGAGTACCAGAACCCAAACGTCCATGGGTCCACCCATCCCTATTCCTAATATTTCTGGAGATATTTAAGTCTTGGCTCCATATCCTCCTGCAAAAGACACCACTTCCTCCTGGTAATGCCCCTGCTAACTTTAGAAAACTTATAAGTTCTTGGAAACGTTGGCACCTATGATAGAGTGGCTATATATATACAGTATGTATATATATATATATATATATATATGAATCAACTTTTAAGACTACAAAAAAACTCTCAAATACATTTTACATTGTAAATTATTACAATCATTTACATACATTTTTTTTTTTTTCTATTTATATTTATATCAAACCTTGTAAATTTCTCGTAGCTCCAATTAAAAGGCAATTTCAACCTTCTGACTGTAGAAGTGATCTGACTCTCCTAAGATTCAGTAGCTCCTCCTCGCTCCTAGTATCTGGTTATGACAAAATTTTTAAGACTGGAGGCAGAAGCCATGTTTTTTTTTCCTTAATCATATATTTCCAAATGCTTGTTCCGAGAGCTCAAACATAAGACAAACAGCTGGTGGTAGCCAAGTTCTCATTTTGATTCTTGTGATGATATTCTACGTCTGTGTCTCTGACTCCTATAATTATATTAAATTGCCCATTTTCTAAAATTCCAAAGTTTGCTGACATCAGATTGAATGCACTTAATTTTTTAGCTCTTTTTATATTTTTTAACAATAAAAGTAATGTCTCGCAGAACTGTGCCACAAAGCAACATCACATGAAGAGAAATTATGGGTCAGAAACTTAGAAATTATCGAGAGTGCAGCGTGAAAGCCGGGACCGCAGGGGGCTGTCCAAGTCATTTAAATGTGGGGCGGACTGGGCCGGGAGGCAGGGAGGCATTTGCCCCCCAGGCCGGTTAACTATCAACAGACAGGGCCACCCTCCCTACAGCTGTACTGTCTATTCAAGACCATCTGGCTGCGGCCAAGGACAGCTGACAGCGGGCTGGGCACTTCACACACTGTGCATTCTGAGACTGCATTGCTATGGCACCCATCTCGCTGGGATTGGATTAACGAGCCGGCCAGGGTTCACACAGGGTTCAGAGAGGCGTGTTGTGTACAGCACGCTATGTTAGCACGCCTCTGAACCCTGAGGCTGAGCGTGAAGACATCCAGCCGACGCCATTACCACAGGCTTCAGCTTTTGACTGGAGAGAAAACTAGTGTATATAGTGGTCCCACACTCCACTCCCACACGTCCTGCTGCCCAGTGCCTGCGCCCTACCCTGCGGTAAGTGAAGTAGTGATGTGTCTGAAGAATCCCAGAGGAAGAGCAAGCTTTTTGATGTGAAGGACTGGGAGCTGAGCTGAGCTGCATTTTTTTCCCCATGCTGTTTGTTTAGCTTCCTCCTACTTGACTGGGGGCTGGGAGGAGTGGAGGAGGAAACTTAGAGCAGTGTTTACAAGTGGGGAATACATGACTCTTGCATCCTTTCTTAACCCCTTAGTGACAGAGACAATTTTTTTTAAATCTGACCAGTGTCACTTTATGTGGTAATAACTCTGGAACACTTCAACAAATCCCAGTGATTTTGAGAATGTTTTTCCATGACACATTATACTTTGTGATAATGATAAATTAGGTTGATAAGATTTGTGTTTGTTCATAAAAAAATCAGAAATTTTACAAATGTAAAAAAATAGCAATTTTCAAACTTTGAGTGATTATCCCTTTAATTCAGATAGTCATACCATAGCAGAACATTAAGGCTGGATTCACACTGCGATAAACAGCAGCCCATTCAACATACGCTAACGGGCTGCTGTCAACGCAAGTGCCGATATATGCAGAGTTCTAGCGCAGATAGAGCATCTGCTAGGTCTATCTGCGCTAGTGGTGACGGACCCTGAAACGCTGCAGCCCGCGTCTCAGGGTCCGTCACTCAACGACGGCTCATGGCTAGCGCACGCCCATTGTAGGCATGCGCTAGTGATGCGTCCGACATTGCATTCAATGGTGGCGTTACCGGACTACGTTACACCGCGCTATGCCGCGGTGTAACGTAGTCCATCTAACGGACACCATGAACGCAATGTGAACCCAACCTAAGGCTGTGTGCACACGTTGCATGTTTTTCACGATGAAAACGCTTAAAAACGCTTACAAAACGCTTCCCATTATTTTTAATGGAATTCCGCATTGTTGTGTCCATGCTTCTTTTTTTTCACCGAAAAAAAAAACGCATTGCGGAAAAAAACGCAGTATGTTCATTAATTTTGTGGAATTTCAGCGGATTTGCCGCTATATTATTGTATTGGTAAGCTCCTAAAAAAGCGATTAAAATGCAAAAAAAACACAAGTAGATTTCTGCAAACATTCTGCAACGTGTGCACATAGCCTTATAAATAATATTTCCCACATGTCTGCTTTACATCAGCACCATTTGTAAAATGTTATTTTATATTATTAGCATTTTAGTAGGTTTACAAATGTAGCAGTAATTTTTAATTTTTTCAAGGAAATTTACAAAATAGTTTTTTAGGGGCCTATCCAGGCTTGAAGTGACTCTCGGGGTCCTATATATTGGAATACACCCAAACTGATACCATTTTAAAAACAGCACCTCCTGACATACTGAAAATTGCTGAGAGGTAGTTTGTTAACCCTTCAGGTGCTTTTCAGGAATTAATACAAAGTGGCATGATAGGAATAAAAAAGTTGATTTTTACCACCTAAGGGTATGTGCACACGTTGCGGATTTCCTGCTGTGCAGAAACGCTGCAGATCCGCAAGTGATTTACAGTACAATGTAAATCAATGGTAAAAAAAAGAATGCTGTGCTAATGGTGTGGAAAATTCCGTGCGGAAACACTATGGATTAAGAGAAGTAGCATGTCACTTCTTTTTTGCGGATCTGCAGCGTTTTTGTACCCATTATATTGTAGAAATCCACAGGGGTAAAAAAACGCAGTAAATATGCAAAAAATCCGAAGTAAATCCACAGCAAATCCACACAAAATCTGCACAAAAAACGCGTCAAATCAGCATTTGCGTTTTCTGCCAAGAGATGCAGAATCCGCACCAGAAATTCCTAAGCCTAATCTGCAATGTGTGCACATAGCCTAAATGTCGTAGACTTTTTAACAGGTCAGTGTAGCCGACAGACTCTAAGGCCGCTATTTAGAATTGCCATCGCAAACATCAGGACCACACAATCGTGATCTCAGGATGCCGATGGATATAAAGAGGGAGAAGCCACACTCTTAGTGACGGAGCCAAATTTTTGAAATCTGACCAGTGTCACTTTATGTGGTAATAACTTTGCAACGCTTCAACAAATCCCAGTGATTTTGAGTTTGTTTTTTCGTGACACATTATACTTTATGATAATGGTAAATTTAGGTCAATATGTTTTGTGTTTATTTATAAAAAATATCAAACATTTGAGAAAAATGTAAAAAAATTAGAAATTTTCAAAATTTTAATGATTATCCCTTTAATCCAGATAGTCATACAACAGCAAACCATTAATAAATAACATTTCCCTCATGTCGGCTTTATATCAGCACCATTTGTAAAATGTTCTTTCATTTTTTTAGCATTTTAAGAGGTTTAAAAATGTAGCAGCAATTTTTCAGTTTTTCAAGGAAATTTTCAAATATATATTTTTAGGGACTTATCCATGTTTGAAGTGCCTTTAGGGGTATCATATATTGAAAAAACCCCAAACGTGATACCATTTTAAAAACAGCACCCACTGACATATTGAAAACTGCTGCCAGGGAGTTTATTAACCCTTCAGGTGCATTACAGGAATTAATGCAAAGTGGCATGATAGGAATGAAAATGTGTATTTTTACCACCTAAATATTTCTAACTTCTGAACAGATTACTACGGCCGTCAGACTCTAAGGCCACTATTTGTTCGTGAATTGCCATGGCAAACATCAGGATCACACAATCATGATCTGAGGGCACCAATTGGGATAAAGAGGAAGCCCCCACACTCTGTTAGCCATTTATAATGATGTAGTCACTATTGACAGCAGCATCTAAGGGGTTAAACAGATATGGACGGTGCAAACACTGATCTTGGCTGAAGCAGCAAGTTGTCAGCTATAGTGTACAGCCGACAGCTGCTGGATTGTCACCTGTATGGGGAGGCTATTCTTTTTTATCTCAGGTCAGTTACAAGACGTATTGGCTGTCATTAAGGGGTTAAACATTTATATGACATAGTTGTTATTGACAGCATCATCTAAGGGGTTAAACAGATATTGACTGATCGTGGCTGATGCAGCAAGTTGTCAGCTACAGTGTCCAACGACAGCTGCTGGATTGTCCCCTGTATGGGGAGGCTATTCTCTTATATCTCAGGTCAGTTAAAAGACGTATTGGCTTTGGCTGTCATTAAGGGGTTAAAAGACGCATCGGCGGTCATTAAGGGGTTAAAGAGACCGAAATATTAGCTGGTGTGCGGGGTCACGCAGGACAGGATCACGGAGGAACTGCTCACATAACGAGCTCAGGAGAAAGACGCCAGACACTGCTGCTCAGGGGTACTCTCTGCTGGCAAGAGGCGTCACAAGGTGGCTTCAGTCATCACATAATATCATGTAATAATGGTATAATCACTGGTAACACTGAGAAAGCTTCAACTGTCACAGCGCCCCCATAAGCAGTCAGGGGGTACACCTAAATGATGCCAGAGTGCCCCCATAAGCAGTCAGGGAGTACACATAAATGATACCAGAGTGCCCCCATAAGCAGTCAGGGAGTACACATTAACGATACCAGAGTGCCCCCATAAGCAATCAGGGCGTAAACATAACAATACCAGAGCGCCCCCATAAGCAGTCAGGGAGTACAAAGAAACAATGCCAAAGAGTACATATAACAGTACTAGAGTGCCCCCATAAACAGTGTCAGACAGTACACATAAGCAGCATCAGGTTGTCCATATAAACAGTGTCAGACCTTACACATAAGCTGAATACACATAAGTGCCGGAGTGCCCCCATAAATAGTACCATATTGTCCCCAAACAGTGTCATATTGTCCCCATAGACAGTGTCAGACAGTACACAAACAGTACCAGAGTGCCCCAATAAACAATGTCAGTACGCATAAGCAGTGCCAGAGAGTACACATAAACTGTGCCAGTTGTCCTCATAAACAATGCCAGAGAGCACACAAACAGTGCCAGGGTGCCCCCATAAACAGAGGCAGACAGTACACATGAACAAACAGTACCATTGTCCCTATAAGCTGTACCAACCTACCCACACTCAGTGCCAGAATGCACCATAAACATTGCCACGGTCTCCCTATAAAAGTGACAGTGTTCCATTAACAGTACCCAAACAGTGCCAGGGTGCCCCCATAAACAGGGGCAGACAGTACACAAGAACAAACAGTGCCATTGTCCCTATAAGCTGTACCAACCTACCCACACTCAGTGCCAGAATGCACCATAAACATTGCCACGGTCTCCCTATAAAAGTTACAGCGTTCCATTAACAGTACCCAAACAGTGCCAGGATGTCCCCATAAAGGTGCCAGGGTGTCCTATAAACAGTGTCAGTGAGTATACATACACTGTACTAATGTAGAAATGACGTGTACAAATATCAGATATTAAAAAATAACACAAGTCAGCAATACGAGCTAGGAGGGCCTGATCCCAGGAGCTACAATCTGAGACAATGGCTAAAAAGCCTTCACCAGACACGTGTACAGCCGTATAATGAGGCCCAGGCTTTATAGGTAAGGGACTGTTGTATGTGATATTATTCGATCACTGTGGTTGTAATTTGTGGTCTGGTCATGGTGCGGTGGTATTTGCCCCTTGTATGTAGTATTATTCGGTCACTATGTGGTCTGGTCATGGTGTGGTGGTATTTCTTCCTGTATGTGATATTATTGGTCTTGGTCTTGGATTGTGTTGTGTATGATGGTCATTTGTTCTCTCTGATATTAATTAGGAGAAGATTCTTCATTTCCATTAGAGTTTTAATGCTTTGTACACAGCGGCGGAGATGCACTTACAGGGGGTTTTCTGTGGAAAAAAGTAATTGCCTCTCCACAGGATAAGTGATAACGTATTGATTGGTGGGGGTCTGACTGCTTGGACCCATTCAGCAAAATGTGGAACTTTTTATCCCCATTAGACTGGAGTGGCATCCATATTCATTCCCTCAGTGGCTGCACTTGTTTTTTTCTGGAAGCCCCAAAGAGAATGAATGTAGCTGCGGTCAGAAATCCCACCTGCCGCTGCATTTTAAAATAGTGATAAAAGTGTCCTGTCAGGAATAAAACTTCCCCATTCTTCCGATCGGTGCAGTTTCTAATGGTCGGATCTAAGCGATCACCTATCCTGTGGAGCCCATGGATCAGTAATAACTTGTTTAAACAAGAACCCCATTAATGTAAACTACCGTAATTATACATCCCAGTTATTGGGGCACACAGTAGATGTGCAGCAGCCGCCGGTATTTTAGAGCCGATGCTCCACTATAATGACAGATATTTGCATATAGCTGTAGGGTAGGCCCCTAGAGTCCATTCCTCTGGTGGGCCCCAGAAACCCCAGTCCGACGCTGGACTGGAGTGATAACAGTGGGAAAATTGGATGTGGTATATCTCGATTTTTCCAAAGCGTTTGATACCGTGCCGCACAAGAGGTTGGTACAAAAAATGAGAATGCTTGGTCTGGGGGAAAATGTGTGTAAATGGGTTAGTAACTGGCTTAGTGATAGAAAGCAGAGGGTGGTTATAAATGGTATAGTCTCTAACTGGGTCGCTGTGACCAGTGGGGTACCGCAGGGGTCGGTATTGGGAACTGTTCTCTTCAACATATTCATTAATGATCTGGTAGAAGGTTTACACAGTAAAATATCGATATTTGCAGATGATACAAAACTATGTAAAGCAGTTAATACAAGAGAAGATAGTATTCTGCTACAGATGGATCTGGATAAGTTGGAAACTTGGGCTGAAAGGTGGCAGATGATGTTTAACAATGATAAATGTAAGGTTATACACATGGGAAGAAGGAATCAATATCACCATTACACACTGAACGGGAAACCACTGGGTAAATCTGACAGGGAGAAGGACTTGGGGATCCTAGTTAATGATAAACTTACCTGGAGCAGCCAGTGCCAGGCAGCAGCTGCCAAGGCAACCAGGATCATGGGGTGCATTAAAAGAGGTCTGGATACACATGATGAGAGCATTATACTGCCTCTGTACAAATCCCTAGTTAGACCGCACATGGAGTACTGTGTCCAGTTTTGGGCACCGGTGCTCAGGAAGGATATAATGGAACTAGAGAGAGTACAAAGGAGGGCAACAAAATTCATAAATGGGATGGGAGAACTACAATACCCAGATAGATTAGTGAAATTAGGATTATTTAGTCTATAAAAAAGACGACTGAGGGGCGATCTAATAACCATGTATAAGTATATAAGGGGACAATACAAATATCTCGCTGAGGATCTGTTTATACCAAGGAAGGTGACAGGCACAAGGGGGCATTCTTTGCGTCTGGAGGAGAGAAGGTTTTTCCACCAACATAGAAGAGGATTCTTTACTGTTAGGGCAGTGAGGATCTGGAATTGCTTGACTGAGGAGGTGGTGATGGCGAACTCAGTCGAAGGGTTCAAGAGAGGCCTGGATGTCTTCCTGGAGCAGAACAAAAATGTATCATACAATTATTAGGTTCTGTAGAAGGACGTAGATCTGGGGATTTATTATGATGGAATATAGGCTGAACTGGATGGACAAATGTCTTTTTCCGGCCTTACTAACTATGTTACTATGTAAAAGTAGCACTACGTGTAAGAAGAGACATTTTTTGAGCCAAAAAGAGCCGGCTCTTTATGGTGAGCGGAGCCAAGTGAGCCGGATCACCAAAAAGAGCCGGACTGCCCATCACCACGTCCATCCATCCATCCCCTATCCTGTTAGTGGCCATCTGACTCCGCAGCAGCGCAGTGCTCCTGTGACAATGAAACCATCATAGTCTCTCATCCAAAGAAAGATCCAATATGTGATGTCCGCATGGGGTGTATTGAAATTCCGGAGTGCTGCCGCTGTAGTGTTAGGCTATGTGCACGCGTGGCGTATTGGACGTGCTGATTGGACGTTGTGTACAGATAGATAAAGTATATAATATATTCACTTAGATTTGTTTTGTGTGTGCATGGCGTGTGATATTACGGTCTTCGTATGTAAAAGAAGAGGTTGGACAAGGAACTGACATCACAATTATTTTATTTATTTTTTGTTAAATAATATATCTTTATTTAGCTTACAAAAACCCATACAAATCTGCAGAGAAAGCCGCATGAAAATACGGATCAAATCCACGCGGATTTTTACCTGTGTTTTCTGGCAGGAGAGGAAGAATCTGCGCAGAAAATTCCACAGGCAAATCCGCAACGTGTGCACATAGCCTTATACTGCCATTGTCTGGACTTTGCAGCCTCCTGCCCCGATCAGGAGTCAGATATTTAATAATAATTACACTCCATGCGGACATCACATAGTGGATCCTTCTTTGCATGTATTCTGGATATATTTCTTTCTCACTTTGACTGCTAGTAATATAGGCACACAGATATCTTTGGGTTGTATTACGCTATTTTTTGAATAGCAAACTGAATTAGATGGTATTAACAGGAATATATGCAACGATAGTGTTTGTTGTCTTATTAGTGCATTTGCTCTGTAGAACACTTAAAATCGTCTATCTGATATTTATTGATTTAAAGGGAATTTGTCACCTACTTTTGCTGCTTTAAACTGCGCCCACCGCCATCAGGAGCTTATCTACCGCATTCTGTAATACTGTAGATAAGCCCCAGATGTATCCTGAAAGATGAGAAAAACAAGTTATATTATACTCACTCAGGGGGGTCCGGTGCGGTCCGGGTCAGATGGGCGTCGCGGTCCAGGTCCGTTGGGCGTCGCGGTCCAGGTCCAGCGCCTCCTATCTTCAAACCATGTTGTCATCCTCCTTGCTTCTGTCGCGGCTCCTGTGCAGGTGTACTTTATCTGTACTGCTGAGGGCAGTGTAGAGTACTGCAGGGCGCAGGTGCCGGGAAAGGAGAGAGGGGCCCAGCGCCTGCGCACTGCAGTACTTTGCCTGCGCTCAACAGGGCAAATCAGTATGCCTGCACCGGAGCCGCAACAGGAAGCAAAGAAGAGAACGAAATCATATGAAAATGGGAGACGCCGGACCCCAGACCACAACGCCCATCGGACTCGGACCGCACCGGACCGCCCTTGGGTGAGTATAGTCTAACTTGTTTTTCTTGTCTTTCAGGTTACATCGGGGGGAGGGCTACTACAGGAGACCCAAGCCTTAAGATGGGCCACGGCCTGCGTCACAGTGGGCCACTGCATTGTGCTTGACCCCCTGGCTAAAATTTGCCAGCCAACCCGTTTAAACCATTATTCTTAGTGGGGTGCAATAATATTGTGAGGGGTCCACAAGAGACATAATACTACTTTCTAAAAAGTTTTACAACATTTTGACAGGTCGCAATTCACATTGAAGGCTTAGTTAGCTTGTCCAGATGAAGAACATGAGTATGAAGAAAAGAAACAATTTGTACAAATTAAAGCAAATTTGATATTTTTTTAAATAGAATAGATGCAATCTAGAGATTTTCCAGGAAAACTTTTAAAAATGCAAAAAATTAATAAATAAAAATGTTTCTAAGTTTACATTTTTCCTCAATATTTTATTTATTAATTTTCATGATATTTTTATGCGTCTGGTCTCTTGCCTTCAAAACATCAATATTCTGAACAATTCTCACAAGGAACTGTATAGTAGTATCTGTAAAATGACGAAATGGTGAAGTTATACAAACTTTTACTTACATTAAGTAAAACATCATGTGCAAAATCTGTGTTATTCATTTCTTGTTGTATATGTATGTTTAACCCCTTCATGACCCAGCCTATTTTGACCTTAAAGACCTTGCCGTTTTTTGCAATTCTGACCAGTGTCCCTTTATGAGGTAATAACTCAGGAACGCTTCAACGGATCCTAGCGGTTCTGAGATTGTTTTTTCGTGACATATTGGGCTTCATGTTAGTAGTAAATTTAGGTCAATAAATTCTGCGTTTATTTGTGATAAAAACGGAAATTTGGCGAAAATTTTGAAAATTTCGCAATTTTCACATTTTGAATTTTTATTCTGTTAAACCAGAGAGATATGTGACACAAAATAGTTAATAAATAACATTTCCCACATGTTTACTTTACATCAGCACAATTTTGGAAACAAAATTTTTTTTGGTTAGGAAGTTATAAGGGTTAAAATTTGACCAGCGATTTGTCATTTTTACAACGAAATTTACAAAACCATTTTTTTTAGGGACCACCTCACATTTGAAGTCAGTTTGAGGGGTCTATATGGCTGAAAATACCCAAAAGTGACACCATTCTAAAAACTGCACCCCTCAAGGTACTCAAAACCACATTCAAGAAGTTTATTAACCCTTCAGGTGCTTCACAGCAGCAGAAGCAACATGGAAGGAAAAAATGAACATTTAACTTTTTAGTCACAAAAATTATCTTTTAGCAACAATTTTTTTATTTTCCCAATGGTAAAAGGAGAAACTGAACCACGAAAGTTGTTGTCCAATTTGTCCTGAGTACGCTGATACCTCATATGTGGGGGTAAACCACTGTTTGGGCGCACGGCAGGGCTTGGAAGGGAAGGAGCGCCATTTGACTTTTTGAATCAAAAATTGGCTCCACTCTTTAGCGGACACCATGTCACGTTTGGAGAGCCCCCGTGTGCCTAAAAATTAGAGCTCCCCCACAAGTGACCCCATTTTGGAAACTAGACGCCCCAAGGAACTTATCTAGATGCATAGTGAGCACTTTGAACCCCCAGGTGCTTCACAAATTAATCCGTAATAATGAAAAAGTACTTTTTTTTCACAAAAAAATTCTTTTAGCCTCAATTTTTTCATTTTCACATGGGCAACAGGATAAAATGGATCCTAAAATGTGTTGGGCAATTTCTCCTGAGTACACCAATACCTCACATGTGGGGGTAAACCACTGTTTGGGCACATGGTAAGGCTCGGAAGGGAAGGAGCGCCATTTGACTTTTTGAATGAAAAATTATTTCCATCGTTAGCGGACACCATGTCGCGTTTGGAGAGCTCCTGTGTGCCTAAACATTGGCGCTCCCCCACAAGTGACCCCATTTTGGAAACTAGACCCCCCAAGGAACTTATTTAGATGCCTAGTGAGCACTTTAAACCCTCAGGTGCTTCAAAAATTGATCTGTAAAAATGAAAAAGTACTTTTTTTTCACAAAAAAATTCTTTTCGCCTCAATTTTTTCATTTTCACATGGGCAGTAGGGTAAAATGGATCATAAAATTTGTTGGGCAATTTCTCCCGAGTACGTCGATACCTCATATGTGGGGGTAAACCACTGTTTGGGCACTCGGCAGGGCTCGGAAGGGAAGGTGCGCCATTTGACTTTTTGAATGGAAAATTAGCTCCAATTGTTAGCGGACACCATGTCGCGTTTGGAGAGCCCCTGTGTGCCTAAACATTGGAGCTCCCCCACAAGTGACCCCATTTTGGAAACTAGACCCCCCAAGGAACTTATCTAGATGCATATTGAGCACTTTAAACCCCCATGTGCTTCACAGAAGTTTATAACGCAGAGCCATGAAAATAAAAAATAATTTTTCTTTCCTCAAAAATGATTTTTTAGCCTGGAATTTCCTATTTTGCCAAGGATAATAGGAGAAATTGGACCCCAAATATTGTTGTCCTGTTTGTCCTGAGTACGCAGATACCCAATATGTGGGGGTAAACCACTGTTTGGGCGCACGGCAGGGCTCGGAAGGGAAGGCACGCCATTTGGCTTTTTAAATGGAAAATTAGCTCCAATCATTAGCGGACACCATGTCACGTTTGGAGAGCCCCTGTGTGCCTAAACATTGGAGATCCCCCAGAAATGACACCATTTTGGAAACTAGACCCCCAAAGGAACTAATCTAGATGTGTGGTGAGGACTTTGAACCCCCAAGTGCTTCACAGAAGTTTATAACGCAGAGCCATGAAAAAAAAAAAAAAAATATTTTCTCAAAAATGATCTTTTAGCCTGCAATTTTTTATTTTCCCAAGGGTAACAGGAGAAATTTGACCCCAAAAGTTGTTGTCCAGTTTCTCCTGAGTATGATGATACCCCATATGTGGGGGTAAATCACTGTTTGGGCACATGCCGGGGCTCGGAAGTGAAGTAGTGACGTTTTGAAATGCAGACTTTGATGGAATGCTCTGTGGGCGTCACGTTGCGTTTGCAGAGCCCCTGATGTGGCTTAACAGTAGAAACCCCCCACAAGTGACCGCATTTTGGAAACTAGACCCCCAAAGGAACTTATCTAGATGTGTGGTGAGCACTTTGAACCCCCAAGTGCTTCATAGAAGTTTATAATGCAGAGCCGTGAAAATAATAAATACGTTTTCTTTCCTCAAAAATAATTATTTAGCCCAGAATTTTTATTTTCCCAAGGGTTACAGAAGAAACTGGACCCCAAAAGTTGTTGTCCAGTTTCTCCTGAGTACGCTGATACCCCATATGTGGGGGTAAACCACTGTTTGGGCACATGCCGAGGCTCGGAAGTGAAGTAGTGACGTTTTGAAATGCAGACTTTGATGGAATGCTCTGTGGGCGTCACGTTGCGTTTGCAGAGCCCCTGATGTGGCTTACCAGTAGAAACCCCCCACAAGTGACCGCATTTTGGAAACTAGACCCCGAAAGGAACTTATCTAGATGTGTGGTGAGCACTTTGAACCCCCAAGCGCTTCATAGAAGTTTATAATGCAGAGCCGTGAAAATAATAAATACGTTTTCTTTCCTCAAAAATAATTATTTAGCCCAGAATTTTTTAATTTTCCCAAGGGTAACAGGAGAAATTTGACCCCAATATTTGTTGTCCAGTTTCTCCTGAGTACGGTGATAACCCATATGTGGGGGTAAACTACTGTTTGGGCACATGCCGGGGCTTGGAATTGAAGTAGTGACGTTTTGAAATGCAGACTTTGATGGAATGCTCTGCGGGCGTCACGTTGCGTTTGCAGAGCCCCTGATGTGCCTAAACAGTAGAAACCCCCCACAAGTGACCCCATTTTGGAAACTAGACCCCGAAAGGAACTTATCTAGATGTGTGGTGAGCACTTTGAACCCCCAAGTGCTTCATAGAAGTTTATAATGCAGAGCCGTGAAAATAATAAATACGTTTTCTTTCCTCAAAAATAATTATTTAGCCCAGAATTTTTTATTTTCCCAAGGGTTACAGGAGAAATTGGACCCCAAAAGTTGTTGTCCAGTTTCTCCTGAGTACGCTGATACCCCATGAGTGGGGGTAAACCA
Organism: Ranitomeya imitator; assembly: GCF_032444005.1. Taxonomy (NCBI): domain Eukaryota; kingdom Metazoa; phylum Chordata; class Amphibia; order Anura; family Dendrobatidae; genus Ranitomeya; species Ranitomeya imitator. The sequence continues at coordinate 791,169,725 of NC_091282.1, read as the reverse complement.
CTGTTTGGGCACACGTCGGGGCTCAGAAGGGAAGTAGTGACTTTTGAAATGCAGACTTTGATGGAATGGTCTGCGGGTGTCACGTTGCGTTTGCAGAGCCCCTGGTGTGCCTAAACAGTAGAAACCCCCACAAGTGACCCCATTTTAGAAATTAGACCCCCCAAGGAACTTATCTAGATATGTGGTGAGCACTTTGAACCCCCAAGTGCTTCACAGACGTTTACAACGCAGAGCCGTGAAAATAAAAAATCATTTTTCTTTCCTCAAAAATTATGTTTTAGCAAGCATTTTTTTTGATTCACAAGGGTAACAGGAGAAATTGGACCCCAGTAATTGTTGCGCAGTTTGTCCTGAGTATGCTGGTACCCCATATGTGGGGGTAAACCACTGTTTGGGCACACGTCAGGGCTCGGAAGTGAGGGAGCACCATTTGACTTTTTGAATACGAGATTGGCTGGAATCAATGGTGGCGCCATGTTGCGTTTGGAGACCCCTGATGTGCCTAAACAGTGGTAACCCCTCAATTCTACCTCCAACACTAACCCCAACACACCCCTAACCCTAATCCCAACTGTAGCCATAACCCTAAACACAACCCTAACCGCAACACACCCCTAACCACAACCCTAACCCCAACACACCCCTAACCATAACCACAACCCTAATTCCAACCCTAACCCTAAGGCTATGTGCCCACGTTGCGGATTCGTGTGAGATATTTTCGCACCATTTTTGAAAAATCCGCGGGTAAAAGGCACTGCGTTTTACCTGCGGATTTTCCGCGGATTTCCAGTGTTTTTTGTGCGGATTTCACCTGCGGATTCCTATTGAGGAACAGGTGTAAAACGCTGCGGAATCCGCACAAAGAATTGACATGCTGCGGAAAATACAACGCAGCGTTTCCGCGTGGTATTTTCTGCACCATGGGCACAGCGGATTTGGTTTCCATATGTTTACATGGTACTGTAAACCTGATGGAACACTGCTGCGAATCCGCAGCCAAATCCGCACCGTGTGCACATAGCCTAATTCTAAAGGTATGTGCACACGCTGCGGAAAACGCTGCGGATCCGCAGCAGTTTCCCATGAGTTTACAGTTCAATGTAAACCTACGGGAAACAAAAATCGCTGTGCCCATGCTGCGGAAAAACTGCACGGAAACGCAGCGGTTTACATTCCGCAGCATGTCACTTCTTTGTGCGGATTCCGCAGCGGTTTTACAACTGCTCAAATAGAAAATCGCAGTTGTAAAACCGCAGTGAAATGCGCAGAAAAACCGCGGTAAATCCGCCATAAATCCGCAGCGGTTTAGCACTGCGGATTTATCAAATCCGCAGCGGAAAAATCCGCAGAGGACCAGAATACGTGTGCACATACCGAAACCCTAACCCTAGCCCTAACCCTAACCCTACCCCTAGCCCTAACCCTAACCCTAACCCTACCCCTAACCCTACCCCTACCCCTACCCCTAGCCCTAACCCTAACCCTACCCCTAGCCCTAACCCTAGCCCTAACCCTACCCCTAACCCTAACCCTACCCCTAACCCTACCCCTAACCCTACCCCTAACCCTAACCCTAACCCTATTCTAACATTAGTGGAAAAAAAAAAATTTCTTTATTTTTTTATTGTCCCTACCTACAGTGGGGCAAAAAAGTATTTAGTCAGTCAGCAATAGTGCAAGTTCCACCACTTAAAAAGATGAGAGGCGTCTGTAATTTACATCATAGGTAGACCTCAACTATGGGACACAAACTGAGAAAAAAAAATCCAGAAAATCACATTGTCTGTTTTTTTAACATTTTATTTGCATATTATGGTGGAAAATAAGTATTTGGTCAGAAACAAAATTTCATCTCAATACTTTGTAATATATCCTTTGTTGGCAATGACAGAGGTCAAACGTTTTCTGTAAGTCTTCACAAGGTTGCCACAAACTGTTGTTGGTATGTTGGCCCATTCCTCCATGCAGATCTCCTCTAGAGCAGTGATGTTTTTGGCTTTTCGCTTGGCAACACGGACTTTCAACTCCCTCCAAAGGTTTTCTATAGGGTTGAGATCTGGAGACTGGCTAGGCCACTCCAGGACCTTGAAATGCTTCTTACGAAGCCACTCCTTCGTTGCCCTAGCGGTGTGCTTTGGATCATTGTCATGTTGAAAGACCCAGCCACGTTTCATCTTCAATGCCCTTGCTGATGGAAGGAGGTTTGCACTCAAAATCTCACAATACATGGCCCCATTCATTCTTTCATGTACCCGGATCAGTCGTCTTGGCCCCTTTGCAGAGAAACAGCCCCAAAGCATGATGTTTCCACCGCCATGCTTTACAGTAGGTATGGTGTTTGATGGATGCAACTCAGTATTCTTTTTCCTCCAAACACGACAAGTTGTGTTTCTACCAAACAGTTCCAGTTTGGTTTCATCAGACCATAGGACATTCTCCCAAAACTCCTCTGGATCATCCAAATGCTCTCTAGCAAACTTCAGACGGGCCCGGACATGTACTGGCTTAAGCAGTGGGACACGTCTGGCACTGCAGGATCTGAGTCCATGGTGGCGTAGTGTGTTACTTATGGTAGGCCTTGTTACATTGGTCCCAGCTCTCTGCAGTTCATTCTCTAGGTCCCCCCACGTGGTTCTGGGATTTTTGCTCACCGTTCTTGTGATCATTCTGACCCCACGGGGTGGGATTTTGCGTGGAGCCCCAGATCGAGGGAGATTATCAGTGGTCTTGTATGTCTTCCATTTTCTAATTATTGCACCCACTGTTGATTTCTTCAGTCCAAGCTGGTTGGCTATTGCAGATTCAGTCTTCTCAGCCTGGTGCAGGGCTACAATTTTGTTTCTGGTGTCCTTTGACAGCTCTTTGGTCTTCACCATAGTGGAGTTTGGAGTCAGACTGTTTGAGGGTGTGAGCAGGTGTCTTTTTATACTGATAACAAGTTTAAACAGGTGCCATTACTACAGGTAATGAGCGGAGGAAAGAGGAGACTCTTAAAGAAGAAGTTACAGGTCTGTGAGAGCCAGAAATCTTGATTGTTTGTTTCTGACCAAATACTTATTTTCCACCATAATATGCAAAAAAAATGTTAAAAAAACAGACAATGTGATTTTCTGGATTTTTTTTCTCAGTTTGTCTCCCATAGTTGAGGTCTACCTATGATGTAAATTACAGATGCCTCTCATCTTTTTAAGTGGTGGAACTTGCACTATTGCTGACTGACTAAATACTTTTTTGCCCCACTGTATGGGGGTGACAAAGGGGGGGGGTCATTTATTATTTTTTTTATTTTGATCACTGAGATAGATTATATCTCAGTGATCAAAATGCACTTTGGAACGAATCTGCCGGCCGGCAGATTCGGCGGGCGCACTGCGCATGCGCCCGCCATTTTGGAAGATGGCGGCGCCCAGGGAGAAGACGGACGGGACCCCGGCTGGATCGGTAAGTATGATGGGGTGGGGGGGGACCACGGGGGGGGGATCGGAGCACGGGGGGGGAATCGGAGTGCGGGAGGGGTGGAACGGAGCACGGGGGGCGTGGAACGGAGCACGGGGGGGCTGGAATGGAGCACGGGGGGGTGGAACGGAGCACCGGGGGGGGTGGATCGGAGTGCAGGGGGGGTGATTGGAGCACGGGGGGTGATTGGAGCACGGGGGGAGCGGACAAGAGCACGGGGGGGAGCGGAGCACTGGACGGAGGGGAGCCGGAGCAGTGTACCGGCCAGATCGGAGGGCTGGGGGGGCGATCGGTGGGGTGGGGTGGGGGCATACTAGTATTTCCAGCCATGGCCGATGATATTTCAGCATCGGCCATGGCTGGATTGTAATATTTCACCCGTTATAATGGGTGAAATATTACAAATCGCTCTGATTGGCCGTTTCACTTTCAACAGCCAATCAGAGCGATCGTAGCCACGAGGGGGTGAAGCCACCCCCCCTGGGCTAAACTACCACTCCCCCTGTCCCTGCAGATCGGGTGAAATGGGAGTTAACCCTTTCACCCGATCTGCAGGGACGCGATCTTTCCATGACGCCGCATAGGCGTCATGGGTCGGATTGGCACCGACTTTCATGACGCCTACGTGGCGTCATGGGTCGGGAAGGGGTTAAAGCTGTAAGAGCTGCTTTCTTTCTAAATCAGAGATTTCAATATGCAGCATAGGCATAGAATTCTAGAACAAATATCTAAATATCTACAGCCATCATTAGAGGAAAGGATGAACTAATTGTATACTGCTCATACATGGAATGCAATGATAAAAAAATACAGTATATGTAATATACCTGTAATCTCTCCTACTGGCGGCTGCAGACATAATCTAATGTATTTCTGTATACAGGGAACTCCCCCTACTGGTGGCTGCAGACAGAATCTCATCATGTATCTCTGCATACAGGGAGCTCCCCCTAGTGGTGGCTGCAGATAGGATCTTATCATGTATCTCTGTGTTGTGAATTCCGCTCTTGGGCTCCTTCCGGTGGTTGTAAGTGGCACTTTTGTGAGTTCTGCTCTTGGGCTCCCTCCGGTGGTTTTAAGTGGAATGGCTGCTCCTTGGATTTAGCAGTCTGCAGCTGCTTCCACTAATTGTCTTTCTGCTCGGCTTTTATGCCTGGCTCTTCCCTTCAGCCAGTGCCACTTGTCAATGGTTCCTGGTTGGATTCACATCTCTGCTTGGATTTCCCTGATATCCTGACCAGTTCAGCAAAGATAAGTCCTTGCTTTGCTCTTTTCTGTCCACATGTTGTGGACTTAATTGTTCTGTACATTCTATGTTTTTGTCCAGCTTGTCAGTATGGATTTATTCAGTTAAGCTGGAAGCTCTGGGAAGCAGAATTACCCTCCACACATCTAGTCAGGTGTGGAGATTTTTGTAAACTCTGTGTGGATTTTTCTAGTTTTTAATACTGACCGCACAGTATTCTGTCCTGTTCTATCTATCTAGCTAGACTGGCCTCCTTTGCTACATCCTGGTTTCATTCTACGTATGTCATTTCCCTCTCCACTCACAGTCATTATTTGTGGGGGGCTATCTATTCTTTGGGGATTTTCTCTGATGCAAGATAACTTTCCTGTTTCTATCTTTAGGGGTAGTTAGTTCTCAGGCTGTGACGAGGTGTCTAGGGAGCGACAGAAACATCCCACGGCTACTTCTAGTGTTGTGTTGAGCTTAGGAACTGCGGTCAGTACAGGTACCACCTCCTTCGGAGCTCGTCCCATGTTGCTCCTAAACCACCAGTTCATAACAGTACAAGTGGCCAAAAATGAATTAAATGCATCTCAAAAGAAGAAAAAAGAAATTCTGAGCCATTTTTTTTTCTGCACTCTGTGTTGTCTTTTTTTTCCTCTTGATCTCTGGGTGGTTCAGGATTTTGGCGCTGGCATGGATGTTCAGGGTTTGTTTTCTCGTGTGGATCAACTTGCTGCAAGAGTACAGAGTATCCAAGATTATGTTTTCCAGACTCCGGCTTTAGAGCCTAAAATTCCTACTCCTGATTTGTTTTTTGGGGACAGATTCAAGTTTTTGAACTTTAAAAATAACTGCAAATTGTTTTTTGCTTTGAAACCCTGTTCTTCTGGTGATCCCATTCAGCAAGTTAAAATCATCATATCCTTGCTGCGTGGTGACCCTCAGGACTGGGCATTTTCCCTTGAATCAGGTGATCCGGCATTGCTGAATGTAGACACATTTTTTCAAGCGCTCGGATTATTGTATGATGAACCTAATTCTGTGGATCATGCAGAAAAAACCCTGTTGGCCCTGTGTCAGGGTCAGGAAGCGGCAGAATTATACTGCCAGAAATGTAGAAAATGGTCTGTGCTCACTAAATGGAATGAGGATGCTCTGGCTGCAATTTTCAGAAAAGGTCTTTCTGAAGCCCTTAAAGATGTTATGGTGGGCTTCCCTACGCCTGCTGGTTTGAGCGAATCTATGTCTCTAGCCATTCAGATTGATCGGTGTCTGCGCGAGCGCAAAGCTGTGCACCATATGGCAGTGTCCTCTGAGCAGAGTCCTGAGCCTATGCAATGTGATAGGATTTTGACTAGAACAGAACAGCAGGAATTCAGACGTCAGAATAGGCTGTGTTTTTACTGTGGTGATTCTGCTCATGTTATTTCTGATTGCCCTAAGCGTACTAAGAGGGTCGCTAGGTCTGTTACCATCAGTACTGTACAGCCTAAATTTCTCTTATCTGTGACCCTGATTTGCTCATTATCGTCCTTTTCTGTCATGGCATTTGTGGATTCAGGCGCTGCCCTGAACTTAATGGACTTAGAATTCGCCAGGCGCTGTGGTTTTTCCTTGCAGCCTTTGCAGAGCCCTATTCCTTTGGGGGCATTGATGCTACACCATTGGCCAAGGATAAACCTCAGTACTGGACGCAGATGACCATGTGCATGGCTCCAGCACATCAGGAAGATTGCCGTTTTCTGGTGTTGCATAACCTGCATGATGTTGTTGTACTGGGTTTTCCATGGTTACAGGAACATAATCCGGTGCTGGATTGGAAAACTATGTCTGTGACTAGTTGGGGTTGTCAAGGGGTACATAGTGACGTTCCTTTGATGTCAAATTCCTCTTCCCCCTCTTCTGAGGTCCCTGAGTTTTTGTCGGATTTCCAGGATGTATTTGATGAGCCCAAGTCCAGTTCCCTTCCTCCACATAGGGACTGTGATTGTGCTATTGACTTGATTCCTGGCTGCAAGTTCCCTAAGGGCCGACTTTTCAATCTTTCTGTGCCAGAGCATGCCGCCATGCGGAGTTATGTTAAGGAGTCTTTGGAGAAGGGGCATATTCGTCCGTCTTCGTCACCATTGGGAGCGGGTTTCTTTTTTGTTGCTAAGAAGGATGGCTCCTTGAGACCCTGTATAGATTATCGTCTTCTTAATAAGATCACGGTCAAATTACAATACCCCTTGCCTTTGCTTTCCGATTTGTTTGCTCGGATTAAGGGGGCTAGTTGGTTTACTAAGATTGACCTTCGAGGGGCATATAATCTTGTTCGTATTAAACAGGGTGACGAATGGAAAACTGCATTTAATACGCCCGAAGGCCATTTTGAATACCTTGTGATGCCTTTCGGGCTCTCTAATGCTCCATATGTGTTCCAATCCTTCATGCATGATATTTTCCGCAATTATCTTGATAAATTCATGGTTGTATATTTGGATGATATTTTGATTTTTTCCGATGATTGGGAGTCTCATGTGAAGCAGGTCAGGATGGTATTCCAGATCCTTCGTGATAATGCTTTGTTTGTGAAGGGGTCTAAGTGCCTATTCGGAGTTCAGAAGATCTCTTTTTTGGGTTTTATTTTTTCTCCCTCGTCTATGGAAATGGATCCTGTTAAGGTCCAAGCCATTCATGACTGGATTCAACCCACATCTGTGAAGAGCCTTCAGAAATTTTTGGGCTTTGCTAATTTCTATCGCCGTTTCATTGCCAACTTTTCCAGTGTGGTTAAGCCCCTTACTGATTTGACGAAGAAAGGCGCTGATGTGACGAATTGGTCCTCTGCGGCTGTTGAGGCCTTTCAGGAGCTTAAACGCCGATTTACTTCTGCCTCTGTGTTGCGTCAGCCGGATGTTTCTCTTCCTTTTCAGGTTGAGGTTGACGCTTCTGAGATTGGGGCAGGGGCTGTTTTGTCTCAGAGGAATTCTGATGGTTCTTTGATGAAACCGTGTGCTTTTTTTTCCAGAAAGTTTTCGCCTGCGGAGCGCAATTATGACGTCGGCAATCGTGAGTTGTTGGCTATGAAGTGGGCAATTGTGGAGTGGCGACATTGGCTTGAGGGAGCCGAGCACCGCGTTGTGGTCTTGACTGATCATAAGAATCTGATTTACCTCGAGTCGGCCAAGCGGCTGAACCCTAGACAGGCTCGATGGTCCCTGTTTTTCTCCCGTTTTGATTTTGTGGTCTCGTATCTTCCGGGATCTAAGAATGTTAAGGCTGATGCCCTCTCTAGAATTTTTTTGCCTGATTCTCCTGGAGTCCTTGAGCCGGTTGGCATTCTTAAGGAAGGGGTGATTCTTTCTGCCATCTCCCCTGATTTGCGGCGGGTGCTTCAGGAATTTCAGGCTGATAAACCTGACCGCTGTCCAGTGGGGAAGCTGTTTGTTCCTGATAGATGGACAAGTAAGGTAATTTCTGAGGTTCATTGTTCAGTGTTGGCTGGTCATCCTGGGATTTTTGGTTGCTAGGTCCTTTTGGTGACCTTCCTTGTGCGTGCTTTTGTGCAGTCCTGTGGGACTTGCACCCGGGCCAAACCTTGCTGTTCCCGCGCTAGTGGGTTGCTTTTGCCTTTGCCGGTCCCTGAGAGGCCCTGGACGCATATTTCCATGGATTTTATTTCGGATCTTCCTGTTTCCCAGAAGATGTCCGTTATCTGGGTGGTTTGTGACCGGTTCTCTAAAATGGTCCATCTGGTACCTTTGCCTAAGTTGCCTTCCTCCTCAGATTTAGTTCCATTGTTTTTTCAGCATGTGGTTCGTTTGCATGACATTCCGGAGAATTTTGTGTCTGGCAGAGGTTCTCAGTTTGTTTCTAGGCTTTGGCGGGCCTTTTGTGCTAGGATGGGCATTGATTTGTCTTTTTCTTTGGCGTTTCATCCTCAGACAAATGGCCAAACTGAGCGAACTAATTAGACCTTGGAAACCTATTTGAGATGCTTTGTGTCTGCTGATCAGGATGATTGGGTGGCTTTCTTGCCGTTGGCCGAGTTTGCCCTTAATAATAGGGCTAGTTCGGCTACTTTGGTTTCACCTTTCTTTTGTAATTTTGATTTTCATCCTCGTTTTTCTTCGGGGCAGGTTGAGCCTTCTGATTGTCCTGGTGTGGATTCTGTGGTGGACAGGCTGCAGCAGATTTGGACTCATGTGGTAGACAATATGACGTTGTCTCAGGAAAAGGCTCAACGTTTTGCTAACCGCCGTCGGTGTGTTGGTCCCCGGCTTTGTGTGGGGGATTTGGTTTGGTTGTCTTCTCGTCATGTTCCTATGAAGGTTTCTTCCCCTAAGTTTAAGCCTCGGTTAATTGGTCCTTATAAGATTTCTGAAATTATCAAACCGGTGTCTTTTCGTTTGGCTCTTCCAGCCTCTTTTGCCATTCATAATGTTTTCCATAGATCTTTGTTACGAAGATATGTGGTGCCCGTTGTTCCCTCGGTTGATCCTCCTGCCCCGGGGTGTGGGTTGAGGGAGAGTTGGAATATGAGGTTGAGAAAATTTTGGATTCTCGTTTTTCGAGGCGGAGGCTTCAGTATCTTGTCAAGTGGAAGGGTTATGGCCAGGAGGATAATTCTTGGGTTGTTGCCTCCGATGTCCATGCCGCCGATTTGGTTCGTGCTTTTCACTTGGCTCGTCCTGATGGCCTGGGGGCTCTGGTGAGGGTTCGGTGACCCCTCCTCAAAGGGGGGGTACTGTTGTGAATTCCGCTCTTGGGCTCCCTCCGGTGGTTGTAAGTGGCACTTTTGTGAGTTCTCTTGGGCTCCCTCCGGTGGTTTTATGTGGAATGGCTGCTCCTTGGATTTAGCAGTCTGCAGCTGCTTCCACTAATTGTCTTTCTGCTCGGCTTTTATGCCTGGCTCTTCCCTTCAGCCAGTGCCACTTGTCAATGGTTCCTGGTTGGATTCACATCTCTGCTTGGATTTCAATGATATCCTGACCAGTTCAGCAAAGATAAGTCCTTGCTTTTGCTCTTTTCTGTCCACATGTTGTGGACTTAATTGTTATGTACATTCTATGTTTTTGTCCAGCTTGTCAGTATGGATTTATTCAGTTAAGCTGGAAGCTCTGGGAACCAGATTTACCCTCCACACCATTAGTCGGGTGTGGAGATTTTTGTAAACTCTGTGTGGATTTTTCTAGTTTTTAATACTGACCGCACAGTATTCTGTCCTGTTCTATCTATCTAGCTAGACTGGCCTCCTTTGCTACGTCCTGGTTTCATTCTACGTATGTCATTTCCCTCTCCACTCACAGTCACTATTTGTGGGGGCTATCTATTCTTTGGGGATTTTCTCTGAGGCAAGATAGTTTTCCTGTTTCTATCTTTAGGGGTAGTTAGTTCTCAGGCTGTGACGAGGTGTCCAGGGAGTGACAGGAACATCCCACGGCTACTTCTAGTGTTGTGTTGAGCTTAGGAACTGCGGTCAGTACAGGTACCACCTCCTTCAGAGCTCGTCCCATGTTGCTCCTAAACCACCAGTTCATAACATCTCTGTATACAGGGAGCTCCCTCTAGTGGTGACTGCAGACAGGATCTTATCATGTATCTCTGAAAACAGGGAGCTCCCCCTAGTAGTGACTGCAGACAGGATCTTATCATGTATCTGTGTACAGGGAGCTCCCCCTAGTGGTAGCTGCAGACAGGATCTTATCATGTATCTCTATACAGGTAGCTCTCCCTAGTGGTGGCTGCAGATAGAATCTTATCATGTATCTCTGTATACATGGAGCTCACACTAGTGGTGACTGCAGACAGAATATTATCATGCATCTCTGTATATAAGAAGCTCCCCCTAATGGTGGCTGCAGACAGAATCTTATCATTTATCTGTATAAAGGGAGTTCCCCTAGTGGTGGGTGCAGACAGGAACCTTATGATGTATCTCTGTATACAGGGAGCTCCTCCTAGTGGTGGCTGCAGACAGGATCTTATCATGTATCTCTGTATACTGGGAGTTCTTCCTAGTGGTGAGTGCAGACAGGATCTTATCATGTATCTCTGTATACAGGGAGCTCCCCCTAGTGGTGGCTGCAGATAGAATCTTATCATGTATCTCTGTATACATGGAGCTCCCACTAGTGTTGACTGCAGACAGAATATTATCATGCATCTCTGTATATAAGAAGCTCCCCCTAATGGTGGCTGCAGACAGAATCTTATCATTTATCTGTATAAAGGGAGTTCCCCTAGTGGTGGGTGCAGACAGGAACCTTATGATGTATCTCTGTATACAGTGAACTCCCCCTAGTGGTGGCTGCAGACAGGATCATATCATGTATCTCTGTATACAGGGAGCTCTGTTGTGAATTCTGTTGTCGAACTCCCTCCTGTGGTCGTGAATGGTACTTCGGCGAGTTCTGTCCATGGACTCCCTCTGGTGGCTGTGAGTGAAGCTGCTGCTTGTGAGGTTCCTTGCACAGGTGACGTGGTTTATCCTTTGGTTGTCTGCTCTATTTAACTCCACTCAGATTGTTACTCCATGCCAGCTGTCAATGTTCCTGCATTGGTTCAGTTCGCTCTTGGATCTTTCTGGTGACCTGTCTTCTCCAGCAGAAGCTAAGTTCCTGATAGTTATTATTTGTTCATTGTTTCCTTGTCCAGCTGGTTATCATGATTTTGTCTTGCTAGCTGGAAGCTCTGGGATGCAGAGTGGCACCTCCGCACCGTGAGTCGGTGCGGAGGTCTTTTTGCACACTCTGCGTGGTCTTTTGTAGTTTTTGTGCTTACCGCAAAGATACCTTTCCTATCCTCTGTCTGTTTAGTAAGTCTGGCCTCCCTTTGCTGAAACCTGTTTCATTTCTTCGTTTGTGACGTCATCTTTACTCACAGTCAATATATGTGGGGGGCTGCCTTTTCCTTTGGGGAATTTCTCTGAGGCAAGGTAGGCTTTATTTTCTATCTCTAGGGCTAGCTAGCTCTGAGGCTGTGAAGAGGCGTCTAGGGAGAGTCAGGAACGCTCCACGGCTATTTCTAGTGTGTGTGATAGGATTAGGGATTGCGGTCAGCAGAGTTCCCACTTCCCAGAGCTTGTCCTGTGTGAGTTTAACTATCAGGTCGTGCCGGGTGCTCCTAACCACCAGGTCATAACAGAGCTCCTCCTAGTAGTGGCTGCAGACAGGATCTTATCATGTATCTCTGTATACTGGGAGATCTTCCTAGTGGTGAGTGCAGACAGGATCTTATCATGCATCTCTGTATACAGGGAGGTCCCCCTAGTGGTGGCTGCAGACAGGATTTTATCATGCATCTCTGTATACAGGGAGCTCCCCCTAGTGGTGGCTGTAGACAGGATCTTATCATGTATCTCTGTATACAGGGAGCTCCCCCTAGTGGTGAATGCAGACAGAATATTATCATGTATGTCTGTATACAGGGAGCTCCCCCTAGTGGTGGCTGCAGACAGAATATTATCATGTATCTCTGTATATAAGAAGCTCCCCCTAATGGTGGCTGCAGACAGAATATTATCATTTATCTGTATAAAGGGAGTTCCCCTAGTGGTGGGTACAGACAGGAACCTTATGATGTATCTCTTTATACAGGGAGCTCCCCCTAGTGGTGGCTGCAGACAGGATCTTATCATGTATTTCTGTATACAGGGAGCTCCCCTTAGTGGTGGCTGCAGACAGAATATTATCATGTATCTCTGTATATAAGAAGCTCCCCCTAATGGTGGCTGCAGACAGAATATTATCATTTATCTATATAAAGGGAGTTCCCCTAGTGGTGGGTGCAGACAGGAACCTTATGATGTATCTCTGTATACAGGGAGCTCCTCTTAGTGGTGGCTGCAGACAGGATCTTATTATGTATCTCTGTATACAGGGAGCTCTCCCTAGTGGTGGCTGCAGACAGAATCTTATCATGTATCTCTGTATACTGGGAGCTTCCCCTAGTGGTGGCTGCAGACAGGATCTTATCATGTATCATGTATTAAATTCATAGCCATGAGTCTGACCAGACGTGTCTGACCATCTTAGAAATTGCATTTTTAAATTGCAGTTTTTTAATTGCTATGAATTAGACTAGAATTCCATGGGGCATTTGAGCATTCATCACTGCTGTACTTTCATCATCCTCATCACCACCTGTATCCTCTAATCAAGCTGTTTTGTCTACCCACAGGTATGCTGCTGTCCATCTACTCTGCCTTTCCTGCAATGTGTGTTTATGTGAACTGCATATAATTCCCACCTGGTATGCTGCTGTCCATCTACTCTGCCTTTCCTGCAATGTGTGTTTATGTGAACTGCATATAATTCCCACCTGGTATGCTGCTGTCCATCTACTCTGCCTTTCCTGCAATGTGTGTTTATGTGAACTGCATATAATTCCCACCTGGTATGCTGCTGTCCATCTACTCTGCCTTTCCTGCAATGTGTGTTTATGTGAACTGCATATAATTCCCACCTGGTATGCTGCTGTCCATCTACTCTGCCTTTCCTGCAATGTGTGTTTATGTGAACTGCATATAATTCCCACCTGGTATGCTTTGCTTACCCATTGTTTTCTATCCATTCGTATTTCACTTCCCTTGCTTCTTGCTTGCATACCTGAGTGGCCATCTACCCCACCCCCTCTTTATAACCTGGCTTAACTGTGAACATGTGCTCTGGACACACACGCCCACATCCTCCCTCTCAGCTGTGAGCCCTTAGGTGCCCATAAATTCATAGCCATGAGTCTGACCAGACGTGTCTGACCATCTTAGAAATTGCATTTTTAAATTGCTATGAATTAGACTAGAATTGGACTGGAATTGACTGGAAGGTAAAGGAATAGAAAACCACTATAATGTTTCGGTTTCTTTTCACATTCACCCCCATACTACTCTATTTCTTCCTATCTCCTGTAGTCCCTCCACCCAGTAAAGAACTAGTCATTTCTCCCTCCATCCTCTCCAGTCATCTCACCTCCTCCACAGAACTATTCCTCCACATACAATCCTTTCTCGCCAGGCACACACGGCCACATCATGACCTATCCAGCTCACACCTTCTAACGCTCTGTCTGCTGCTCCTCATTGCTGGCGACATATCCCCAAATCCTGGCCCTCCTCATCACATCCCCACACTCATTTCTAATCCCCTGCCACGATCCTCTACACGTCCTCGCAACCACAGTAACCTCATACCCATTCATCCTGCCCCCACTCCCCCAATTTCCCTATCTGGAGCACTATGGAACGCACGCTCTGTCTGCAATAAACTTCCATTTATCCATGACCTCTTTATCAATAACAAACTCTCCTTCCTCGGCATCACTGAAACCTGGCTCACCCCTTCTGACACAGCCTCCCCTGCGGCACTCTCTTACGGTGGCTTCCACCTTTCTCACACACCCCGCCCCAGCAGCAAGCATGGCGGAGGAGTTGGTTTTCTCCTGTCAGATAACTGCTCCTTCACCCCAATCCCACTGCCACCCTCTGTTATCCTCCCTTCCTTTGAGGTGCACTCTGTGCGCATCTACTCCCCCTCCAACCTCCAACTGGCTGTCATCTACCGTCCCCCAGGGCCAGCCACCACCTTCTTCGACCACTTCACCACCTGGCTACTCCACTTCCTCGCCGCCGACATCCCCACTATCATCATGGGCGACTTCAACATCCCCATTGACACTTCCCTCTCAGCTGCCACTAAACTTCTATCTCTCACTTCCTCCTTTGGCCTCACTCAATGGTCTTCTACAGCCACCCACAAAGATGGTCACACACTGGACCTCATTCTCACCCGCCTCTGCTCCCTATCTAACCTCTCAAACTCACCTCTTCCTCTTTCTGACCACAACCTACTTACATTCTCTTCCCTTTCCACTCCTTGTCTACAACCCCCACCCCACAAACTCTCACACCCTCGCAGAAATCTTAAACACCTTGATCTTCACTCACTCTCTGAATCCCTCCTCCCTCTCACAGACATAAGCTCCCTACACAATGCGGATGATGCTGCCACTCTATATAACACCACAATAGCTGCAGCTTTGGAATCTCTTGCCCCTCTCACACATACCAAAGCTCGCAAAATCAACAGACAACCCTGGCACACCAGCATGACAAAAGAACTGAGGCGAGCTTCCAGAGCTGCTGAGCGCAGATGGAAAAGATCCCACTCCATCGAGCACTTCATCGCATTCAAACAGTCCCTCACTGCTTTCAAAACCATGCTCGCCACAGCAAAACAAACCTACTTCTCATCTCTCATATCCTCCCTGTCTCACAACCCCAAACAGTTATTCAACACCTTCAACTCTCTCCTCCGTCCCCCAGCACCTCCTCCCTCCCCACTCATCTCAGCTGAAGACTTCGCCTCATTTTTCAAGCAGAAAATTGAGAACATCAGAGACAATTTTAGTAAACAACCCCCAGAACCCTTCCTCCCAACTACCCAGCCCTCCACCTCCAAAACCAACTTCTCCACCATTACAGAAGACGGACTCTCCACTCTACTCTCAAGATCGCATCTCACCACCTGTGCACTTGACCCACTCCCATCCCACTTCATCCCAAACCTCACCACAGTCTTCATCCCAACCCTAACCCATCTCTTTAACCTATCACTAACAACTGGCATTTTCCCCTCAAGCTTTAAACATGCCACAATCACACCTATCCTCAAAAAGCCCTCTCTTGACCCATCCTCTGTATCTAGCTATCGCCCTATATCACTTCTCCCCTTTGCCTCAAAACTACTGGAACAACATGTCCATATTGAACTGTCCTCCCATCTATCTTCCTGCTCCTTCTTCGACCGCTTTCAATCAGGCTTCCGGTCACACCACTCCACTGAAACTGCCCTAACTAAGGTCACCAATGACCTATTAACCGCCAAGAGCAAGCGACACTACTCTGTCCTCCTCCTCCTGGACCTGTCCTCTGCCTTTGACACAGTGGACCATTCCCTGCTGCTGCAGACCCTCTCATCCCTTGGCATCACAGAATTGGCCCTATCCTGGATCTCATCATACCTAACTGACCGCACATTCAGCGTCTCCCACTCACACACCACCTCCTCACCTCGCCCCCTATCTGTCGGAGTCCCGCAAGGTTCAGTTCTAGGACCCCTGCTCTTCTCCATCTACACCTTTGGCCTGGGACAGCTCATAGAATCTCACGGCTTTCAGTATCATCTCTATGCTGACGACACACAGATCTACATCTCTGGACCAGATATCACCTCCCTACTAACCAGAATCCCTCAATGTCTGTCTGCTATTTCATCCTTCTTCTCCACTAGATTTCTAAAACTTAACATGGACAAAACAGAATTCATCATCTTTCCCCCATCTCACGCGATCTCCCCAACGAACCTATCCATTACAGTAAACGGCTGCCCACTCTCCCCAGTCCCACAAGCCCGCTGTCTTGGGGTAATCCTTGACACTGATCTCTCCTTTAAACCACATATCCAAACCCTTTCCACTTCCTGCCGCCTCCAACTCAAAAATATTTCACGGATCCGCACATTCCTAAACTAAGAATCTGCAAAAACCCTAGTCCATGCCCTCATCATCTCTCGCCTTGACTACTGTAACCTCCTGCTCTGTGGCCTCCCCTCTAACACTCTTGCACCCCTCCAATCTATTCTAAACTCTGCTGCCCGACTAATCCACCTGTCCCCCCGCTATTCCCCGGCCTCTCCCCTCTGTCAATCCCTGCACTGGCTCCCCATCACCCAGAGACTCCAGTACAAAAGCCTAACCATGACATATAAAGCCATCCACAACCTGTCTCCTCCATACATCTGTGACCTCGTCTCCCGGTACTTTCCTGCACGCAACCTCCGATCCTCACAAGATCTCCTTCTCTACTCCCCTATTATCTCCTCTTCCCACAATCGCATACAAGATTTCTCTCGTGCATCCCCCCTACTCTGGAATGCTCTACCACAACATATCAGACTCTCGCCTACCATCGAAACCTTCAAAAAGAACCTGAAGACCCACCTCTTCCGACAAGCCTACAACCTGCAGTAACCACCGATTGACCAAACCGCTGCACGGCCAGCTCTACCCTCACCTACTGTATCCTCACCCATCCCTTGTAGATTGTGAGCCCTCGCGGGCAGGGTCCTCTCTCCTCCTGTACCAGTTGTGACTTGTATTTTTCAAGATTATTGTACTTGTTTTATTATGTATACCCCTCCTCACATGTAAAGCGCCATGGAATAAATGGCGCTATAATAATAAATAATAATAATAATAATAATGTATCTCTGTATACAGGGAGCTCCCCCTAGTGGTGAATGCAGACAGAATATTATCATGTATCTCTGTGTACAGGGAGCTCCCCCTAGTGGTGGCTGCAGACAGAATATTATCATGTATCTCTGTATATAAGAAGCTCCCCCTAATGGTGGCTGCAGGTAGAATCTTATCATTTATCTGTATAAAGGGAGTTCCCCTAGTGGTGGGTACAAACAGGAACCTTATGATGTATCTCTCTATACAGGGAGCTCCCCCTAGTGGTGGCTGCAGACAGGATCTTATCATGTATCTCTGTACACAAGGAGCTCCCCCTAGTGGTGGCTGCAGACAGGATCTTATCATGTATCTCTGTATACAGGGAGCTCCCCCTAGTGGTGGTTACAGGCAGTCTGAATTTTATCACCTAATTCTAGATTCATACAAGGAATTTGTAGTAGAATATCTGAGCTCTCACTGCTATAAAGATGCATTAAGACAATAGCATCCTAGCTAATTTAAATATTGGGCCAATATATTTTTATAACATTTTATCTATGGTGCACATTTACTTATAATGCTCATATTCTGATTACTCTTGATATTTTTCTTTTAACACATTTTATTCATTACACATCTTTTATCGGGATATCATATTATCATGCATTTAAAAACCCCTGATTATTGAATTTTCTCTTTCCATACAAGTTTTAATATCAGGATTTAAAGTATTAACTATAGAAAACTTTTCTCCATGGTAACACATTGCATTCATAGGAAACTCTCGCTTTACAGTCTGTCTGCATTTCGCTTGGAATTTTTAATTGAAGCCAATTATTAAGAATCTGTTATGTATAATTATAGTCAAACAGATTTCCAAGTGTCAGAGAAATCACTAACTTACAAATTGGTTGTATCTACACCGAGTAGACATTTGCACATTGTTATTATTATTATTATAATTCATATTATTATTCTAATATGATTAATTACTATTGTCTTTATCATTTATGTAAATAAAAAAAGATTTAACTCTAATATAATTTCATATTACCAAGTTACTAAGTATCATGAAGACAACTATTTTACATAAAACCCATTAGGGCACTTGGCCATCATAGAGGATGGTTGCCCACTTGGTTTCACCCATGTATCACATTTGAAGGCTTCACTTCACACTAGACCATGGAAATCAAGGTCCCAGAGTCTGGAGGAAGAGTGGAGAGGCCACAATCCAAGCTGCTGGAGGTCTAATGTGAAGTTTCCACAATCATTGATGGTTTCGGGAGCCATGTCACCGGCTGGTGTAGGTCTTCTGTGTTTTATCAAGACCAAAGTCAGCGCAGCCGTCTACCAGGACATTTTAGAGCACTTCATGCTTCCCTCTGCCGACAAGCTTCTTGGAGATGGAAATGTCTTTCTCCAGCAGGACTTGGCACCTGTCCACACTGCCAAAAGTACCAATACCTGGTTTACAAACAACAGTATCACTGAGCTTGATTGGCAGCAAACTCGCCTGACCTTAACCCTGTAGAGAATCTATGGGGTATTGTCAAGAGGAAGATGAGAGACACGAGACCCAACAATGCAGACGAGCTGAAGGCTGCTATCAAAGCAACCTGGGCTTCCATAACACCTCAGCAGTGCCACAGACTGATCACCTCCATGCCACGCTGCATTGATGCAGTAATTGATGCCAAAGGAGCCCCGACCAAGTATTGAGTGCATTTACTGAACATACATTTCAGTAGACCAACATTTCGGATTTTAAAATCATTTATCAAGCTGGTGTTAAAAAGTATTCTAATTTACTGAGATAGTGACTTCTGGGTTTTCATTGCCTGTAAGCCATAATCATCAACATTAACAGAAATAAACATGTAAAATAGATAACACTATTTGTAATGACTCTATATAATATATAGGTTTCACTGTTTGTATTGAAGAACTGAAATAAATTAACTTTTTGATGACATTCTAATTTTGTGAGATGCACCTGTAGGTCACATCCCACCTACATTACTGTTAGAGACACATATAGCTCACATCCAGCCTTTATTACTGGGAGATACACACTTACTAGGCTTGAAAGACAAAGCTTGCATCCAGTACCTAATACTGACAGAGACACATAGACCTCACATTAAGCTTACATTACTTAAAATGACTCACAAGCATCACAACCAGCCTATGTTACTCTGAAAGACACTCGGATCTCATGACCAGCCAAAGAAAGCTGGAGATAGGTACAGAGCTCACATCAAGCCTATATTACTGCCAAAAAAAACCAGACCTTTTATCCAGCCTATATTCCTGGGAAATAAAATCAGACCTTATATCCAACCTATATTCCTGGGAAATAAAATCAGACCTTATATCCAACCTATATTTCTGGGAAAGACAAATGGAGCTCACATCAAGCCATAAGAGGGCACCAATACAATGGCACATGATAAGTCGGTAGTCTGGTCACAGATTTTTACACTTTTTGAGGTGGCTGGAGGAAGCTGATTTTAGTAGGGGACACTGTACTATTAGACATTAGACCCTGCAGTGCCATCTAGTGGGCAGAGCAACTGAAACATTCTGATACATATTTGTAAATACTGCAAAATACTATTAATAATTAGAATTTAACATTTGCATGTAAAACTATATCGCTGTTCTAAAATCATAGGGAAAAATCCCATAGGATTATTGATGCAGCCGGTGAGTGAGTAATTTTTTTTTTTCGGTGAGATTATTGCGCTCAGTCTTATCTTTTTTTTCTCTCTACCACATCTCTAATATGCAATGCTGACTTATTACTCCGGGCAGAAAAGAACGGTTACTATGCTGGAATATTAAGCAGGCGGCAAACACTGCCGATAACAGACATGGTATTCTGCGCAACCAGATCCAGTCATTGTAAACCATCAATACTATTACTCCAATCGGTTTACAAATAATTAATTTATTGAAAATGGCGCCCATTGGAATTCCTGCCACATATGTAGAAGCTCTTTAATAAAATGTTTAACTTGTGGCGGTGAGCGCATTAAATCATTGTAACAGCTTTATTAGGTCTCTTCGGAATCAGCGCCTGCGGACACACATTACTCTGTTTCCTGTTGTAACATGATACTATTTGTGCTCGTTATTACAGGTGCCGGTATCCCATCATAGATGTACTTGTGCAATTATACGTAAAATAAAGGGCAAGGTAAGCTTTGCTCTCTCTGCTTTTATGTTGTAGATCTGTGATTTTTACAGCTGCAATGAAAAATTTGCCCAAATACATATTACCGTTTGGGGTATACAGCTCTTATGCAGAGCTATGTGTTGCACTCTTTTATCTCCTGCCTGCTCTATTGTAGATTTATCAGGTGGGACCAAAAGAACAGACACACACGTAATTGTGGATTATATAGGTGCTTTAAGTCTGTAACCACGTTGACCCATGTTACTCACCTGTCCAGGCTCCAGAGCTATGAGTCTTCCTTCTAACTAGAGGTCTAGTGCACCCAAGGTTACTATGGTACTTCTCATGTCATGTCCAAGATGCTTGCATGCCACATTATCATTCAGGTAGTTTGCGCACGCTGCTACCACTTGCTTACAGGAAAGCCACATCACTAACCTAGCGTTATCGCCGGTCTATGCCGTAACCCTCAGTGCAAACTTGCAGTGCAAACACAAACTTGCAGTCCAAAGTGCTAACTGCACACTCGGCTCTGCTAATTCAAGATGCTTGTTACTTATCTGGTTCTGTTGTTCCAAGGCGCTTCCTGAACACCTAACGTCGCTGCATAAAAGTACCTGTCTGTCTACATGACTCTGCTTTTCCAAGGTGCTGTCTGCACACTCGGATCTGCTATATGTAACCAATCTGCATATTCAGCTCTGATTTATCAAGACGTCTGCCTTCATCCACTGCCCTGCCACAGAATCTTCTCTGTTATTCCATGGAACCTGTCTCCATATCCTGCACTTCTGATCTTTGCCATCCAGAGTATCCGCACAGCTGTTCAAAATACCATCTAGCATATCCAGCTCCACTGTTCCACTTGACATCTAGCATATCCAGCTCCACTGTTCCACTGGACATCTAGCATATCCAGCTCTTCTGATCCTCACTGTAGCACGAGCCATTCAGTCTTTCTAACTCCATGGCATCAACATCTTTAGGCCGGTTTCACACGTCAGTGCCTCCGGTATGTGTAGTGACAGTTTTCTCACGTACCGGAGACACTGACACACGTAGACCAATTCAAATGAATGGGTCTATGCAGATGTCAGCGTGTTTTGACAAACCGTGTGTCCGTGTGCAAACCACGCAGACATGTCCATTTTCACCCAGACACACGGCCCACCAAACGTCCCGCACACGTGCACACGGAGAACAGTGTACAATGTCCCCTGTGTGCACAGACGGCCACGGGGGAAGCAGCGCTACTGTAAGCCTCTGTTCCCCTGCGTGTAGTGCTAAACCTGGCTTTCTTCCATTGTCCCCTGCTCTGCCGGCAGCAGCGCAAGCAGGGGACAATGAATGAAAGAAAAAAACGACGTGGTGTCCCCCCTATATTTTACAACCAACCCAGCAAAACTCACATGTGCGGGCTGCTATTCTCAGGGCCATGGATATGAATGAAATGCTGGGAGCGGAACTTCGGTGACTAGCGGTGACGTCACCAAAGCTGGGCTCTCTGCCGGCCTGAACTAAAATGAAATCTTCAGTGTGGGAAAATCAGCTGGCATTTTGTGCTCATTCATTGTCCTAGTGTTCATTGTCCTGGTGATTGCCAGGCTACTTAACGGGGCAGTTACTGCCAGCCCCCTGCTAGACTTACATTTAGCTACGTTTCATTTGTTCTCTCTTTGCCTTGCATTCTGCTTGTAGATGTTTCCTTGCCTGACCTCGAACGTCGTTCTGACAATCCGTCTGTTTAAGTCATTCTGCTATTATCTGCTATCTCCTGGTATTCTAACTTTGGAACGTTACCTGATTACGTCTTTGACTCTTCTATTTGTTTATCATGTACCCTCCTGGCTTCTTACCTCTGACTCCTTGACTTTGCTATCACACGGCTTGTCTGTGAGAGGTATCTCTGTGTTACACTTTGCCTCCAAAAAAGCATATCAGCATGGAAGAAGCAGAGGGAATTAGGAAAATATGGCAAATTACTGGTCTCAATCATATCAGAGTATGTTACCTCTGTCAGTGACACCATCAGCTGCAATCATTATTCTTCACAGAACAGTTTATCTGATAACAATATCCTGAGATAAATAATATCTGGATCATTTTTAATTAGAAAAAAACATTAAAAGTCTTATAACCTGCTGTTATTATGTTGACCATTGGTTCTTACCCGATATTTTCTGTTTTCTATTGTGAGGACACTGTGACATTGCTAACACAGTTGTTAGCTTTAAAGTTGAACTTTCAAGGAAGTGTTACACATATGTCTTTCCAAGGTAGTTGGAAGATCTTGCAGTATTGCGTTTTGCAACAAATTGATTAGCTACAA
Source organism: Ranitomeya imitator (assembly GCF_032444005.1). Classification (NCBI taxonomy): domain Eukaryota; kingdom Metazoa; phylum Chordata; class Amphibia; order Anura; family Dendrobatidae; genus Ranitomeya; species Ranitomeya imitator. The sequence goes on along the minus strand of NC_091282.1, from coordinate 791,147,309 downwards.
ATCAAATTATTTGGAAAAATTTGTCGAATGTAGGAATAGGAATTTCAAAATTCAATCATCTCTAATACTTGCTTTTATGCAATATTACAGAAACGAGTCTAGCAGAGCCATAGCTGTATATGTCTGTCCGGTGAGTTGACAAATTCATTCCTTATTTCAATATGTCAGAAATATTATGAAATATATTGTTATTTTACTATTTAAGGGGAATTACAAATTTAGCATCTAAATTCAAATTTCCCATCAGGCACGGTAATGGGGACAATATTGACTTAGGCTACGTTCACACTAGCGTTCGGCTAGTGTGCGTCGCGCTAGCGTCGGGCGACGCAGCGGCGACGCACGCGTCATGCGCCCCTATGTTTAACATGGGGGACGCATGCGTTTTTGCTTGTTGCGTTTTCCGACACGTGCGTCTTTTTTGACGCTAGCGTCGGACCAAGAAAACGCAACAAGTTGCATTTTTCTTGCGTCCGATTTTCGTCAAAAAACGACGCACGCGTCGAAAAACGCAGCGTTTTTGCGTGCGTTTGCATGCGTTTTTCGGTGCGTTGTGCGTCGCGTCGCCGACGCAGCGGCGCACAACGCTAGTGTGAACGTAGCCTTAGCAGTCAGTGACTCGCTTGCTCCGGCTTGTGACGACGCCACAATTTAATGCAATGTACCCGCAGTGCTCTCAGGAGTCGTCCACCATCCTCCGAGACCTATTTATCTTTAAGCCAATGTAACGCAGCCTCGGCACGGAAGACACGTATGTGTATAAATAGCCATATCTGTTGCTGCAGTCATTTATCAAAATCAAATCTCAGCATTTTTTTTAAAACAATTATCACATCTGAATAGCCTTCTCTTAAAGAGCCAGGCCCTAAATATTTTACATTATTTGCATTTTTAAACGGAGCGCCCTTATCTCTATTGTCTCCCTCATCATAAGGACGGGGGTGCAGAGCACATTAATCTTACTCTTTTCCCTTGTCGGACACAATCTCTTATTCTCATTAGTAAATTTACATTGAAAATTACATTGGTTAGTTATAAGTTATTTCAGTGACCATTGTGGCTTTTTCTTGGGGTGTGTGCAAACATTGCAGCGTTGTATTTTTGTCTGCACAGATTTGTCACTAGGATTTCCTAGTACCAGCAAAGTGAATGAGATTCCTGAAGTGTCATACTCGTGTTGTTTATTTATTTATTTTTTTTGCAGATTTAAATTTGCAGCATCAATTTTTTCAGCGTTCTTGATGTTGATTTCACCAATACTAATAAATGGGAAAAACGCAAAAAAAAATGCATGCAAAAGAAACTGACAAAAATGTACCAAAAGCATAAAAAGAATAAAAAATGCATGTATTTTATGCTATGTTTTTCCTGCCAACACATCATTATTTTCAGCAGATTTTTCTATACTGGGCATGCGCACATCCCCTGCATTTACCGTAGGTACCAACAATTTTGTCCATATGTGACTTTGAACATATTTTCCCCATGTACCTGTAAACAGTCGCTCCCTTCCCATCATATGGGCCTTGGTCTTTCCCAAATTCCCACCTTTCCTCAGCTCTCATAACCCATTAAAGTCAATAGAAACCCATTCTACGTCCAAAAAAAGGCATAAAAGGAACTAAAATTAAGGGAGTGGGTTAAAGGGAACATGTCACCAGAATTGGCCTATATGAGATAAGACCACCACCTGTCAGGCCTTATATACAGTACTAGATGGTGGCGCGATTCTAACGCATCGGGTATTCTAGAATATGTATAGTAGTATATAGCACAGCCCATGAAGTATATAGCACAGCCCACGCAGTATATAACACAGCCCACGTAGTATATAACACAGCCCATGTAGTATATAACACAACCCACAGAGTATATAACACAGCCCACGTAGTATATAGCACAGCCACGTAGTATATTGCCCTGTCACGCAGTATATTGCACAGCCACGTAGTATATAGCACAGCCCACGTAGTATATAGCACAGAGACATAGTATATAACACAGGCCACGCAGTATATAACACAGCCCATGCAGTATATAACACAGCCCACGTAGTATATAACACAGCCCACGTAGTATATAACACAGCCCACGTAGTATATGTCAGTGTGGACACCATATTACTGTTAAAAAAAGACTTAAAATAAAAAATAGTTATATACTCACCTTCCGGCGGCCCCCGGATCCAGGCCAGGCCTTTAGCGATGCTCCTCGCGACGCTCCGGTCCCAAGAATGTATTGCGGCAATAACACGTAATGATGTAGCGGTCTCGCGAGACCGCTACGTCAACTCCTGTCATTGCCGCAATGCATTCTTGGGACAGAAGCATCGCGAGGAGCAGGAAAGGTGCCGGAAGGTGAGAATATAATGATTTTTTTTTTTTTTTTTAGTATTTTTAACATTATATGTTTTTACTATTGATGCTGCATAGACAGCATCAATAGTAAAAAGTTCGTCACACAGGGTTAATACCTAAAAACAATTTTTATTCCAATATTTAAAATTTACCATGGACAAATTAACCAATTACTATGACCTGCATATCTTAATCTTAATCTTCTATTAATTAAATACATGTCCAGTAATTTGCACACACACTGTACTAATTGTATTTGTCACTGACATCTATATATCTACCTATTCTATGTGTATTTACTGTATGTAATTCATCTCTTCTATTCTGTCAGCTCCTGCAGTGATTTTACAGAAGCCGACAGATGAATTACCGGCTTTTATTCTATCTTTCAGTTCAATATAAATATAAATCATATCATATAAATGTGTGTTACTGACTTGTGTATGTATATATATGTATTCTATGTGTATATTTCTATTCTATCTATTCTATTTCCTTTGAAAATGACATGTAAATGACATAGAGAACTGTTGTATGTAAAAGTTCATGTTAAAATCGCATTGCAATTTGATAGCTCACTCATTCACTCGCTTGCTGTTCAGGAGCACACTCACTTATTCGCTCACAGTTCAGGAGCACACTCACTCATTCGCTTGCTAGCTGTTCAGGAGCATGCTCACTTATTCGCTCATGGTTCAGGAGCACGCTCACTCATTCGCTCCCTAGCTGTTCAGGAGCATGCTCACCTATTCGCTCACGGTTCAGTAGCACGGTCACTCATTCGCTCGCTTGCTGTTCAGGAACACACTCACTCAGGAGCACACTCACTGTTTTGGTTGCTCACTTCTCAGGAGCACGCTCACTCATTCACTCGCTCGCTGTTCAGGAGCATGCTCTCTCATTCGCTCGCCGTTCAGGAGCATGCTCACTCATTCTCTAGCTATTTATGAGCACGCTCACTCATTCGCTCGCTTGCAGTTAAGGATCATGCTTGCTCATTCGCTCACTTGTTGTTCAGAAACACGCTCGCTCGCTGTTCAGTAGCACGCTCGCTCGCTGTTTAGGAGTACGCTCACTCGCTGTTTATGAGCACGCTCGCTCACTGTTCAGGACCATGCTCACTCATTCGCTTGCTCACTATTCAAGAGCACGCACACTCATTCACTCACTCGCTGTTCAGGAGCACTCTCGCTTATTCGTTCACTCGCTGTTCAGGAGCACGCTTGCTCACTGTTCAGGAACACCCTCGCTCATTCTCTTGCATGCAGTTCATAAGCACATTCACTCATTTGGTCACTTGCGGTTCAGGAGCAGGCTCACTCATTCGCTCGCTCGCTGTTCAGGAGCATGCTCGCTCATTCGCTTGCTCACTGTTCAGGAGCACGCTTGCTCATTCACTTGCTCGCTGTTCAGGAGCACGCTCGCTCATTCGCTTGCTTGCTGTTCAGGAGCATGCTCGCTCATTCGCTTGCTTGCTGTTCAGGAGCACACTCGCTGATTCGCTTGCTCGCTGTTCAGGTGCACGCTCGCTCATTAGCTCGCTCACTGTTTTTCGGGCCAATTCTCAATGATGCAGCAAATATTAAAAACGAGACTATGAAATTGCATCTGGGCATAAAATCACTTCCACACATGTTCCTATTAGCAAAGCGACATCCTGCAAACAATGGTGTAGAGATGACATCCAGGCAGTCTCCATAAATCTGCAAACAATCCCAAACAATGTGCGTGCGTTACCTCTGTCTACTTTTACAGGATCTTTTCTGCTCTAGGCACATCCAGAGCTGCTATCATAATTCTGCTGGTTACCCTTGGAACAGTTTAGCTGCGCCCAGATGTCAGCCAGTGGCTTCAATGGGTTTTTCAAGGCTGTTACTTTGATGGCTTATCCCTCAGAATCCGATCTGTAGGGGTCGGCTGATCAATGAGATGAGCTCACCCAGGCATAGTGCCACATATATGGAGGTGTCTGGGAATGGAACTGCTACTCAGTCCACTTTCATGGGTATTGCCCCTGACACCACCAAGCATCAGGACAGTGTCAGCAACCAGAGCAGTGGCAATGTTTCATGAAGAGGAGTCAGTGAGAGAACCTAGTCTGGGGTGGGATTTATATAAGGGTCTTGTCGAAGGTCTGCAATAATGTAAGGGTCTGGATTAATAGAGAGGTCTTGTCTCAGGTCTACATGAATGTAAAGGTCTAGGGTCTAAATATAGGAGTCAGGTCTTGGGCCTGCATTAATTTAGGGGTCTGGTCTGAGGTCTACATTAATGTAGAGGTCTGGGGTCAAAATATAGGAGTCAGTTCCGGGGTCTGTATTTGTTGCATTAGATTAGGGTTCTTGACTGACGTCTCCATTAATTAAGAGTCTACTTACAGGCTGTATTACATTTAGGGTTTGTATTGATGCTGGAATTAAATTAGTGGTTTGGTCTGGGGTAAAAATTTAAAGATCTGGTTTGGGGTCTGCATTAACTTAGTGGTTTGGTCTGGGGTCTGAATTTAGAGGTTTGGTCTGGATACTGCATTAATTTAGGGATTTGGTCTGGGGTCTGAATTTATTTAGAGGTACGGTCTTGCATCTGCAGTAACTTAGGGCTCTGGTCTAGGGTCTGAATTTAGAGGTTTGGTCTGGGGTCTGCAATAACTTAGGAGGCTTAGTTTGGGGTCTGAATTTAGAATTCTGCTTTGGGGTCTGTATTAACTTAGGGGTCTGATCTCAGTTCTAAATTTAAAGGTTTACTTCATGATCTGATTTTATTTAGGGGTCTGGTCTGGGGTCTGAATTTAGATGTTTAGTCTGGGGACTGCATTCATTTAGGGGCTTGGTCTGGGGTCTGAATTCATTTAGAGGTTTGGTCTGAGGTCTGCATTAACTTGGGAGTCTGATCTGGGGTCTGAATTTAGAGGTTTGGTCCGTGGTCTGGATTTATTTAGGAGTCTGGTCTGAGGTCTAAATAGATAGGTTTGCTTGGGGTGGTCTGAATTTATTATGAGGCCTGGTCTGGGGTGTAAGTACTTGTAGTGTCCTGCAGCTCTGGATACAACTGAAGATAAAAAGTAAATCACAATTAGTCTGAGGGAAGGAGCACGGTTTTAAATTTCCACTTTCCTTTTCCCGTTTATTTCCTTTTGCTCTTTATGATATTTGTAAATTATACCAATAAAACTCAGCAGAGATGAGAAAAATACATGATTAAATTTTATTTCTTGTTTTTAAACTTAGGGAAAATATGAAGCATGACTCGTGATGATAAAATTAAAATAGTTTTTGCTAAAACACGGAGACATTTTGATGAGTTTTCCGGCACTGATATATTTTATTTTGTTGTTAGGTTTATAAAATGATCTAAAAGTCTTTAAATTACATTGACGCGACGCAGACGGTATAAGTCCTGGCTGTGGTTAGCAGCTGCGCAGCGGATTTGGGGCTTTTATTATATTATCAGCTGTAAGGTGTGAAGACTTTTGCACATGTACTTTGTGGCTTTCTAATTGTTGTTGAACTTTTATATTATGACCAGAGGCATAGCTAGGGGTTTTGTTCAGGGGGAACGAAACTTCTGAGTGAGCCCTTAACCATGTAACCTTGATTACAACTGGGTGATGCACCCTAATAGTGGAGTAGAACCTCAGCAGGTGACAGCGATGTTACTGAAGATAATCTCTATATAAAGACCAACATTGATATTACCGCCATATAGTGGTAGATACGAGTCCCACAGAACATAATAGTATAATGTACTCCCCATAGGCCTTCATATAGTATAATGTACTCCCCATAGGCCTCCATATAGTATAAAGTACTCCCCATAGGCCTCCATATAGTATAATGTACCCCCATAGGCCTCCATATAGTATAATGTACCCCCATAGGCCTCCAAATAGTATAATGTACCCCCATAGGCCTCCATATAGTGTAATGTACCCCCATAGGCCTCCCATATAGTATAATGTACCCCTAAGGCCTCCATATAGTTAAATGAACTCTTCATAGGCCTCCATATACAATGCTGTGCAAATTTATTGGGACAAAGCAAAAAACACATATTTTTGAATATTTAATAATAAAATGTTATAATTCACTGTTACATACTAATTTTAGAAGAAATATGTCCTCCTTTAGCAGATATGAGATTTTCAATGCGTTTTGGCATTGATTCTACCAAGTTTTTGCATAAATTCTTCAATTCTTCATCATGGAACCACACTTGTATGGCACTGTTTATCATGAGTTCTTTGGTTGTACAGTCCATTTTGCCAAGACATCTCTTCACAATGCTCCACAAACTTTCTATAGGATTTAAGTCTGGTGAATTGCCAGGCCAGTCCAGCACTTTTACTTTATTTTCTTCCAGGAATTTCTTCACACACTTGGAATTGTGGCATGGTGCCAAATCTTGTTGGAATGTCACTTCAAATTTACACATGAATGGCACAATAAAACGATTTAAAACGTCTATATATTTGGATGAATTCGTCATGCCATCAACAGGAAATAAGCTCCCTGTACCATCAGCTGTAAAAAAGCCCCAAAACATCTGTTTTTGAGGGTGTTTTACAGTTTGTTGAATATGATCAGCTCACCATGGTTCATTTTTGCTTCTTCTAATAACACTTGCTCTGTACCCTTGAACAAAAAGATGGGGTTTCATCACTGAAAATTATCTTTTTCCACTGGCTAGTTGACCAAGATTTATTTACTATATATTAAAACTGGTTTGAATCACTGACTGGTAACCAACTTACGATTTTACTTAAAAAATGATTTGTCCCAATTAATTTGCACAGCACTGTAGTATAATGAACTCCTCATAGGCCTCCAAATAGTATAATGCTCTCCTCATAGGCCTGTGCTAGCATTTCTTCTGCGGTGTTGCTATCAGTCTGTCAAGAGTGGGAGAAGAGGGTTGCATTGACAACCCAACACAATGGGCAGCACTTTGAACACATTTTATAAGTGGTCATAAACTTGTAAATAACTAATGAAAGAATAAAGTTGCATTAAAATCAAGCACACCATTGTTTTTCTTGTGAAATTCTCAATAAGTTTGGTGTGTCACATTACCCTTTTCCCATTGGAAAAAATAAAGTTGGATCTAAAATAGCCGACTTCAAAATGGCCTCCATGGTCACCACCCATTTTGAAAAGTTTTCCCCCTCCCATACACTAATGTGCCACAAACAGGAAGTTGATATCACCAACCATTCGCATTTTATTTAGGTGTATCCATATAAATGGTCCACCCTGTATAAAGCATCCCCTATAGACAGACTAAATATAGTATAATGCATTCCCCATAGGTAGACTCTATATTGTATAATGCAGCCCCATAGTCAGACTTTATATTGTATAATGCACCTCCATAGACAGACTCTATAGTATAATGCACTCCTCATAGAAATACTCTATATTGTACTATATAATGCACCCCCATAGGCAAACTCTATATAGTATAATGCAGCCCCCATATGCAGACTCTATAGTATAGCGCCGTCCCCATAGGCAGACTCTATATTGTATAATTCACCCCCATTGTTAAACTCTATATAGTATAATGCCCTCCCCATAGGCATACTCTATATTGCATAATGCAGGCCCCCATAAGCAGACTCTATAGTATAATGCACTCCCCATAGACAGATTCTATAGTATAATGGACCACCCCATAGGCAGACTCTATAGTATAATGCACCCCCATAGGCAGACTCTATAGTATAATGCACCCCCCATAGGCAGACTCTATAGTATAATACACCCCCATAGGAAGACTCTGTAATATAATACACTTCCATAGGCACACTCTTTAATATAATGCAACCCCCATAGGCAGACTGTATAAAGCATAATGCATTCCCTACAGGCAGACTCTAATATAATGCACCCCCATGGGCAGACTCTATATAGTATAATTCACCCCCCATAGGCAGACTCCATAGTACAATGCACTCTCCATAGTCAGACTCTATAGTGTAATGAACTCTCCATAGGCAGACACTCTAGAATATTGGGCCCCATAGGCAGATTCTATATACTATATTGCACCCCACATAGGCAGACTCTATAGTAGAATGCACCCCCTCATAGGCAGACTCTATATAGTATAATGCACTCCCCATAGGCAGACTCTACATAGTATAATGCACCCCCATAGGCAGACTTTATATTGCATGATGAGCCCCCAGAGACCTCTTGCCAAAACTTCAAGTTGAATTTTTGTTAGTATACATGAGGATAGATTAACTACCTTATACTGATCCCTGTTTTTTTGTCTTAGGGTTTTTATTAAACATGTCAGGGAATCTGCTCTTGCCACCACTCCTCAAATGGAAATTTCTAGTGTGTTCTCCATCACTAGCCGAGATGCTACTTTCAGATTCTGAGGCCCGAGAATTCTCTGATGGTTCTTGAGATCCAATCATTTGACTTGTCCCCTTTCTTTGTTGCGAATGGAACACTTTGTTTTTTTCATAGTCAGAGAGGTCTCTCCCATATTGTTTATATTTGCCCTCACTAGCTGTACTTTCCCATTTATCTATCTCTTGTTCCAGGTCTTTCAACCACGTTTCAAATTGGTCTGCTGATATCTCTTTTTTTAAAGATTTTAAAAGAAGATCTAATTGATTATCTATTTCATTAAGAGATATACAATTTTTTTCAATAAAAATAGCAATATATTCCAGGAAACATGTGGGGGCAGCAGCCATCCACCTATTTGATAGTTCATCATTGTCCAGATAAAAAGCGGGGTATAATTGAACCCTAAGTCCTCTAGGCACCATTTTTTTATCACAATAGTTTTCTAAAGAGGTTTTATTCCATCTTATTTAGATTTTTCAGTGGAGAGCATTTTTATATTTATGCATCAATTCCTTATTACTATCTAAAAGATCATGAGAAATCTCATCTTCATTGAGACATCTTGCTTTTTTATTATTATTATTATTATTATGTGTGTTTTTAATATATTGAAATAAACTTGTACAATTTTATTTTTGGAGCTCTTCTTTGTCTTGGATGGATATGCATCCTGGTTTTGATGTTTATTTGTTGTGAAGTGCCATTATTGATTTCTTAGGACATTTTTTGCTAAGTTATGTAATAGGGGTCTGGTGTAGGAGTCTGACATTATTTGATAGGGGTTTGGTGTAGGAGTCTGACAATATTTAATAGGGATCTGGCATAGGAATCAGACGTTATTATTTAATAGGGGTCCAGTCTAGAAGTCTGATGTTATTATTTAATAGGGGTCTGGTCTAGGAGTCTGACGTTATTATTTAATAGTGGTCTGTCTAGGAGTCTGACTTTATTATTTAATAGTGGCCTGTCTAGGAGTCTGATGTTATCATTTAATAGGGGTCTGGTCTAGGAGTCTGATGTTATTATTTAATAGGGGTCTAGTCTAGGAGTCTGATGATGTTATTATTTAATAGGGGTCTGGTCTACGAGCCTAACGTTATTATTTAATAGTGGTCTGTCTAGGAGTCTGATGTTATTTTTTAATAGGGTCTATCCAGGAGTCTGACATTATTATTTAATAGAGGTCTAGTGTAGCGTCTTTGGTCTATAATAAAGAAGACTTGTGTTAAGTCTGTTATTAATAAAGGGGAGTGAACTGAGGTCTGATAATAAAGGGGTCTAAATATATTTAGTTCTTTTACATAACCAAGACTATCAAAAGCCTCTCCATATTTTTGCACCTGCTGCTTGGATATAAAACCGTTGAGGGTTTTTGGGGTTGTCTCCTGTTGGACCTTTCACTGTCTGAGTGCCTGGAGGCCTTTAGCACACTACTAGGCCAACAACATATGAATCTCCCCCCCCTTATCTGCTACATTGTGCTTAGTCTATAGTCATTAAGGACCCAGTCTTTGCCCCTTGTAAGACAAGTCATCTAAAGGATGAAATCTGTTGCCTATCCCAGCTGACTCACAAAAACTTCACAATTGACCATGCCTTCTGAGACATTCCTTTAGGCCGGTTTCACATTAGCGTTTTGAGGAGCTGCGGACCGCTGCGGACTTCCTCCATGAAGCCCCGCCCTCAGCCGCACCTCCGCCGCTATCTCCGCCTACTTCTGCATGCAGTCCGCATGCGGCCTGCGAACCTATCTTTAACATTAGGTACGCAGGTCGTGCCACTGTATGCGGATGCTTCTGCATGCGTCGTTTTGACGATGCGGCGACCAGCGTAGGACGCAGCTTGTAGCAATTTTTTTCTCTCCACATCGTCAAAACGACCCATGCGGAAGCATCCGCATACAGCGGCACGACCTGCATACCTAATGTTAAAGATAGGTACGCAGGCCGCATGCACGCCGCATGCAGAAGTAGGCAGAGCTAGCGGCCTAGGGCGGGGCTTCACGGAGGAAGTCTGCAGCCCTCCGCAGCTCCTCAAAATGCTGGTGTGAAACTAGCCTTACTGTTATATATTGTTTTTCTTTTTTTCTATAAATATATCTTTACTTTTTTGACTACCCTACATTTTGTACTAAACAGATGTCATCTGGCTTCATGCTGATGCTGCTGAGAGTACAGGACTTTCCCTGCAGAGCTTCATCTGAAGGCCTCGCATACTCTCCACACTGCAGTAGAAGCCCTGCGGAGGTGTCATGCTGACAATTATCCTTCCTATTGAACAAAAAATAAATGCAAAATAAATACAAATATATCATAGATATGGACTCCTATATTCAATACAGACACTGACCCGTTAACTATACATGGCCTCTCCTGATTGTCGAGTGATACATTTTTTAATGTACTGCTTGGCCAATGACATATGAATGTTGCCCCTTTATCTCCTACATACATTGTGCTTTGTCTGTAGTCATTATGGCCCCAGTGATTGTCCCTTGTACCAAAAATCTTCCCATGGATGGAAACTATTGCCTTTTCCAAGCTGACCCAGTAAAAGTACACAGTTGACTATGTCTTCTGAGGCATTGCTTTAGAATTAAACTTTAGTTTTAATTTTTCAATGTCTCGTTAGATATAACTTTACTTCTCCCACTAACCTACATTTAGTACTATACTAATGCCATCTGGCTTCATGCTGATGCTGCTGAGAGTACCGGACCTTCCCTCCAAAACTTCAGTTGAAGGCCTCCCATACGCTTCACACTGCAGTAGATGTGTCACCTTGTCAATTCTCCTTTCTTTGGAATAAAAAAATACATTAAAATATAGATATCGACTCCTATATTTAATAACGATGGTAACACGTTAGCTATGCATAGACTCTCCGGAGGAAAAACAGAGTTGTTGGCTTATACATTTCATACGTAACTTTTATATGTGCAAGTTTATTGGAGATATTTATTACATCTTGGTATTTTGATTTGAATTTTATGCCGTAGACTGTTACTTGTTTGCATTTGTTTAATGTCACAGTTTTCTTGTATTTTTTGCATTCCATTTATTAGCGTATTGTATACAGTTGGATTTTTATTATAGATTTGTATTTGAATAGATTTTATTGTTTCATTCTATATCTCCGATCCATTTCTATGCCTTTGTTGCTCCATCAAAAGAGAAACAATGGCATGCAGATAATGGTTTGTTATTCTCCTAAAAGGTAGGAACAACACTTGCTCTGTAGATCCAAGCTGCGGGTAATATGAAAACCCAGCATCAGCGGCGGCACCGCCCCGCATCCCTAGAAATCACTCCGGAGCGCTGATATTTCTCGCCATAGCTATTAATAATCTGTCAAAAGACTCAATCTATGAACTATTACCTTTAAACCAACCCGTATGCCGCCTGCGCAGAGACCTCGCATATGGAAAAGTAGCATTGACGACCTTGTAAACAACCCGCGGAATCTGAGAAATGGACAAAAAAAGCTTTTCATCTTATCTCCGAGCTTACATTGACAATCTGCTTTATTGACGTCTTGGCCAAGAAAGCCGGTTTCCAGTTTGCTGCAGTAATAAAGCTGATTTTCAGTCTGATCTGTTATGGCCACAAAGCTTTCCCTGGTGAAACGCAGCGAGCTCTTAATGCCGGGCATTGAATATCCGTTACATGGTATATTACGAAAAGGGGGGGAAAAAAAGGAAAATCAAGCACGGCTGGCGACGTTATGTGTGAGAATAAAAAAATAATCGAAGGAAACTTAAAGTGATAAAGCAAATAAATGGCTGATTTTACAATGATATCTGCCATACACCACCTATCTGCGGAGCATAAACAGCCGTCAATGTGTCTCCTGCGCAGCTGGAGTTATACACAGAGCAGCGCTATGCTACAAAGGACTGAGACGAGAACCAAATTCACATATAAAACCGTAAAAGAGGAATTATGGACCTGGCACCACCCTAAAAGTGTCATTCAGATGTCGCTATATCACAGGTCAGACTGGCCTCGGGTCCCGAATTTGGCTGTTTTGCACCTTTTAAGAGCAAAAAAATTGAATTTTTGGCTCAAAAGCAATAAAATCTTCCCCCAAAATTCCAGGCAATACATAAAATGTCAGCGTGGAAGTGGCACGTGGATTGGAATTCATTTACGCCAAAAATTTTACCACTTTTTAGAAAGCCGCAACTGATCAATATATGGGAAACAAAAAATGTGCCCATAATGCGGAACGTAAACTAAACAGCCAAACGCGTTTAAAGGTGCAAAATTGGCAAAAACAAGCTAAACACCGAAAACGAAGACGAAGCTAAGGCACAAATGTAACTACGAATCAGGCCCTATTTTGGCAAAATTCTTCACATAAGATTCGAATTTATAAATGATTTGGTGCAAAAAAGAACAGAAAAGAAAATTCATGCAGATGATGACCCTCATGCTTTTAAGATCACGGTCAAAAATATAATTTAAAGTGTACGTCCCCTTTAACACGTTGCTGCAGTCTTAGGCCGCCGTCACACATGCGAGTTTTACGGACGTAAGAGCGCAGAATCTACGTCCGTAAAACTCGCAAAAAATACGGCACAATTATTCTCTATGCCCCTGCTCCTATTTGCCGTATTTTACTGATCAGTATTATACGGCTTTCTACGGCCGTACAAAATCGCAGCATGCTGCGTTTGTCACCGTACTGCGCAAGAAATACGCCAATGAAAGTCTATGGAAGCGTGAAAAATACGGATTACACACGGACAAGCAGTGTGACTTGCGAGAAATACGCAGCGCTGTTAGAGAGAAAAGCCGGTAATTCAGTGCGGTGTACAGTAAAATCACACTGACAGCTTCCAGTCCAATAGATATAATAAATGTGTACACATAGAATAGGTATATATATATATATATATATATGTCAGTGAGACACATATATGTATATATATTAATATTTATTCCAGCGCTAGACAGCTTAAAAGCTGGTAATTCAATTACCGGCTTTTTCTTTCTCCTTCATAAAACCCGACATGATTTGAGACATGGTTTACATACAGTAAACCATGTCTTCTCTCCATTTTTTTTGCAGATTCCACACTACTAATGTCAGTAGTGTGTATCTGCAAAATTTGGCCGTTCTAGCTCTTAAAATAAAGGGTTAACTGGCGGAAAAAATTGGCGTGGGCTCCCGCGCAATTTTCTCCGCCAGAGTAGTAAAGCCAGTGACTGAGGGCAGATATTAATAGCCTGGAGAGGGTCCACGGTTATTGGCCCCCCCCTGGCTAAAAATATCTGCCCCCAGCCACCCCAGAACAGGCACATCTGGAAGATGCGCCTATTCTGGCACTTGGCCACTCTCTTCCCATTCCCGTGTAGCGGTGGGATATGGGGTAATGAAGGGTTAATGCCACCTTGCTATTGTAAGGTGACATTAAGCCTAATTAATAATGGAGAGGCGTCAATTATGACACCTATCCATTATTAATCCAATTGTAGTGAAGGGTTAAATAAAACACAAACACATTCTTTAAAATTATTTTAATGAAATAAAAACAATGGTTGTTGTAGTATTTTATTCAACGCCCAATCCAGTCACTGAAGACCCTCGTTCTGTGAGTAAAGAAACATAATAAACCAACAATATACTTACCCTCCGCAGATCTGTAACGTCCAACGATGTAAATCCTTCTGAAGGGGTTAAAACATTTTGCAGCAAGGAGCTGTGCTAATGCAGGCTGCTCCTCGCTGCAAAACCCCAGGGAATGAGGCTAAAAATAGATCAATGATCTATATTTAGCATCATTTGCGGTGAGGCGCCCTCTGCTGGCTGTTCATAGATCGTGGGAAATTACCTAGAAAGCCAGGGAGCCAGGGAGCTTTCTAGGTAATTTCCCACGATCTATGAACAGCCAGCAGAGGGCGCCTCACCGCAAATGATGCTAAATATAGATCATTGATCTATTTTTAGCCTCATTCCCTGGGGTTTTGCAGCGAGGAGCAGCCTGCATTAGCACAGCTCCTTGCTGCAAAATGTTTTAACCCCTTCAGAAGGATTTACATCGTTGGACGTTACAGATCTGCGGAGGGTAAGTATATTGTTGGTTTATTATGTTTCTTTACTCACAGAACGAGGGTCTTCAGTGACTGGATTGGGCGTTGAATAAAATACTACAACAACCATTGTTTTTATTTCATTAAAATAATTTTAAAGAATGTGTTTGTGTTTTATTTAACCCTTCACTACAATTGGATTAATAATGGATAGGTGTCATAATTGACGCCTCTCCATTATTAATTAGGCTTAATGTCACCTTACAATAGCAAGGTGGCATTAACCCTTCATTACCCCATATCCCACCGCTACACGGGAATGGGAAGAGAGTGGCCAAGTGCCAGAATAGGCGCATCTTCCAGATGTGCCTGTTCTGGGGTGGCTGGGGGCAGATATTTTTAGCCAGGGGGGGGCCAATAACCGTGGACCCTCTCCAGGCTATTAATATCTGCCCTCAGTCACTGGCTTTACTACTCTGGCGGAGAAAATTGCGCGGGAGCCCACGCCAATTTTTTCCGCCAGTTAACCCTTTATTTTAAGAGCTAGAACGGCCAAATTTTGCAGATACACACTACTGACATTAGTAGTGTGGAATCTGCAAAAAAAATGGAGAGAAGACATGGTTTACTGTATGTAAACCATGTCTCAAATCATGTCGGGTTTTATGAAGGAGAAAGAAAAAGCCGGTAATTGAATTACCGGCTTTCAAGCTGTATAGCGCTGGAATAAGTATTAATATATATACATATATGTGTCTACTGACATATATATATATATATATATATATATATATTCTTTTCTTTTTGGGACACATGGATCACTTCTATAGCGGTATGTTGGTTTTGCAAGCCTGCGAGAAAACCACGCAGTACGGATGCCATACGGATTACATACGGAGGATGCCATGCGCAAAAAACGCTGACACAGCCTGCCTACGGAGGAGCAACGGACCATTTTTTTGGGGACTTTTCAGCGTATTACGGCCGTAATATACGGACCGTATTGTTTTACGCTGTGTGTGACGCCGGCCTTACTCTCGTTCCCTCTAACCAGAGAAAAGTAAAGCGAGAATGAGACGTCTTATTTCCTCCTCTGTGACATTGACTGAAGGGCCGCCGAGCGGAGGGGGGCTCGTAGGACAGTGGTACAATGTGTTTGCTCCGGTATCAGGCTGCTCCACCCTCTGGCAGCATTTCTCAGTCACGTCTTCGTGCATCGCACTGGCGGCATCTTTCACAGTTTGTACGTTAACATGACGAGTTCTCAGCCACTTTCCAAGTGATTTGCAGCCAAGTCTTCTCCAAGGATCACTGAACGTCTGTTACATGTAAAGAGGAGCGCGATTAGTGAGTGGGTGGAAGACAATCAGGGGGACGCAAATCTGTTCCTGCAAACTTCAACCAGGAAATTTAGATGTGGAGCATCAGGGGTTAAATAATCTGATATAAAAAGAGAGATCAGAGGGGATGTGTCATGGATTTTATCTTTGTCTTTGCACCCCCTTTCTGTATGGACGGTGCATAGATTGGAAGTTAATGAAAGGGAACGTGCCCATAGGCTACTGGTGATTCTACAGCCTATAGGAACTGATGGAGTTCTGCTCCACAGACCAGGGAGTGACAGCAGAGATAGCACAACTGCCTTGCCTTATCTAGGCATCTAGCGGAAGCACAGAGCTGTCACCATATCCCAACCTTTAATGATATTGAGATGACTCTGCTGACTCTGTCCCAATCTACACAGCAAAGCTGCAAAACACAGGAAATTGCCTATTCTGTTGTTTTTTCTTATTGTTAAAATTGCTTCTTTGAATACACTAAAATGGAAAAAAATTGATTAGCAGGAACCTGATCCAGCAGTCACGTCAGCTGGCCACCATGGCCACCTGATTGGAGCCATGTGAGCTGCCTCCTACCTTACAAAATCCATGGCACCTCTGTTGAATTGTAAGCCCAGCGCAACATCATTTTTATGGCATAACATGTTAGGCATACTAATCAGACCAGGCGTCGGGGATGCCCGGCAGGTAGGAGGCAGTTTGCATGGCCACCATGGAGAACTCATTTGTCCACTGGACCAGGGTCCTGAAAATTAACTTCACTTGCATCAACCTTAAAGAGGCGGTTGATGTATAAAAGATAAAATTAAAAAAAAAGTCCAGCATTATGCAAGCTAAAAAACTGAATAAAGTACACCCCTCGTGCACCACCACTCCACTCTCAGTGCTGCCGGGCCCACCTCCGGCTTCTCCTGACATGTCAACGCTGCAGTCAAATACTAGATACAGCGGCTGGGATCGGACAATTCTTGCAGATATGATCAGCATCTATTTCTTCTGATCTCTGCAAGGTCTGATTTTTGGGGTTTTGTATTTTTGGGTATCTTTTTACTATTTGGTCAGTAGTTACTAGAGGGTCTGTATTCTGGGGTCTGGTCTGACATATGTATCCTTTGTGGGGTCTCTGTTTGTATTTGAGGGCTGTAAGTTCTGAATTTTTTTGGAGGTAACCAAAATTCTACCGAAGGATCCATAATACATTTCTAATGCAAATCAAAAGCATTCCAGAGTCTCCGTCATCCCGAATTCCCTACACATGACTTCTAAGCCATAAATGCAAATAATCAAAAATAACCATAAAATGTTTGACCCCCTGTTTTTACTCTCTGGTCTGCCTTTTCAGATGCATTGTCTGTATTTGGTGATTGCAGATAGTTTGGGGTCTCTTCATTCTGTGGCTTGGTCGGGGTCTACATTATTTAGAGGGGGTGCAGTGCCACGTTCTTGGGTCTCTAATAATTGGGAGGGGGAGGTGCCACCATAGGATCATGCTTGGTTAGCGGTATTTGGGGGCCCATTGCAAGCTTGTGTTTATAAAATAAAGTCTGACATTTTTCTCAGAATCCTTAAACCTACAAAGACCACGATCCCCGAACGCTCAGACCTTTATCTCAGATCTACTTTAGACCAGTGATTGGGGTACAGACAACAATAGAGACTTAGGGGGGTAACTATTATTAGAGACCAGGCACAGGACTTATACCTGGATCCATTAACCCATTCACACACCTAGAGTCTGCTCCGCGAATGATCTCCAGCAATATCCGTCAGGTGTAAATAGTGAGCGATACAAATGACAGTCCTTTTGGCACGCGATGCAAAATTTTTTGGGTGCACGGAGACATAGCATGCCGCACATGTCAAGGTTAGAAAGGAGTTTTTGCAGTTTGGACCAGCAGCGGTGGAATATCGATGATACGGTTGCTAGTGAAGACACTGGATACATTGAATCTTCCTGGCTGATTGTCTGCTGCTCTAGTTTTTCATTATAAAGAGAAATAAAGGAAAGATAATGATTTAGTCTCAGAAGAAAAATGCATATATCTTAGATTACAGAGCGGCGCCCTCTGCTGTTCATACCGGGTACGAGCGCTGACTCTAGGAGCTTCTCTCCATAAGTGACTCTCAGACAGAATCGACACAATGCGAGCCATCAATTATTCATGGCGATGTGCTTTACTGAAGATATAAATTTATAACACACGGCTTAATTTAGGCTTCCTGATCAATTATTAACGACATCAGAAACATCTTGCTTCATGGCAAAATATTGCAAAGAAGAAATAGGGGTGCAGAGAAGTCGAACACTGCGCTGCATATTCTGACTGCACGCCAGTCTTAAAGATGTTCAGTGACTTTAATGTTGAGGTCCTGCTCCTTGAATAAATCATTAATATCAGATAATTGGAGGTCCTCAATGGTCAACTGATAGAAGAAGCTGCATGTAGTCTACTGGCCATGAATGGTACTGCAAGCTCTCACCGGTGTAAGGGAATGAGAGAAAGCTGCAGTTCCTCTCACAGCCACTGCACACTGTATGGCGCTGTGCTACCTCAAATGCGCTGGGGATTCCTCAATCAGCAGATTAGTGGTGGTATCAGGAGTCTCCACTCATCTGTTGTTGACGACCTTCCCTAGCAGTGGGTTATCAATCAATATTAAAGTTTTGAAAACCCTTTTAAAAAATTTAGATAACTTTTAAAAAATTATTAGAAGGGGGCCCTGATGAAGGTGCATGTCCCATCCCATATTTTTACTAAAAGAGTATTTTTCTATTAGTTGGTCAAAAAAAATGTGTCATATGTGTCTCGTAGCTTCACATCTACTTACAATTAATGTCTCACTGGACATAAAAGTTCATAGAATGACAGCTCTTTCTAAACATTGAAATGCACTTAAAGGATGCTTACACGTTTCAAGCTCAACAGCCCTTAGTCACAGTAGAGACTTTTACATATGGTTGGTGATGGCAGAGGCTTACGCGTCTTGAGCTCAGCAGCTCTTCCACATAGCATAGAAACCAGTAGCATAGCTACCGGAGGGGGGGGGGCAGAGGGGGCATCGCCCCGGGCCCCGCGCTCTGTTGGCAGCACGCCGATACAGTTACATATGGGGGGGCTGCTGCCTAATACCCTATAGGTTCTGACTATGGGGGGGCTGCTGCCTAATACCCTATAGGATCTGACTATGGGGGGGGCTGCTGCCTAATACCCTATAGGATCTGACTATGGGGGGCTGCTGACTAATACCCTATAGGATCTGACTATGGGGGGCTGCTGCCTAATACCCTATAGGATCTGACTATGGGGGGACTGCTGACTAATACCCTATAGGATCTGCCTATGGGGGGACTGCTGACTAATACCCTATAGGATCTGACTATGGGGGGCTGCTGCCTAATACCCTACAGGATCTGACTATGGGGGGCTGCTGCCTAATACCCTATAGGATCTGACTATGGGGGGCTGCTGCCTAATACCCTATAGGATCTGACTATGGGGGGCGGCTGCCTAATACCCTATAGGACCTGCCTATGGGGGGACAGCTGCCTAATACCCTATAGGATCTGCCTATGGGGGGGCTGCTGACTAATACCCTATAGGATCTGCCTATGGGGGGACTGCTGACTAATACCCTATAGGATCTGCCTATGGGGGGACTGCTGCCTAATACCCTATAGGATCTGACTATGGGGGGCTGCTGCCTAATACCCTATAGGATCTGACTATGGGGGGCTGCTACCTAATACACTATAGGATCTGACTATGGGGGGCTGCTACCTAATACTACAGGACCTGACTATGGGGGGGGGCTGCTACCTAATACCCTATAGGATCTGACTATGGGGGGGGCTGCTGACTAATACCCTATAGGATCTGACTATGGGGGACTGCTGCCTAATACCCTATATGATCTGACTATGGGGGGGGGCTGCTGCCTAATAACCTATAGGATCTGACTATGGGGGGCTGCTACCTAATACACTATAGGATCTGACTATGGAGGGGCTGCTACCTAACACCCTATAGGATCTGACTATGGGGGGGCTGCTACCAAACACCCTATAGGATCTGACTATGGGAGGGTGCTGACTAATACCCTATAGGATCTGCCTATGGGGGGGCTGCTGCCTAATACCCTATAGGATCTGCCTATGGGGGGGCTGCTGCCTAATACCCTATAGGATCTGACTATGGGGGGGGCTGCTGCCTAATACCCTATAGGATCTGACTATGGGGGGCTGCTGACTAATACCCTATAGGATCTGACTATGGGGGGCTGCTGCCTAATACCCTATAGGATCTGACTATGGGGGGACTGCTGACTAATACCCTATAGGATCTGCCTATGGGGGGACTGCTGACTAATACCCTATAGGATCTGACTATGGGGGGCTGCTGCCTAATACCCTACAGGATCTGACTATGGGGGGCTGCTGCCTAATACCCTATAGGATCTGACTATGGGGGGCTGCTGCCTAATACCCTATAGGATCTGACTATGGGGGGCGGCTGCCTAATACCCTATAGGACCTGCCTATGGGGGGACTGCTGCCTAATACCCTATAGGATCTGCCTATGGGGGGGCTGCTGACTAATACCCTATAGGATCTGCCTATGGGGGGACTGCTGACTAATACCCTATAGGATCTGCCTATGGGGGGACTGCTGCCTAATACCCTATAGGATCTGACTATGGGGGGCTGCTGCCTAATACCCTATAGGATCTGACTATGGGGGGCTGCTACCTAATACACTATAGGATCTGACTATGGGGGGCTGCTACCTAATACTACAGGACCTGACTATGGGGGGGGCTGCTACCTAATACCCTATAGGATCTGACTATGGGGGGGCTGCTGACTAATACCCTATAGGATCTGACTATGGGGGGACTGCTGCCTAATACCCTATATGATCTGACTATGGGGGGGGGCTGCTGCCTAATACCCTATAGGATCTGACTATGGGGGGCTGCTACCTAATACACTATAGGATCTGACTATGGAGGGGCTGCTACCTAACACCCTATAGGATCTGACTATGGGGGGGCTGCTACCTAACACCCTATAGGATCTGACTATGGGAGGGTGCTGACTAATACCCTATAGGATCTGCCTATGGGGGGGCTGCTGCCTAATACCCTATAGGATCTGCCTATGGGGGGATTGCTACCTAATATCCTATAGGATCTGGCTATGGGGGGCTGCTGCCTAATACCCTATAGGATCTGACTATGGGGGGCTGCTACCTAATACACTATAGGATCTGACTATGGGGGGCTGCTGCCTAATACCCTATAGGATCTGACTATGGGGGGGGCTGCTACCTAATACCCTATAGGATCTGACTATGGGGGGGCTGCTGCCTAACACCCTATAGGATCTGACTATGGGAGGGTGCTGACTAATACGCTATAGGATCTGACTATGGGAGGGTGCTGACTAATACACTATAGGATCTGACTATGTGGGGCTGCTGCCTAATACCCTATAGGATCTGACTATGGGAGGGTGCTGACTAATACCCTATAGGATCTGACTATGGGGGGCTGCTGACTAATACTCTATAGGATCTGACTATGGGGGGCTGCTGCCTAATACCCTATAGGATCTGACTATGGGGGGACTGCTGACTAATACCCTATAGGATCTGCCTATGGGGGGACTGCTGACTAATACCCTATAGGATCTGCCTATGGGGGGACTGCTGACTAATACCCTATAGGATCTGACTATGGGGGGCTGCTGCCTAATACCCTATAGGATCTGACTATGGGGGGCTGCTGCCTAATACCCTATAGGATCTGACTATGGGGGGCTGCTGCCTAATACCCTATAGGATCTGACTATGGGGGGCTGCTGCCTAATACCCTATAGGATCTGACTATGGGGGGCTGCTACCTAATACACTATAGGATCTGACTATGGGGGGCTGCTGCCTAATACCCTATAGGATCTGACTATGGGGGGGGCTGCTACCTAATACCCTATAGGATCTGACTATGGGGGGGCTGCTGCCTAATACCCTATAGGATCTGACTATGGGAGGGTGCTGACTAATACCCTATAGGATCTGACTATGGGGGGCTGCTGCCTAATACCCTATAGGATCTGACTATGGGAGGGTGCTGACTAATACCCTATAGGATCTGACTATGGGGGGCTGCTGACTAATACCCTATAGGATCTGACTATGGGGGGCTGCTGCCTAATACCCTATAGGATCTGACTATGGGGGGACTGCTGACTAATACCCTATAGGATCTGCCTATGGGGGAACTGCTGACTAATACCCTATAGGATCTGCCTATGGGGGGACTGCTGACTAATACCCTATAGGATCTGACTATGGGGGGCTGCTGCCTAATACCCTATAGGATCTGACTATGGGGGGCTGCTGCCTAATACCCTATAGGACCTGCCTATGGGGGGACTGCTGCCTAATACCCTATAGGATCTGACTATGGGGGGACTGCTGACTAATACCCTATAGGATCTGCCTATGGGGGGACTGCTGACTAATACCCTATAGGATCTGCCTATGGGGGGACTGCTGACTAATACCCTATAGGATCTGACTATGGGGGGGCTGCTGCCTAATACCCTATAGGATCTGACTATGGGGGGCTGCTGCCTAATACCCTATAGGATCTGACTATGGGGGGCTGCTGCCTAATACCCTATAGGACCTGCCTATGGGGGGACTGCTGCCTAATACCCTATAGGATCTGCCTATGGGGGGGCTGCTGACTAATACCCTATAGGATCTGCCTATGGGGGGACTGCTGACTAATACCCTATAGGATCTGCCTATGGGGGGACTGCTGCCTAATACCCTATAGGATCTGACTATGGGGGGCTGCTGCCTAATACCCTATAGGATCTGACTATGGGGGGCTGCTACCTAATCCACTATAGGATCTGACTATGGGGGGCTGCTACCTAATACTACAGGACCTGACTATGGGGGGGCTGCTACCTAATACCCTATAGGATCTGACTATGGGGGGGGCTGCTGACTAATACCCTATAGGATCTGACTATGGGGGGACTGCTGCCTAATACCCTATATGATCTGACTATGGGGGGGCTGCTGCCTAATACCCTATAGGATCTGACTATGGGGGGCTGCTACCTAATACACTATAGGATCTGACTATGGGGGGGCTGCTACCTAATACCCTATAGGATCTGACTATGGGGGGCTGCTACCTAATACACTATAGGATCTGACTATGGGGGGCTGCTGCCTAATACCCTATAGGATCTGACTATGGGGGTGCTGCTACCTAATACCCTATAGGATCTGCCTATGGGGGGACTGCTGCCTAATACCCTATAGGATCTGACTATGGGGGGCTGCTGCCTAATACCCTATAGGATCTGAGTATGGGGGGGCTGCTACCTAATACACTATACGATCTGACTATGGGGGGCTGCTACCTAATATTACAGGATCTGACTATGGGGGGGCTGCTACCTAATACACTATAGGATCTGACTATGGGGGGGCTTCTACCTAATACCCTATAGGATCTGCCTATGGGGGGACTGCTGCCTAATACCCTATAGGATCTGACTATGGGGGGGCTGCTGCCTAATACCCTATAGGATCTGCCTATGGGGGGACTGCTGACTAATACCCTATAGGATCTGCCTATGGGGGGACTGCTGCCTAATACCCTATAGGATCTGACTATGGGGGGCTGCTACCTAATACCCTATAGGATCTGACTATGGGGGGCTGCTGACTAATACCCTATAGGATCTGCCTATGGGGGGACTGCTGCCTAATACCCTATAGGATCTGACTATGGGGGGCTGCTACCTAATACCCTATAGGATCTGACTATGGGGGGCTGCTGCCTAATACCCTACAGGATCTGACTATGGGGGGCTGCTGCCTAATACCCTATAGGATCTGACTATGGGGGGCTGCTGCCTAATACCCTATAGGATCTGACTATGGGGGGCGGCTGCCTAATACCCTATAGGACCTGCCTATGGGGGGACTGCTGCCTAATACCCTATAGGATCTGCCTATGGGGGGGCTGCTGACTAATACCCTATAGGATCTGCCTATGGGGGGACTGCTGACTAATACCCTATAGGATCTGCCTATGGGGGGACTGCTGCCTAATACCCTATAGGATCTGACTATGGGGGGCTGCTGCCTAATACCCTATAGGATCTGACTATGGGGGGCTGCTACCTAATACACTATAGGATCTGACTATGGGGGGCTGCTACCTAATACTACAGGACCTGACTATGGGGGGGGGCTGCTACCTAATACCCTATAGGATCTGACTATGGGGGGGGCTGCTGACTAATACCCTATAGGATCTGACTATGGGGGACTGCTGCCTAATACCCTATATGATCTGACTATGGGGGGGGGGCTGCTGCCTAATACCCTATAGGATCTGACTATGGGGGGCTGCTACCTAATACACTATAGGATCTAACTATGGAGGGGCTGCTACCTAACACCCTATAGGATCTGACTATGGGGGGGCTGCTACCTAACACCCTATAGGATCTGACTATGGGAGGGTGCTGACTAATACCCTATAGGATCTGCCTATGGGGGGGCTGCTGCCTAATACCCTATAGGATCTGCCTATGGGGGGGCTGCTGCCTAATACCCTATAGGATCTGACTATGGGGGGGGCTGCTGCCTAATACCCTATAGGATCTGACTATGGGGGGCTGCTGACTAATACCCTATAGGATCTGACTATGGGGGGCTGCTGCCTAATACCCTATAGGATCTGACTATGGGGGGACTGCTGACTAATACCCTATAGGATCTGCCTATGGGGGGACTGCTGACTAATACCCTATAGGATCTGACTATGGGGGGCTGCTGCCTAATACCCTACAGGATCTGACTATGGGGGGCTGCTGCCTAATACCCTATAGGATCTGACTATGGGGGGCTGCTGCCTAATACCCTATAGGATCTGACTATGGGGGGCGGCTGCCTAATACCCTATAGGACCTGCCTATGGGGGGACTGCTGCCTAATACCCTATAGGATCTGCCTATGGGGGGGCTGCTGACTAATACCCTATAGGATCTGCCTATGGGGGGACTGCTGACTAATACCCTATAGGATCTGCCTATGGGGGGACTGCTGCCTAATACCCTATAGGATCTGACTATGGGGGGCTGCTGCCTAATACCCTATAGGATCTGACTATGGGGGGCTGCTACCTAATACACTATAGGATCTGACTATGGGGGGCTGCTACCTAATACTACAGGACCTGACTATGGGGGGGGCTGCTACCTAATACCCTATAGGATCTGACTATGGGGGGGGCTGCTGACTAATACCCTATAGGATCTGACTATGGGGGGACTGCTGCCTAATACCCTATATGATCTGACTATGGGGGGGGGGGCTGCTGCCTAATACCCTATAGGATCTGACTATGGGGGGCTGCTACCTAATACACTATAGGATCTGACTATGGAGGGGCTGCTACCTAACACCCTATAGGATCTGACTATGGGGGGGCTGCTACCTAACACCCTATAGGATCTGACTATGGGAGGGTGCTGACTAATACCCTATAGGATCTGCCTATGGGGGGGCTGCTGCCTAATACCCTATAGGATCTGCCTATGGGGGGATTGCTACCTAATATCCTATAGGATCTGGCTATGGGGGGCTTCTGCCTAATACCCTATAGGATCTGACTATGGGGGGCTGCTACCTAATACACTATAGGATCTGACTATGGGGGGCTGCTGCCTAATACCCTATAGGATCTGACTATGGGGGGGCTGCTACCTAATACCCTATAGGATCTGACTATGGGGGGGCTGCTGCCTAACACCCTATAGGATCTGACTATGGGAGGGTGCTGACTAATACCCTATAGGATCTGACTATGGGAGGGTGCTGACTAATACACTATAGGATCTGACTATGGGGGGCTGCTGCCTAATACCCTATAGGATCTGACTATGGGAGGGTGCTGACTAATACCCTATAGGATCTGACTATGGGGGGCTGCTGACTAATACTCTATAGGATCTGACTATGGGGGGCTGCTGCCTAATACCCTATAGGATCTGACTATGGGGGGACTGCTGACTAATACCCTATAGGATCTGCCTATGGGGGGACTGCTGACTAATACCCTATAGGATCTGCCTATGGGGGGACTGCTGACTAATACCCTATAGGATCTGACTATGGGGGGCTGCTGCCTAATACCCTATAGGATCTGACTATGGGGGGCTGCTGCCTAATACCCTATAGGATCTGACTATGGGGGGCTGCTGCCTAATACCCTATAGGATCTGACTATGGGGGGCTGCTGCCTAATACCCTATAGGATCTGACTATGGGGGGCTGCTACCTAATACACTATAGGATCTGACTATGGGGGGCTGCTGCCTAATACCCTATAGGATCTGACTATGGGGGGGGCTGCTACCTAATACCCTATAGGATCTGACTATGGGGGGGCTGCTGCCTAATACCCTATAGGATCTGACTATGGGAGGGTGCTGACTAATACCCTATAGGATCTGACTATGGGGGGCTGCTGCCTAATACCCTATAGGATCTGACTATGGGAGGGTGCTGACTAATACCCTATAGGATCTGACTATGGGGGGCTGCTGACTAATACCCTATAGGATCTGACTATGGGGGGCTGCTGCCTAATACCCTATAGGATCTGACTATGGGGGGACTGCTGACTAATACCCTATAGGATCTGCCTATGGGGGAACTGCTGACTAATACCCTATAGGATCTGCCTATGGGGGGACTGCTGACTAATACCCTATAGGATCTGACTATGGGGGGCTGCTGCCTAATACCCTATAGGATCTGACTA
Organism: Ranitomeya imitator; assembly: GCF_032444005.1. NCBI lineage: Eukaryota > Metazoa > Chordata > Amphibia > Anura > Dendrobatidae > Ranitomeya > Ranitomeya imitator. Next base: position 791,120,352 of record NC_091282.1, on the reverse strand, counting down.
TGGGGGGCTGCTGCCTAATACCCTATAGGACCTGCCTATGGGGGGACTGCTGCCTAATACCCTATAGGATCTGACTATGGGGGGACTGCTGACTAATACCCTATAGGATCTGCCTATGGGGGGACTGCTGACTAATACCCTATAGGATCTGCCTATGGGGGGACTGCTGACTAATACCCTATAGGATCTGACTATGGGGGGGCTGCTGCCTAATACCTTATAGGATCTGACTATGGGGGGCTGCTGCCTAATACCCTATAGGATCTGACTATGGGGGGCTGCTGCCTAATACCCTATAGGACCTGCCTATGGGGGGACTGCTGCCTAATACCCTATAGGATCTGCCTATGGGGGGGGCTGCTGACTAATACCCTATAGGATCTGCCTATGGGGGGACTGCTGACTAATACCCTATAGGATCTGCCTATGGGGGGACTGCTGCCTAATACCCTATAGGATCTGACTATGGGGGGCTGCTGCCTAATACCCTATAGGATCTGACTATGGGGGGCTGCTACCTAATCCACTATAGGATCTGACTATGGGGGGCTGCTACCTAATACTACAGGACCTGACTATGGGGGGGCTGCTACCTAATACCCTATAGGATCTGACTATGGGGGGGGCTGCTGACTAATACCCTATAGGATCTGACTATGGGGGGACTGCTGCCTAATACCCTATATGATCTGACTATGGGGGGGCTGCTGCCTAATACCCTATAGGATCTGACTATGGGGGGCTGCTACCTAATACACTATAGGATCTGACTATGGGGGGGCTGCTACCTAACACCCTATAGGATCTGACTATGGGGGGGCTGCTACCTAACACCCTATAGGATCTGACTATGGGAGGGTGCTGACTAATACCCTATAGGATCTGCCTATGGGGGGGCTGCTGCCTAATACCCTATAGGATCTGCCTATGGGGGGACTGCTACCTAATACCCTATAGGATCTGGCTATGGGGGGCTGCTGCCTAATACCCTATAGGATCTGACTATGGGGGGCTGCTACCTAATACACTATAGGATCTGACTATGGGGGGCTGCTGCCTAATACCCTATAGGATCTGACTATGGGGGGGCTGCTACCTAATACCCTATAGGATCTGCCTATGGGGGGACTGCTGCCTAATACCCTATAGGATCTGACTATGGGGGGCTGCTGCCTAATACCCTATAGGATCTGAGTATGGGGGGGCTGCTACCTAATACACTATACGATCTGACTATGGGGGGCTGCTACCTAATATTACAGGATCTGACTATGGGGGGGCTGCTACCTAATACACTATAGGATCTGACTATGGGGGGGCTTCTACCTAATACCCTATAGGATCTGCCTATGGGGGGACTGCTGCCTAATACCCTATAGGATCTGACTATGGGGGGGCTGCTGCCTAATACCCTATAGGATCTGCCTATGGGGGGACTGCTGACTAATACCCTATAGGATCTGCCTATGGGGGGACTGCTGCCTAATACCCTATAGGATCTGACTATGGGGGGCTGCTACCTAATACCCTATAGGATCTGACTATGGGGGGCTGCTGACTAATACCCTATAGGATCTGCCTATGGGGGGACTGCTGCCTAATACCCTATAGGATCTGACTATGGGGGGCTGCTACCTAATACCCTATAGGATCTGACTATGGGGGGCTGCTGCCTAATACCCTACAGGATCTGACTATGGGGGGCTGCTGCCTAATACCCTATAGGATCTGACTATGGGGGGCTGCTGCCTAATACCCTATAGGATCTGACTATGGGGGGCGGCTGCCTAATACCCTATAGGACCTGCCTATGGGGGGACTGCTGCCTAATACCCTATAGGATCTGCCTATGGGGGGGCTGCTGACTAATACCCTATAGGATCTGCCTATGGGGGGACTGCTGACTAATACCCTATAGGATCTGCCTATGGGGGGACTGCTGCCTAATACCCTATAGGATCTGACTATGGGGGGCTGCTGCCTAATACCCTATAGGATCTGACTATGGGGGGCTGCTACCTAATACACTATAGGATCTGACTATGGGGGGCTGCTACCTAATACTACAGGACCTGACTATGGGGGGGGGCTGCTACCTAATACCCTATAGGATCTGACTATGGGGGGGGCTGCTGACTAATACCCTATAGGATCTGACTATGGGGGACTGCTGCCTAATACCCTATATGATCTGACTATGGGGGGGGGCTGCTGCCTAATACCCTATAGGATCTGACTATGGGGGGCTGCTACCTAATACACTATAGGATCTGACTATGGAGGGGCTGCTACCTAACACCCTATAGGATCTGACTATGGGGGGGCTGCTACCTAACACCCTATAGGATCTGACTATGGGAGGGTGCTGACTAATACCCTATAGGATCTGCCTATGGGGGGGCTGCTGCCTAATACCCTATAGGATCTGCCTATGGGGGGGCTGCTGCCTAATACCCTATAGGATCTGACTATGGGGGGGGCTGCTGCCTAATACCCTATAGGATCTGACTATGGGGGGCTGCTGACTAATACCCTATAGGATCTGACTATGGGGGGCTGCTGCCTAATACCCTATAGGATCTGACTATGGGGGGACTGCTGACTAATACCCTATAGGATCTGCCTATGGGGGGACTGCTGACTAATACCCTATAGGATCTGACTATGGGGGGCTGCTGCCTAATACCCTACAGGATCTGACTATGGGGGGCTGCTGCCTAATACCCTATAGGATCTGACTATGGGGGGCTGCTGCCTAATACCCTATAGGATCTGACTATGGGGGGCGGCTGCCTAATACCCTATAGGACCTGCCTATGGGGGGACTGCTGCCTAATACCCTATAGGATCTGCCTATGGGGGGGCTGCTGACTAATACCCTATAGGATCTGCCTATGGGGGGACTGCTGACTAATACCCTATAGGATCTGCCTATGGGGGGACTGCTGCCTAATACCCTATAGGATCTGACTATGGGGGGCTGCTGCCTAATACCCTATAGGATCTGACTATGGGGGGCTGCTACCTAATACACTATAGGATCTGACTATGGGGGGCTGCTACCTAATACTACAGGACCTGACTATGGGGGGGGCTGCTACCTAATACCCTATAGGATCTGACTATGGGGGGGGCTGCTGACTAATACCCTATAGGATCTGACTATGGGGGGACTGCTGCCTAATACCCTATATGATCTGACTATGGGGGGGGGCTGCTGCCTAATACCCTATAGGATCTGACTATGGGGGGCTGCTACCTAATACACTATAGGATCTGACTATGGAGGGGCTGCTACCTAACACCCTATAGGATCTGACTATGGGGGGGCTGCTACCTAACACCCTATAGGATCTGACTATGGGAGGGTGCTGACTAATACCCTATAGGATCTGCCTATGGGGGGGCTGCTGCCTAATACCCTATAGGATCTGCCTATGGGGGGATTGCTACCTAATATCCTATAGGATCTGGCTATGGGGGGCTGCTGCCTAATACCCTATAGGATCTGACTATGGGGGGCTGCTACCTAATACACTATAGGATCTGACTATGGGGGGCTGCTGCCTAATACCCTATAGGATCTGACTATGGGGGGGGCTGCTACCTAATACCCTATAGGATCTGACTATGGGGGGGCTGCTGCCTAACACCCTATAGGATCTGACTATGGGAGGGTGCTGACTAATACCCTATAGGATCTGACTATGGGAGGGTGCTGACTAATACACTATAGGATCTGACTATGGGGGGCTGCTGCCTAATACCCTATAGGATCTGACTATGGGAGGGTGCTGACTAATACCCTATAGGATCTGACTATGGGGGGCTGCTGACTAATACTCTATAGGATCTGACTATGGGGGGCTGCTGCCTAATACCCTATAGGATCTGACTATGGGGGGACTGCTGACTAATACCCTATAGGATCTGCCTATGGGGGGACTGCTGACTAATACCCTATAGGATCTGCCTATGGGGGGACTGCTGACTAATACCCTATAGGATCTGACTATGGGGGGCTGCTGCCTAATACCCTATAGGATCTGACTATGGGGGGCTGCTGCCTAATACCCTATAGGATCTGACTATGGGGGGCTGCTGCCTAATACCCTATAGGATCTGACTATGGGGGGCTGCTGCCTAATACCCTATAGGATCTGACTATGGGGGGCTGCTACCTAATACACTATAGGATCTGACTATGGGGGGCTGCTGCCTAATACCCTATAGGATCTGACTATGGGGGGGGCTGCTACCTAATACCCTATAGGATCTGACTATGGGGGGGCTGCTGCCTAATACCCTATAGGATCTGACTATGGGAGGGTGCTGACTAATACCCTATAGGATCTGACTATGGGGGGCTGCTGCCTAATACCCTATAGGATCTGACTATGGGAGGGTGCTGACTAATACCCTATAGGATCTGACTATGGGGGGCTGCTGACTAATACCCTATAGGATCTGACTATGGGGGGCTGCTGCCTAATACCCTATAGGATCTGACTATGGGGGGACTGCTGACTAATACCCTATAGGATCTGCCTATGGGGGAACTGCTGACTAATACCCTATAGGATCTGCCTATGGGGGGACTGCTGACTAATACCCTATAGGATCTGACTATGGGGGGCTGCTGCCTAATACCCTATAGGATCTGACTATGGGGGGCTGCTGCCTAATACCCTATAGGACCTGCCTATGGGGGGACTGCTGCCTAATTCCCTATAGGATCTGACTATGGGGGGACTGCTGACTAATACCCTATAGGATCTGCCTATGGGGGGACTGCTGACTAATACCCTATAGGATCTGCCTATGGGGGGACTGCTGACTAATACCCTATAGGATCTGACTATGGGGGGGCTGCTGCCTAATACCTTATAGGATCTGACTATGGGGGGCTGCTGCCTAATACCCTATAGGATCTGACTATGGGGGGCTGCTGCCTAATACCCTATAGGACCTGCCTATGGGGGGACTGCTGCCTAATACCCTATAGGATCTGCCTATGGGGGGGCTGCTGACTAATACCCTATAGGATCTGCCTATGGGGGGACTGCTGACTAATACCCTATAGGATCTGCCTATGGGGGGACTGCTGCCTAATACCCTATAGGATCTGACTATGGGGGGCTGCTGCCTAATACCCTATAGGATCTGACTATGGGGGGCTGCTACCTAATCCACTATAGGATCTGACTATGGGGGGCTGCTACCTAATACTACAGGACCTGACTATGGGGGGGCTGCTACCTAATACCCTATAGGATCTGACTATGGGGGGGGCTGCTGACTAATACCCTATAGGATCTGACTATGGGGGGACTGCTGCCTAATACCCTATATGATCTGACTATGGGGGGGCTGCTGCCTAATACCCTATAGGATCTGACTATGGGGGGCTGCTACCTAATACACTATAGGATCTGACTATGGGGGGGCTGCTACCTAACACCCTATAGGATCTGACTATGGGGGGGCTGCTACCTAACACCCTATAGGATCTGACTATGGGAGGGTGCTGACTAATACCCTATAGGATCTGCCTATGGGGGGGCTGCTGCCTAATACCCTATAGGATCTGCCTATGGGGGGACTGCTACCTAATACCCTATAGGATCTGGCTATGGGGGGCTGCTGCCTAATACCCTATAGGATCTGACTATGGGGGGCTGCTACCTAATACACTATAGGATCTGACTATGGGGGGCTGCTGCCTAATACCCTATAGGATCTGACTATGGGGGGGCTGCTACCTAATACCCTATAGGATCTGCCTATGGGGGGACTGCTGCCTAATACCCTATAGGATCTGACTATGGGGGGCTGCTGCCTAATACCCTATAGGATCTGAGTATGGGGGGGCTGCTACCTAATACACTATACGATCTGACTATGGGGGGCTGCTACCTAATATTACAGGATCTGACTATGGGGGGGCTGCTACCTAATACACTATAGGATCTGACTATGGGGGGGCTTCTACCTAATACCCTATAGGATCTGCCTATGGGGGGACTGCTGCCTAATACCCTATAGGATCTGACTATGGGGGGGCTGCTGCCTAATACCCTATAGGATCTGCCTATGGGGGGACTGCTGACTAATACCCTATAGGATCTGCCTATGGGGGGACTGCTGCCTAATACCCTATAGGATCTGACTATGGGGGGCTGCTACCTAATACCCTATAGGATCTGACTATGGGGGGCTGCTGACTAATACCCTATAGGATCTGCCTATGGGGGGACTGCTGCCTAATACCCTATAGGATCTGACTATGGGGGGCTGCTACCTAATACCCTATAGGATCTGGCTATGGGGGGCTGCTGCCTAATACCCTATAGGATCTGACTATGGGGGGCTGCTACCTAATACTACAGGATCTGACTATGGGGGGGCTGCTACCTAATACACTATAGGATCTGACTATGGGGGGGGCTGCTGCCTAATACCCTACAGGGTCTGACTATGGGGGGGGCTGCTGCCTAATACACTACAGGATCTGACTATGGGGGGCTGCTGCCTAATACCCTACATGATCTGCCTATGGGGGGTGCTGCCTAATACCCTTTATGATCTGACTATGGGGGGCTGCTGCCTAATACCCTATAGGATCTGACTATGGGGGGGCTGCTACCTTATACCCTATAGGATCTGACTATGGGGGGCTGCTACCTAATACACTATAGGATCTGACTATGGGGGGGGCTGCTGCCTAATACCCTACAGGATCTGCCTATGGGGGGAGCTGCCTAATACACTATAGGATCTGACTATGGGGGGCTGCTGCCTAATACCCTATAGGATCTGACTATGGGGGGGCTGCTACCTAATACACTATAGGATCTGTCTATGGGGGGTCTGCTGCCTAATACACTACAAGATCTGACTATGGGGGGCTGCTGGCTAATACACTACAGGATCTGACTATGGGGGGTACTGCCTAATACCCTATAGGATCTGACTATGGGGGGGCTGCTGCCTAATACCCTATAGGATCTGACTATGGGGGGCTGCTGCCTTATACACTACAGGATCTGCCTATGGGGGGGTGCTGCCTAATACCCTATAGGATCTGACTATCTGACAGCCTCCCTATATATACTGCATGAGTTCCACACAGCCTCCCTATATACTGCATGAGTTCCACACAGCCTCCCTATATATACTGCATGAGCCTTAAACAGCCTCCCTATATACACTGCATGAGCCCCACACAGCCTGCCTATATACTGCATGATGCCCCATAGCCTCCCCATGTACTGCATGATGCCCCCATAGCCTCCCCATGTGCAGCATGTCACTCTGTATGCAGCACCATGCCCAACCAAACATCACATAACCATGAAAAAACCCACATACTTACCTCGGTCCTGTTCCCTGGCTCTCTGCTTCCCTCCCTGCCTCCACTGCGCTGACTCTGCACAATAGACAGCTGACGCGATGAAATGACATCATCGCATCAGCTGTTTCACACGCTGATTGGTGGAGGAAGTGGCCGGAGGTCCCTACTCCACCAATGACGTCAGCGCCTATGGAGACCGTGAGCGGGCGGGCACGAAGCAGACCATGGGCCTCTGGTTTCCAGCCCCACCGCTGTGTTGGTCCACGAGCCGGACTGAGACAGCCAGAGGGCCAGCTATGGCCTCCAGGCTGCACTTTGCCCAGGTCTATCACAGACTATCAAGCGCTCAGCGGCTCTGACTTGCAGCAAGAACCACAAGTCTCAGGTTCTGCAGGACAAAGCCATATCAGTGCCACTCACACATTTCAAATTTAGCAGCTCTTAGTGGTAGCAGAGGAGTTAGGCTAGGTTTACATTGCGTTAGGGCAATCTGTTAAGCGCATAGCGCTAGCGGATTGCGCTAACGCAATGTTTGTTTAGGGTCCGCGTTCGGCGTCCCTGCTAGTGCAGATCCCCGATCTGCGCTAGCGAGGGACGGACCTCGCTTGCAGCGTCCGAGGTCCGTCACAAAAGAACGGCACATCGCTAGCGCGTGCCGAAAATGGCATGCGCTAGCGATGCGCTACAGCAAAAAATCATATTGCTGTCAATGGGTGCGCCAACGGACCCATTGCACGACGTTAATTGCGACATTTTCGCAGTCCGTTAGCGTTAACCCATTAACGCAATGTGAACCTAGCCTTACAGTTTACAATCTCTGCACCCGTAAGTCACAACAGAAACTCACATGTTTTGATTCTCCACATCTGATAGTTATAGTAAAGACCTGTGTGGCTTTTGATCTCTTGAGCACCTAAACATTGACATTAACACCTTTCATTTCTATAGCTGGGTGCTCATGCATTTCATCCTGCAAAGTCATCGCATAGACATCTTACAGGTCCTGAGCTCACTGGCTCTTAGCCATTGTAGACATCCCTAGACGTTATAGGCTCTACATTCCTTAGTCTTAGCTTAGTTGCTCATGCGTTTTGATCTTTGTGGCTTTTAGTCATAGCAGAGACACATAGGAGTTCAGAGCTCATCATCTTAGTCATTGTGGGCATCCCTACAAGGATCATGTTCTGCATCCCTTAAGGTACCATCACACATAACGATTTTGTTAACGATATCGTTGCTTTTTGTGATGTAGCAATGATATCGTTAACGAAATCGTTATGCGTGACAGCGACCAACGATCAGGCCCCTGCTGGGAGATCGTTGGTCGCTGCAAATGATCAGGACCTTTATTTGGTCGCTGATCACCCGCTGTCATCGCTGGATCGGCGTGTGTGACGCCGATCCAGCGATGTGTTCACTGGTAACCAGGGTAAACATCGGTGTCTCACATTCCGGTGTCTGTTGCGTCCTTCAGCGTCAGCTTCCCTCCACTGTGTCAGCGCCGGCCGGCCGTAAAGCAGAGCACAGCGGTAACGTCACCGCTCTGCTTTATGGCCGGCGCTTACACAGTGTGGGATGCTGACGCCGGGGGACGCGACAGACACCGGAATGTAAGTATGTAGTGTTATGCGTGACAGCGACCAACGATCAGGCCCCTGCTGGGAGAGCGTTGGTCGCTGGGAATGGACCTTTTTTTTGGTCGCTGATCACCCGCTGTCATGTGTTCACTGATAACCAGGGTAAATATCGGGTTACTAAGCGCAGGGCCGCGCTTAGTAACCCCGATATTTACCCTGGTTACCATTGTAAAAGTAAAAAAAAAAACAGTACATACTCACATTTCGGTGTCTGTCACGTCCCCCGCCGTCAGCTTCCCGCACTGACTGTCAGCGCCGGCCGTAAAGCACAGCGGTGACGTCACCGCTGTGCTCTGCTTTACGGCCGGCCGGCGCTCACAGGCAGTGCGGGAAGCTGACGGCGGGGGACGTGACAGACACCGGAATGTAAGTATGTAGTGTTTTTTTTTTTTACATTTACAATGGTAACCAGGGTAAACATCGTGTTACTAAGCGCGGCCCTGCGCTTAGTAACCCGATGTTTACCCTGGTTACCCAGGGACTTCGGCATCGCTTGTCGCTGGAGAGCTGTCTGTGTGACAGCTCTCCAGCGACCACACAACGACCTAAACAGCGACGCTGCAGCGATCGGCATCGTTGTCTATATTGCTGCAGTGTCGCTAAATGTGACGGTACCTTAAGTCTTAGATCAAAATGCGTGAGCTATGTGGCTCGTAGTCACAGCGGAGACACATAAGAGTTCAGAGTTCATTACAGGCATCCTTACAAGTATCAGATTTTGCATAATTATAGCAGCGACATTCACGTGTTTCAATCTCGGGAGCTCCATGAACTGGTTCACAGTTTGAAATCGTATTTTATTGTTGGATGCATCTGGAGATGCCAATTTCCCTTTTAATTGTTTTGGAATAAAATTATAATTTTTTTACCTGAGCACAGGGCTTGAGGATTTTTCTTTTGGATCCCTAAAAATATCATGCTCTGCATACCTTAGTCATAGCAGGGACACATGCGTTTCGGTCTCATGTCTTCTATGTATAGCAGCGACATCAACACACTTTGAGTCACCTATGATCTAAGCAGCTTTTAGTCATGAGTCATGACAAAGACACTTTACAAATGTTGGGCTCAGTGGCTATTGGTTATTTCATGGATGCCTACACCCTTCAGGTTCTATAACCATTAGTCTTTGCTCGGTGCTCACGCGTTTTGGTCTCTGCAGCTCTTATAACAAAGACACATGAGGGTTCAGAGATCAGAAGCTCTTGGTCAATACAGTCGTCCCTACAAGTATCAGGTTCTGCATACCTTACTTATAGCAGAGACGCTCACGCGATTCAGTCTCAGCTGCTCCATAATTAAGGACTGGTTCAGTTTGAAACGCGCATAATCGCATAACATTGTTGGATTATCTGGAGATGTCACATTCCTTTTAAATCATATAGGAGTAAAGTGATCATTTTTAATCTAGTAACATGGATGGGGGAATTTCCTACTGGATCCCCACAAGTATAAGGTTCTGTATACCTTGGTTGTAGCAGGACACCCACGCATTTCAATCTCAGCAACTTTTGAGCCAGAAATTCATCAATATTTTTGTTCTGGTGCTGCATTTCTATGTAAATATTTCTCCTTTTATTGGTGGCATTGTGCACCTGAAATGTTCCTGTTGCCCCATACTTGGTAATCATGGGGAGTACTTATTTCAGCATTGCATTAGAACGTATCTCATGTGACTTCAGATACTGTGCATTTTGAGATATTTGCACAATTTAGCACTGAATCGGGTGCAGGTGCGTGAGATTAGAAAACATGGCTGCTTAATTCCAGAAATGGCGCCGCACTTGTTCATAGGTCATGGGCGGTATTGCAGTTCAGCCCCTTTGAAAGGTGTAGAGATGCAATACTCTGTAAAGCTTTTATACAAAATATATGACAGAAAAATATATTTTGTTAATATTTTAGGCAATGAAAGTTCAATTTATTGCGACCCCGAACTAACCCTTTTCCTCTATGTAGTAAATCTTATGAACGTAGGATTTGAAAGGCTAAATGCCCGATTTGCCTCCTCTATTAATATTACATGACATTGCTCGCTTGGGTTCCCATAAATCTGCCATAAGGCAACGCAGGCCTTGAAACGCGTCGTGCATAATTGAGATCGGTCTTGTCAGTATATGCTGAATATTACATGTAATGTATAAGATTCCTGAGGGTCCCAAGCTGCTGCAGAATAAATAGGCGCAGCGTGCAATGCCGGAGAATGGCAAAGGGTCCTGCAAACCATACAGAGCCGTCCTGTATCTCAGCGGGCGCTACCTGGAAGGCCCAGACTCCCATATGCCAACCTAAGTGAAGCCTAAAACTGCCTGGAGACATGTTACAGTACTGAAGACTGAGGCACAGATGGAGCAAGAGCTGCCATGTCCTCCGCAGCCAACTCTTCTACATGACATCCTACGCCGCATTGTTATCCGTGTTACATTTCTGCGGATGTAGCAGAGCTGAGCGAGTCACTCGGGGGAGATTTTTTACATTAAAATGCTATTGCATCTTATGTTTTGCAAGATAAGATATCTAAACGTTTTAATCTGTAATATACATAGCTCTGTTTAGGAGCTGTATACACAAAACAGTAGTACATTTTTTATCAAGGCTTTAGTTAAGGGCGTAACCATTGAGGAAGCAGAGGGTGCGACCACATCAAGGCCCGTGTGAGACGGGAGCCCCACCGACACCAGCACCTATTTCACATAGATGTGTGTCCTCGGGCGCACCCTCAGCTGACATGTATTGGGGCGCCAGCTCTCTGCCCTGTAATACATGCCACCAGCCAATCAAAAGCCGGCAGAATCATTCACCAGGAAAACCAAAGTCAGCTTCCGGCTCATGCACTGGCAATGGAAGTGGACGCTGGTGTCGTGGGAGCGGAGGGAAAGGTGAAAAAAAATCTTTTATTTATTTTTTATTAATATTTTTAAATAGAACAATTAATATTACTGGAAGGGACCTGGACGGATGACATTATTTATTAGAGGAAGGGGTCCAGGATGGGGGACATACCAGGAAGGGGCCCATGATTGAGGACATTATACCAGGAAGGGTCCCAGGATGGATGACATTATACCAGGAAGGGTCCCAGGATGGAGAAAATTAATATAAGAAGGGACTCAGGATGGAGGACATTATACAAGGAAGGGTCCCAGGATGGAGGACATTATTTATTAGAGGAAGGGGTCCAGGATGGAGGACATTATACCAGGAAAGGGCCCATGATGGAGGACATTATACCCGGATGGGGCCCAGGATGGAGGACATTATTTGATGAAGGAACCCAGGATGTTGGACATTATACCAGGAAATGGTTCAGGATGGAGGGAATTATGCCAGGAAGGGGCTCAGGATGGGGAACATTATTATAGGAAGGGGTCCAGGATCGTGGACATTATACCAGGAAGGGGCCCAGGATGGAGGACATTATTCAATGAAGAAACCCAGGATGTTGGACATTATACCAGAAAATGGTTCAGGATGGAGGGAATTATGCCAGGAAGTGGCCCAGGTTGGAGGACATTATTAGATGAAGGTGCCCAGGATAGAGGACATTATACCAGGAATGGGCTCAGAGTGGGGAGCATTATTATAGGAAGGGGTCCAGGATTGTGGACATTATACCAGGAAGGGGCCCAGGATGGAGGACATTATTATTGGAAGGGCTCAGGATGGAGAACATTAATATAAGAAGGGACTGAGGATGGAGGACATTATACCAGGTAGGGGCCCAGGATGGAGGATATTATTTGATAAAGGAACCCAGGATGTTGGACATTATACCAGGAAGGGGCCCATGATTGAGAACATTAATATAAGAAGGGACTCAGGATGGAGGACATTATACCAGGAAGGGGCCCATGATGGAGGACATTATTCGATGAAGAAACCCAGGATGTTGGACATTATACCAGGAAATGGTTCAGGATGGAGGGAATTATGCCAGGAAGTGGCCCTGGTTGGAAGACATTATTAGATGAAGGGGCCCAGGATGGTGGATTTTATTAGAGGAAGGAGCCTAGGATGAGCGACATTATACCGGGATGGTACCCAAGATGGAGGACATTATATCAGGAAAGACCCAGGTTGGTGAACATTATACCAGGAAAGTGCCCAGGTTAGAGAACATTATTAGAGGAAGGGAACCAGGATGGTGGACATTATTAGAGGAAGAGGCCCAGGATGCTACAGTGATGAAACGTACGTTGGAGCTGGAGTCCTTGGGAGTCACGGATCACTATTATACTGGTATTTATATCCTCTGCATACCATTTATGTATTTTTTCAGTCTTGATAGACTATCTATTGGATTTGCACTTTATATGGGAATTTTTTGAGGGCTATTTATTTAATTAGTCACATTTGTATATACTATGGGATCTGTGTCTCTCATGATGTATTAATTTTTTGTACTATGATATTTATGGTGATGTTGGCTGTAATTTCTCCTTGTTTTTAAACTATATTTAATAAAAATTATTTTAAAGTAATTTGATATTTGGATTCTATATTCACTTTGGAGTAGGTTTTTTTCAGATTTGTTATAGTGAATATTTATTAATAATTTTGGTGGGTTTTCTCACTGTGTGGTTAATCAGTATTTGTAGCCAAAACCAGGAGAGGAGCGCAGTTCATTTATCATTCGGTCCTATGATCACACAGACCTTGTCAGTAAGTGCAATGCTTCGTCTTCATGTATTATTATTATTATTATTATTATTATTATTATTATTTATTTATATAGCACCATTCCATGGTGCGGTACATTAGACGGGGTTACATCAAAATACAGATATCACTTACAGTAAGCTAACTAACAATGACAGACTGATACAGAGGGGCGAGGACATTACATTCTGCAGGATTATGGGGAAGGAGACAGTAGGTCGAGGGTTGCAGTAGCTCCGATGATGTTGAGGTGGCCGTGTGGTCATTACAGGTTGTAAGCTTTCTTGAAGAGGTGGGTTTTCAGGTTCCGTTTGAAGGATGCAAATGTGGTAAATAACTGGACATGTTGGGGCACAGAATTACAGAGGATGGGGAATATTCGGGAGAAGTCTTGGAGGAAGTTGGGTGAGGAGCGAATAAGCGTGGAGGAGAGGGGAAGGTCTTGGGAGGACCGGAGATCACATGAGGGAAGATATTGTATTATTGTATTCAGTTTACACAAAAAGCACTGTAATATCAAGAAACAACACTTGGGAGACTTATTACATCTGGGGCACTGAGTAGATGGGTAGAAGGTGTGACATAAAACCTGTGGCCAGGACGTTGTCCTCGCTGTGCAGTCATTCTCTTCTACAGTGCCATGCCAAAGTATTCGGCTCCCTGGAACTTTTCAACCTTTTCCAGGACAGACAGGAATCTGAAAAGCAATTGCTGCGGTTTCTTGGTCAACGCATTTCGAAGTTTCAAATTTAATAGTTTTTTTTTTTAATGATGAAGTTTGAAACTTTGAAATGCATTGACCAATCAACCGCAGGAATTGATTTTCAGAATCCTGTCTTCTTATCGTCAGGTGAACCCATATAGTTCTAGCACCTTTGATATATCGTAGATTGGTATTGTTCACTCAGCCGGAGCGATGATCGAGAACAAGATAGGGTCACTCCAAAGTTATTGAGCACTTTACTGATTGTCAAAGTGAAAAGATCATCACGGATTAAGGTGGATCCAAGGAGGACCAAGAATCTGAACCAACAAACCTTGTAGTAACAAACTCTGCAGATACCAAAATAATAAACCCCATGTATGTCACAAAAAGGGTCATCACATACAAATTCCCACTAATAGAGGTAATACTTCTAGTTTCCAGTAATAGAATATCACATAACCTCTCCAATCAGTGGCCGTAATATCAGGTTAATGTATAGGATCAAGCAATAATACAGATGGCGCTTTCTTTTATGCCATCATATAGCGCCACCTACTGGTTCAGTCATTGGGCAGCTGGAATGGAAAGTCATTGGATCTCTATCTGTGCTGATGGAGAGCAGCAAACGTATAGTTAGGCTCTGCGGCAAAGATATAAGTGTATCTATATTCTCTGTGTCTACATACATTGGGCAAGGTAGACTGCCATACTTGCACTATCGCTGTCAGCCAGTACTCTGCTGGCAAGATCCGCAGCCTCTCGTGCAATAGGCTTATAGACAAACCCATATGTGTCCCTCATTCCTAAATTTTCTCCAATAAAAGTTGTGATAGAAAACCCACACATGTGGGTCATACCATAGCGCCCAGAAAGCCATCCTGCCGGCAGGTCTGCCACCACTTCTGCTCTTCTGTTACCACTGATTTCCATAGAGAGAATAGAGAGTCTCCTCAAATACGAGAATATGTTTTGTTCATAAGTTTACTGCTCGATGATGCCAAATTCACAGTCTTCCAAGTAGCTTGTGAGTTGCCAATTGTAATAATAAATGCAAATATGTAAATAACTAAGACTCCGGCTCAGAAGGACAAACTCCCATATGTTACCCTGGATAGCAAGTGAAAAAGCAAATGCCGTTTTCATTAAAGGGGAAATTATCCAAAGTGTGATGTGATACAGTAAGGCCGGCTTCACACTCAGCGTATGAAAATACGGTCCGTATATTACGGCCGTAATACGCTGAAATGTCCCGAAAATAGTGGTCCGTAGCTCCTCCGTAGGCAGGGTGTGTCAGCGTTTTTTGCGCATGGCATCCTCCGTATGTAATCCGTATGGCATCCGTACTGCGTGGTTTTCTCGCAGGCTTGCAAAACCAACATACCGCTATAGAAATGATCCATGTGTCCCAAAAAGAAAAAAAAATATATATATACTGTCTATATATATATATATATATATGTCAGTAGACACATATATGTATATATATTACTATTTTTTCCAGCGCTATACAGCTTGAAAGCCGGTAATTCAATTACCGGCTTTTTCTTTCTCCTTCCTAAAACCCGACATGATTTGAGACATGGTTTACATACAGTAAACCATGTCTTCTCTCCATTTTTTTTGCAGATTCCACACTACTAATGTCAGTAGTGTGTATCTGCTAAATTTGGCCGTTCTAGCTCTTAAAATAAAGGGTTAAATGGCGGAAAAAATTGGCGTGGGCTCCCGCGCAATTTTCTCCGCCAGAGTAGTAAAGCCAGTGACTGAGGGCAGATATTAATAGCCTGGAGAGGGTCCATGGTTATTGGCCCCCCCCTGGCTAAAAATATCTGCCCCCAGCCACCCCAGAAAAGGCACATCTGGAAGATGCGCCTATTCTGGCACTTGGCCACTCTCTTCCCATTCCCGTGTAGCGGTGGGATATGGGGTAATGAAGGGTTAATGCCACCTTGCTATTGTAAGGTGACATTAAGCCAGATTAATAATGGAGAGGCGTCAATTATGACACCTATCCATTATTAATCCAATTGTAGTAAAGGGTTAAATAAAACACAAACACATAATTTAAAATTATTTTAATGAAATAAAAACAATGGTTGTTGGAGTATTTTATTCTACGCCCAATCCAGTCACTGAAGACCCTCGTTCTGTGAAAGAAAAAACATAATAAACCAACAATATACTTACCCTCCGCAGATCTGTAACGTCCAACGATGTAAATCCTTCTGAAGGGGTTAAAACATTTTGCAGCAAGGAGCTTTGCTAATGCAATGCTACTCCTCGCTGCAAAACCCCGGGGAATGAGTCTAAATATAGATCAATGAGCTATATTTAGCTTCATTTGCGGTGAGGCGCCCTCTGCTGGATGTTCATAGATCGTGGGAACTTTCCTAGAAAGCCTGGGAGCTATCTATATTTAGACTCATTCCCCAGGGTTTTGCAGCGAGGAGTAGCATTGCATTAGCAAAGCTCCTTGCTGCAAAATGTTTTAACCCCTTCAGAAGGATTTACATCGTTGGACGTTACAGATCTGCGGAGGGTAAGTATATTGTTGGTTTATTATGTTTTTTCTTTCACAGAACGAGGGTCTTCAGTGACTGGAATGGGCGTAGAATAAAATACTCCAACAACCATTGTTTTTATTTCATTAAAATAATTTTAAATAATGTGTTTGTGTTTTATTTAACCCTTTACTACAATTGGATTAATAATGGATAGGTGTCATAATTGACGCCTCTCCATTATTAATTAGGCTTAATGTCACCTTACAATAGCAAGGTGGCATTAACCCTTCATTACCCCATATCCCACCGCTACACGGGAATGGGAAGAGAGTGGCCAAGTGCCAGAATAGGCGCATCTTCCAGATGTGCCTTTTCTGGGGTGGCTGGGGGCAGATATTTTTAGCCAGGGGGGGGGCAATAACCATGGACCCTCTCCAGGCTATTAATATCTGCCCTCAGTCACTGGCTTTACTACTCTGGCGGAGAAAATTGCGCGGGAGCCCACGCCAATTTTTTCCGCCATTTAACCCTTTATTTTAAGAGCTAGAACGGCCAAATTTTGCAGATACACACTACTGACATTAGTAGTGTGGAATCTGCAAAAAAAATGGAGAGAAGACATGGTTTACTGTATGTAAACCATGTCTCAAATCATGTCGGGTTTTAGGAAGGAGAAAGAAAAAGCCGGGAATTGAATTACCGGCTTTCAAGCTGTATAGCGCTGGAAAAAATAGTAATATATATACATATATGTGTCTCACTGACATATATATATATATATATACCTATTCTATGTGTACACATTTATTCTACCTATTCTACTGTAAGCTGTCAGTGTGATTTTACTGTACACCGCACTGAATTGCCGGCTTTTCTCTGTAACAGCGCTGCGTATTTCTCGCAAGTCACACTGCTTGTCCGTGTGTAATCCGTATTTTTCACGCTTCCATAGACTTTCATTGGCGTATTTCTTGCGCAGTACGGTGACAAATGCAGCATGCTGCGATTTTGTACGGCCGTAGAAAGCCGTATAATACTGATCAGTAAAATACGGCAGATAGGAGCAGGGGCATAGAGAATAATTGTGCCTTATTTTTTGCGAGTTTTACGGACGTAGTTTCTGCGCTCTTACGTCCGTAAAACTCGCAAGTGTGAAGCCGGCCTAAGAAGGGATTCCTGACCCATTGCTGGGGTGATATGTGACAATGTTCTGATACAATTTTCACCCTAATGATACACTGAAGTCAAGAGTCCGGTGTCATGGACCCCACGTTATACAAAGTGTAATCGGTTATACAGAAGAGCTCGCAATCTAATTTTTGTAACAGGGTCAATGTCATAGAAATCACAAAGGCCTCAATATACAGTGGGGCAAAAAAGTATTTAGTCAGTCAGCAATAGTGCAAGTTCCACCACTTAAAAAAATGAGAGGCGTCTGTAATTTACATCATAGGTAGACCTCAACTATGGGAGACAAACTGAGAAATAAAATCCAGAAAATCACATTGTCTGTTTTTTTATCATTTTTTTTTGCATATTATGGTGGAAAATAAGTATGTGGTCAGAAACAAACAATCAAGATTTCTGGCTCTCACAGACCTGTAACTTCTTCTTTAAGAGTCTCCTCTTTCCTCCACTCATTACCTGTAGTAATGGCACCTGTTTAAACTTGTTATCAGTATAAAAAGACACCTGTGCACACCCTCAAACAGTCTGACTCCAAACTCCACTATGGTGAAGACCAAAGAGCTGTCAAAGGACACCAGAAACAAAATTGTAGCCCTGCACCAGGCTGGGAAGACTGAATCTGCAATAGCCAACCAGCTTGGAGTGAAGAAATCAACAGTGGGAGCAATAATTAGAAAATGGAAGACATACAAGACCACTGATAATCTCCCTCGATCTGGGGCTCCACGCAAAATCCCACCCCGTGGGGTCAGAATGATCACAAGAACGGTGAGCAAAAATCCCAGAACCACGCGGGGGGACCTAGTGAATGAACTGCAGAGAGCTGGGACCAATGTAACAAGGCCTACCATAAGTAACACACTACGCCACCATGGACTCAGATCCTGCAGTGCCAGACGTGTCCCACTGCTTAAGCCAGTACATGTCCGGGCCCGTCTGAAGTTTGCTAGAGAGCATTTGGATGATCCAGAGGAGTTTTGGGAGAATGTCCTATGTTCTGATGAAACCAAACTGGAACTGTTTGGTAGAAACACAACTTGTCGTGTTTGGAGGAAAAAGAATACTGAGTTGCATCCATCAAACACCATACCTACTGCAAAAGCATGGTGGTGGAAACATCATGCTTTGGGGCTGTTTCTCTGCAAAGGGGCCAGGACGACTGATCCGGGTACATGAAAGAATGAATGGGGCCATGTATCGTGAGATTTTGAGTGCAAACCTTCCATCAGCAAGGGCATTGAAGATGAAACGTGGCTGGGTCTTTCAACATGACAATGATCCAAAGCACACCGCCAGGGCAACGAAGGAGTGGCTTCGTAAGAAGCATTTCAAGCTCCTGGAGTGGCCTAGCCAGTCTCCAGATCTCAACCCTATAGAAAACCTTTGGAGGGAGTTGAAAGTCCGTGTTGCCAAGCGAAAAGCCAAAAACATCACTGCTCTAGAGGAGATCTGCATGGAGGAATGGGCCAACATACCAACAACAGTGTGTGGCAACCTTGTGAAGACTTACAGAAAACGTTTGACCTCTGTCATTGCCAACAAAGGATATATTCCAAAGTATTGAGATGAAATTTTGTTTCTGACCAAATACTTATTTTCCACCATAATATACAAATAAAATGTTAAAAAAAACAGACAATGTGATTTTCTGGATTTTTTTTTCTCAGTTTGTCTCCCATAGTTGAGGTCTACCTATTATGGAAATTACAGACGCCTCTCATCTTTTTAAGTGGTGGAACTTGCACTATTGCTGACTGACTAAATACTTTTTTGCCCCACTGTATTTACCGATATCTACAATGCAAGATTTGGTGCAATTAGCACCAGCACCCCATGTGTCCAGAACAATCCAGAAATTCCCATTTTTTACAATTTTAAGACTGTCTGTGCAAAATTGGTACTTTTGACAATTAATTAGTGCGTTTCTTGCACGTGAGAGGAAAATGCAAAACCGCTTTTATCAAGGACATTTACACAGTAGAAGAAACTATGGGTACCGCAAAGAGAGAAGGACCATAGCAATCACCGTGTGAAGGACTTCCCGGAGGTCATTGAAGATAAAGGAGTGGGAATGAGTGTCATGGATATATTTGTCAGGAATTTTCTAATCCCACAAATCCCTGATATCACAGGCCAGGGAGGCCACGAGGACCACCCGCTGTGATCTTTGGGGCAAACCGCTCTCTGCTGCCCCCTGTTGTCTGGACAATTACACGATTGGCCGACAATCAACGGAGAGCGTACGGTATATATACACCTCCGGATTCCAACACATGGAATTTGTGTTCAAACACCGATATGTTCATAGCTATTTCTCAGATAACCCCAGACTACTTGCCGCCGCCACTAAGGGTATGTGCACACGTCAGGATTTCTTGCAGAAATTTTCCTGACAAAAGCCTGACATTTCTGCCAGAAATCCGCATGCGTTTTTTTCGGGGGGTTTTTCGCGGTTTTGATCTTTTTTTTGCACGTTTTTGATGCCTTTTTGATGCGTTTTTTCCAAATGCATAGAATAGCGGGAAAAACGCAGAAAATCCGCAAAATTAATGAACATGCTGCTTTTTTTTACCGTAATGCATTTTTTTTGCTGAAAAAAACGCATCATGTGCACAAAAATTGCAGAATGCATTCTAAATGATAGGATGCATATGTAGGCGTTTTCTAATGCGTTTTAATCACTTTTTTTGGCGTAGTTATCGATGCCAACAATGTACGTCTCATTAATATTGGATGCATAGAAAATCCAATATTCCATATTTTCTCCTGGAAGCCATACTGTCTGTTTTCTATGACAGAAGGGTATTGACCTAAGGGTCACAGAGAGGTAAACAAACTCTTGGCCATTTCCTCCTAAGTAGAGATGAGTGAACTTGTTTGGAAAACATTCGCCAATCTCAAAGTCGGCATGAACGTTGCACATTCGGAGTTGTGTTCAGATTCCCGAACAATTTTATCAAAATTCGGTAAATGATCGAGTTTCCACTATGGCTGTGATCTTACCAGTGGTTCTGATAATGGTAAGATCGTTACCGTCGGTCTGCGGTTCACGCTGTCAGATATCAGCGGGCCCCCACCGCTATGAGTGTGACTGGCAGTGCTGTAAATCATTACATCATGGCAAACATTGCCTCTGATTGGTGATAAAATCATCCTCGCCGGTCAGAGAGCAGCGGTTCCCACGCTCTCAAACGACAGCATGAGCCTGCAGCTGTGAGCAGAGGTATAAAGTTTACCTCTGGTCACTGGCGTCACCTGATGGGACAACTACTCCCATCAACCGCTAATAACAGCAAGAGCAGGCAGTGCTGATGGGAGTATTCATTAGCTGGCACCGGCGCTCTATCAAATAATTAACAAAAAATGGTGTGGGTTCCCCTGTATTTTTGATAATCAGCCAGGCAAAATTGATAGCTGTATTGTAAATAAACACAAATATAAAGTTCTATTTGAAATAGAAACAAAACACAACACGTTTTCCATTTTTATTTAAAAACAACCAACACAGTTATACTCACCGAATGCCTATTCCACCGAATCCCTCGTTTTCTGTAATAAAACAAAAATAAAGAACAACAATATCCCTCACCTGTCCATCATCCTGTCCCACGCCAAAATCTATGTCTGTGGGATAAACAATATTCAACCTGGATGGTGCCAAGATGCGACCAGCCAGGCTGAGAACCACTGGTGACTGAGCTGTGGTGATGATGTCAGTGAGGTCACCACAAGTTACTGGGGCTGCGTTCCCAGCCCCCCGCAATCAAGTGAATGGGGTCCGTGTTCAGGCTCGGGTACTGCTCTGGTACCTGAACCCAACCTTTTTTTAACTGTTTGCCGAACCCGAACATCCAGGGCTTTGCTCATCTCTATTCCTAAGTGGGAGAACGTATAATATTAGGTCCATTTTGATGTTTGCTGTAAGACCACCTTTCTTTTATGTGGATGTAATCAAGAACTGTTGTCTCCAGTACAATCTATAGGTTTCTAGACTATAAATCAGCTAAGTGTATGGGGGAAGCTGACTAGGAGAAGAGATACCGCCAAAAACAATGATCTTTTGTGCAAACCAAAAGGTTATTTCACCATTTTGCTGGTTTGCCGCATGATCAGCTGCCTCCATGAACTGTCTTCCATACACAAGGGACAAGCTCTGCTGGCTGGATATCAGAGTTGTGGAATGTTCCTTGTACACAACAGGGGTTTGGGGGTTTCAATGTACATGGCATATCTTATAGAGTGTTCCCAGTATATTAAAGACCTTGTGTACTAATACTGATATTGTGCCTGTCTTTTGGGTGCTCCTGGCATAGGGCCAACCTTGTGGCATGTTCCTAGTATACAGCAGATCTTGCAGGGAGTGCCCGGTATATGGCAGATCTTGTAGGGAGTGCCCGGTATATGGCATCTTGTAGGGTGTGCACGGTATGTGGGAGATCTTGTAGGGTGTGTCCGGTATATGGCATCTTGTAGGGTGTGCACGGTATGTGGGAGTTCTTGTAGGGTGTGCTTGGTGTATGGCAGATTTTGTAGGGTGTGTCCGGTATATAGCAGATCTTGTAGAGTGTGTCCGGTATATGGCATCTTGTAGGGTGTGCACGGTATGTGGGAGATCTTGTAGGGTGTGCTTGGTGTATGGCAGATTTTGTAAGGTGTGCCCGGTATATGGCAAATCTTGCAGGATGTGCCCGGTATATAGCAGATCTTGTAGGGTGTGTCCGGTATACAGCAGATCCTGTAGGGTGGGACCGGTATACAACAGATCTTGTAGGGTGTGCACGGTATGTGGGAGATCTTGTAGGGTGTGCCTGGTATATGGCAAAATCTTGTAGGATGTGCCCGGTATATAGCAGATCTTGTAGGGTGTGCTCGGTATACAGCAGATCCTGTAGAATGTGCTCAGTAGAAATCAGATCTTGTAGGGTGTGCCTGGTATACAGCAGATCCTGTAGGGTGTGCACTGTATACAACAGATACTGGTAACGAAGTTACCGCTACAGAGCAGTACCAGAAGACCGCAGCGTCTGATGGCTCCTGCTTCGCCACTGAAAAGTACTTATCCAGCATATTAAAGGTGTTTGTTTTCTTTCAGCAGGACAGAGGTTAATAGGCCATGTGGAAATCCCTGCTCTCAGCTGTGCTCAGTTAGCCACTACTCCCTACTATAAAAGCTAGGCCTTCAGGCCAGATCCTTGTCTGAGATAGCACTTGCTAGACAGATCTGGAGTAGTGAGGGGCTGGTGTCTGGAGAGCTGGAGGAGTTTATTGTGTCACAGTTGTTTGGTTTGTACCCTTGGAAATTCCTTATCCTTACCTGCCTTATTTTCCTCCACCTTCCTTCACACCCTGGTGAATACCTCTATTATTTGTGAGAGTATATTTTTTGTGAGTGGAGTTTTCTTTTACCCTTGTCTTGGTTCCCCTGTTTGTAGGGTTTATGTACTTCGGTACACGGTAGCGCCTCTCTCCCCCAGGTGGGGAAGGGGACAGATGTAGGGCTGCAGTTAGGAGACAGGGCCTCGGCATCTTTGCCATCTGAGGTATCCTGGGGAACAGGGTGAGTTAGGGCGCCCCCTAGTGCTAGGGCCAGGAAAGATGCCCCTGGTCCCAGTTTCAAGTCGTGACAGGGTGTGACCGGTATACAACAGATCCTGTTGGGTGTGCCCGGTATATATCAGATCCTGAAGAATTCGCCCGGTATACATTAGATCTTGTAGGGTGTGCCTGGTATACAGCAGATCCTGTAGGGTGTGCCTGGTATACAGCAGATCCTGTAGGGTGTGCCCGGTATGCAACAGATCCTGTAGGGTGTGACCGGTATACAATAGATCTTGTCGGGTGTGCCCAGGATACAGCAGATCATGTAGAATGTGCCCAGTATACATCAGATCTTGTAGGGTGTGCCCGGTATACAACAGATCCTGTAGGGTGTGCCCTATATACAGCAGATCCTGTAGAATGTGTCCGGTATACAGCAGATTCTGTAGAATGTGCCCGGTATGCAGCAGATCCTGTAGGGTGTGCCTTTTATACAGCCGATCCTGTAGAATGTGCCCGGAATACAACAGATCTTGTAGGGTGTGCCCGGTATACAGCAGATCCTGTAGGGTGTGCTGGTATACAGCAGATGTTGTATAATGTGCCCAATATACAGCAGATCCTGTAGGGTGTGCCCGGTATACAGCAGATCCTGTAGGGTGTGCCCGGTATACAGCAGATCCTGTAGGGTGTGCCCAGTATACAGCAGATCTTGGAGAACATAAAGAAACCAAGAGTTTTTAAATCCTAAAGTATAAACAAGTAATGTATCTAATAATAATCACAAATGTCCAGGAAAATAACTATCAAAATATCTTTAATAATAATACAAAACACACACTAGACATGAAAAAATATAAACACATACAATACAAAGAAAAAAGAAATAATTGGATTGGTCTAATGAACGACAATGCAAACTGGCGGGGGTGAGCAATCCTACAATAAGAGGGGAGAGGCACTCAAAAATGTAAACAATCTATCCCAGCAACCAAATATGCAAGCTGGAAGGCACAAGTGTGCATAGTTACCAAAAAAGAGTGACCATAAAATAGCCCTCATATCATTTGGGAAAATACACCAAGGATCACAGGAGCTACTCCATTATAATATAGGCCATGTGGTAGGATAATCATACCCCCATGACTCCCAGAGTTAAAAGTGCCAATAGTGCACATACATACAAAAACATGTCTTACCCAGGAAAGCCAGACACCCACCGCACAGATACCCCAACACGCGTTTCACCGCTGCTTCTTCAGGGGGCAGTGTGCAAATGTGCAATATTCAGAGGTTAAATACCCCCATGTGAAAAGCATGACCCAAACACCTGCATAGAACAAGGCCAGCTCCAGCCGCGTCTAACGAGCGCATGTGGACGAGGCCCACCACAGCCAATCATCCCAGCTGGCGTCAGGAAGCGGTGAGTGTCGGGACAGAGTTCCCATAGCAACGTATGCACTCACCGCATAGAATAGACGCCGCTGTGAATCAGAGGCGGAGGGGACATCAGAGCGCATGCGCTACCCGCGGCGGAAGGTAACCGCGCCGTAATGCATGCAGGGGAGAGGGGTTGCCAGGACAACATCTAAACCATGCTGCACAGCGCCCAGAAAGACGCGTAAGAAGGGCGGAAGTAGGGAAGCGGACATATCGCATATGGGCAGCAGCGCTGTTAGACATACCAAGTGAACAATGATAATTTTATACAAATAAGAGCGCCGCAACACATATGTAAGTATAATACAGTACATTAATCCATTTAATAGAAAAAAATAAATAATAGCATGTATCCAAATGTCCACAATGTGCAGCTGATTTTAAAGATGATGCAGGTAAAGGGTCCTGATCCCAGATAGTTCAGATATTTGCGTACTGTGTATTTTCACAGCCATTCCTCTGGAACAGATGGACCTTCAGGCGCTCGTTAGACGCGGCTGGAGCTGGCCTTGTTCTATGCAGGTGTTTGGGTCATGCTTTTCACATGGGGGTATTTAACCTCTGAATATTGCACATTTGCACACTGCCCCCTGAAGAAGCAGCGGTGAAACGCGCGTTGGGGTATCTGTGCGGTGGGTGTCTGGCTTTCCTGGGTAAGACATGTTTTTGTATGTATGTGCACTATTGGCACTTTTAACTCTGGGAGTCATGGGGGTATGATTATCCTGCCACATGGCCTATATTATAATGGAGTAGCTCCTGTGATCCTTGGTGTCTTTTCCCAAATGATATGAGGGCTATTTTATGGTCACTCTTTTTTGGTAACTATGCACACTTGTGCCTTCCAGCTTGCATATTTGGTTGCTGGGATAGATTGTTTACATTTTTGAGTGCCTCTCCCCTCTTATTGTAGGATTGCTCACCCCCGCCAGTTTGCATTGTCGTTCATTAGACCAATCCAATTATTTCTTTTTTCTTTTGTATTGTATTGTATGTGTTTATATTTTTTTCATGTCTAGTGTGTGTTTTGTATTATTATTAAAGATATTTTGATAGTTATTTTCCTGGACATTTGTGATTATTATTAGATACATTACTTGTTTATACTTTAGGATTTAAAAACTCTTGGTTTCTTTATGTTCTCCATATAGCTATATTGAGTTTTCCTTTTAATATGGTCATTATATATGGTCAGTTCTGGTATGTCATTATACAGCAGATCTTGTAGGGTGTGCCTGGTATACAGCAGATCTTGTAGAATGTGCCCGGTATGCAGCAGATCCTGTAGAATGTGCCTGGTATACAGCATATCCTGTAGGGTATGTCCGGTATACAGCAGATCCTGTAGGGAGTTCCTGGTACACAGCAGATCCTGTAGGGTGTGCCTGGTATACAGCAGATCTTGTAGAATGTGCCTGGTATACAGCAGAACCTGTAGGGTGTGCCTGGTAAACAGCAGATCCTGTAACGTGTGCCCAGTATAGAGCAGATCTTGTAGAATGTGTCCGTTATACAGCAGATCCTGTAGAATGTGCCCGGTATGCAGCAGATCCTGTAGGTTGTGCCTTGTATACAGCCGATCCTGTAGAATGTGCCCGTTATACATCAGATCTTGTAGGGTGTGCCCATTATACAGCAGATCCTATAGAGTGTGCCCGGTATGTAGCAGATCTTGTAGCATGTGCCCGGTATGCAGCAGATCCTGCAGGGTGTACCCAGTATACAGCAGATCTTGTAGGGTGTGCCCGGTATACAGAAGATCCTGTAGGGTGTGCCCAGTATACAGCAGATCTTGTAGGTGTGCCCGTTGTACAGCAGATCCTGTAGGGTGTGCACGTTATACAGCAGATCCTGTAGGGTGTGCCCATTATACAGCAGATCCTGTCCTGTATGGTGTGCCTGGTATACAGCAGATCCTGTAGGGTGTGCCTGGTATACAGCAGATCCTGTAGGGTGTGCCCGGTATACAGCAGATCCTGTCGTGTAGGGTGTGCCTGGTATACAGCAAATCCTGTAGGGTGTGCCCAATATACAGCAGATCTTGTAGGGTGTGTCCGGTATACAACAGATCCTGTAGGGCGTGCCTGGTATACAGCAGATCCTGTAGGGTGTGCCTGGTATACAGCAGATCCTGTAGGGTGTGGCCAGTATTCAACAGATCCTGTAGGGTGTGCCCAGTATACAGCAGATCCTGTCCTGTAGGGTGTGCCTGGTATATAGCAGGTCCTGTAAGGAGTGCCCAGTATACAGCAGACCTTGTAGGGTGTGCCCGGTATACAACAGATCCTGTAGGGTGTGCCTGATATACAGCAGATCCTGTAGGGTGTACCTGGTATACAGCAGATCCTGTAGGGTGTGCCTGGTATACAGCAGATCCTGTAGGGTGTAGCCGGTATACAGCAGATCCTGTAGGGTGTGCCTGGTATACAGCAGATCCTGTAGGGTGTGACTGGTATACAGCAGATCCTGTAGGGTGTGGCCGGTATACAGCAGATCCTGTCCTGTAGTGTGTGCCTGGTATACAGCAGGTCCTGTAGGGAGTGCCCAGTATACAGCAGATCCCGTAGGGTGTGCCCAGTATACAGCAGATCCTGTCCTGTAGTGTGTGCCTGGTATACAGCAGGTCCTGTAGGGAGTGCCCAGTATACAGCAGATCCCGTAGGGTGTATCTGGTACACAGCAGATCCTGTAGGATGTGCCAGGTATACAGCAGATCCTGTAGGGTGTGCCCAGTATACAGCAGATCCTGTTCTGTAGAGTGTGCCTGGTATACAGCATGTCCTGTAGGGAGTGCCCAGTATACAGCAGATCTTGTAGGGAGTGCCTGGTATACAACAGATCCTGTAGGGTGTGCCCGGTATACAGCAGATACTGTAGGGTGTGCCCGGTATACAGCAGATCCTGTAGGGTGTGCCTGGTATACAGCAGATCCTGTAGGGTGTGCCTGGTATACAGCAGATCCTGTAGGGTGTGGCCGGTATACAGCAGATCTTGCAGGGTGTTCCCGATATACAACAGATCCATCCTGTAGGGTGTGCCTGGTATACAGCAGATCCTGTAGGGTGTGGCCGGTATACAGCAGATCCTGTAGGGTGTGCCTGGTATACAGCAGATCCTGTAGGGTGTGGCCGGTATACAGCAGATCCTGTAAAGTGTGCCCGGTATACAGCAGATCTTGCAGGGTGTTCCCGATATACAACAGATCCATCCTGTAGGGTGTGCCTGGTATACAGCAGATCCTGTAGGGTGTGGCCGGTATACAGCAGATCCTGTAGGGTGTGCCTGGTATACAGCAGATCCTGTAGGGTGTGCCTGGTATACAGCAGATCCTGTAGGGTGTGCCCAGTATACAGCAGATCCTGTAGGGTGTGCCTGGTATACAGCAGATCTTGCAGGGTGTTCCCGATATACAACAGATCCATCCTGTAGGGTGTGCCTGGTATACAGCAGATCCTGTAGGGTGTGCCTGGTATACAGCAGATCCTGTAGGGTGTGCCTGGTATACAGCAGATCCTGTAGGGTGTGCCCAGTATACAGCAGATCCTGTAGGGTGTGCCTGGTATACAGCAGATCCTGTAGGGTGTGCCCGGTATACAGCAGATCCTGTAGGGTGTGCCCGGTATACAGCAGATCCTGTAGGGTGTGCCCGGTAGACAGCAGATCCTGTAGGGTGTGCCTGGTATACAGCAGATCCTGTAGGGTGTGCCTGGTATACAGCAGATCCTGTAGGGTGTGCCCGGTATACAGCAGATCCTGTAGGGTGTGCCTGGTATACAGCAGATCCTGTAGGGTGTGCCTGGTATACAGCAGATCCTGTAGGGTGTGCCCGGTAGACAGCAGATCCTGTAGGGTGTGCCCGGTAGACAGCAGATCCTGTAGGGTGTGCCCGGTATACAGCAGATCCTGTAGGGTGTGCCTGGTATACAGCAGATCCTGTAGGGTGTGCCTGGTATACAGCAGATCCTGTAGGGTGTGCCTGGTATACAGCAGATCCTGTAGGGTGTGCCTGGTATACAGCAGATCCTGTAGGGTGTGCCTGGTATACAGCAGATCCTGTAGGGTGTGCCCAGTATACAGCAGATCCTGTAGGGTGTGCCTGGTATACAGCAGATCCTGTAGGGTGTGCCCGGTATACAGCAGATCCTGTAGGGTGTGCCCGGTATACAGCAGATCCTGTAGGGTGTGCCCGGTAGACAGCAGATCCTGTAGGGTGTGCCTGGTATACAGCAGATCCTGTAGGGTGTGCCTGGTATACAGCAGATCCTGTAGGGTGTGCCCGGTATACAGCAGATCCTGTAGGGTGTGCCTGGTATACAGCAGATCCTGTAGGGTGTGCCTGGTATACAGCAGATCCTGTAGGGTGTGCCCGGTAGACAGCAGATCCTGTAGGGTGTGCCCGGTAGACAGCAGATCCTGTAGGGTGTGCCCGGTATACAGCAGATCCTGTAGGGTGTGCCTGGTATACAGCAGATCCTGTAGGGTGTGCCTGGTATACAGCAGATCCTGTAGGGTGTGCCTGGTATACAGCAGATCCTGTAGGGTGTGCCCGGTAGACAGCAGATCCTGTAGGGTGTGCCCGGTATACAGCAGATCCTGTAGGGTGTGCCTGGTATACAGCAGATCCTGTAGGGTGTGCCTGGTATACAGCAGATCCTATATATCACAAATATCCTTAATCAGGTATTAAAGCCTCATAAATCAGGAAACAATACAACATTCCCCATGTATAAAAGGGGGAAGAAAAGGGGGGCATACAAAGAAAATAAAATGTTCAATACTTTATTATGACATGATATTTTGAAAAAATTAGTATAACCACAAAAATCTATTAAGATACAGGGTAAATCTCAAATAAAAACAAAGCAGCTACAGGGCAAAAAAGAGTATAATAGACACAAATCACATATGATTTAATCAGGCAAAAAATGGTATAGTCTTATATTCCCATGATTAACAAATGTAAGCGTATGTAATTATATCAGGAAGAAAATAAAGTGCAACAAGTGCCAAAGAAGGCTACAAAAAAATTACCATAAGATGCAAAAAGATGTCAAAGGGCCACAATCATGTGCAGAATATATATAAAGTTCACAATAAAGTGCAAAAAGTGCTAAAGACATATGGCCATATGAAGGCCTAATAGTCACCATAAGTAATCTTATATGGAAATGCTATCGAAATGCAGCCCTAATTTATCATGCTACGTCTATATCAATGCCAGACAGGCACATATATACCACATAAGTAAGGTGACATATACCTCAGGTAAGTATGGAAATGAGCAAATAAACTAATAAACCTTACATTGGTGCCAAAAACTGTATACCACGCCCGTGCCGTAACCCCGACAGCGCCGTTTCGCCTACCAGGCTTCTTCCATACGTTGCACACGGCAGTGGTATTTCCTAACGGCGATGCCCCCTGTCAGCTGGATAATGGTCATTAAAATTGCTTTATAAAAAAAAATGATGGTGATAACTTGTCTGCATATTCCCAGATCATCTAAAAAATTATTAATCAAGACCTTTCGAAACAATTTACGGGGCTTAAAGTTAACATTTTGGTACCTGACAACACTGGACACATTCAGATCTCTTGTGAAGTCCGTACATCGATGGGTCAGAGAGGAGGAGTTACATAATATCAGAGCAGGTGGATTACTGTTAGGACTTGTAATTCTCTAGGGAAAACGTATTCTTTTAGTGATATAAGCCCTTTAAGGCCATTATTCACTTTCTCTATTTTTTGTAGCGCTTCATACATTTTGTTTTCTTTAAAAGATATTTTATTTCCCATCGCGTATTATCCGCCATGATGACATTTGAAAGTTCTGTAAGAATTAGAAAGGTCATTACCAGAACATTTATCCATCATTTGACAGCATTCCAGATTAAATGACTCTGCGTCTGGAGCGAAGGAGATAAAGCCCATTACAATCACGCCTAATAAACAACTGTAGATGTGCGGGATAATACACAGTAACAAAAAGATGTATTTATCTGCAGATGGCTGCAAAGTTTATGAGAAAGTATCAGAACATTTCCATACTGCAGTTCTACAGAAATGGATACTTATAATACCCAATATATAATCTGTGGACATGAGGAACAGCATTACTTCTGCATGTTATATAACATGAGTTATGCATTTTTCATCAGCTCTAACCTCTGCAGCGTTTCTTTCTAATTTTCAGTTGTCTCTGAGCCGGTGGGTGGAGAATAGTTGCTATGAAGTCTCCTATACACAGTACACACAGACATGATGGATTCATGCTCCCTTGAATCTATGTTTTACCTTTTTAGAAGCAGCAGTAGCATGGAAGACATTATGCAGCGGTACTGATTAGTGTAGCTGTAAATCCAGCTCTGTTGTGATATAAAACAACTACCAGAAAGCAGCAACAGCATGAAGGGCAGTATACAGCAGCACTAAGCAGTGTAGCTGTGAATCTAATTTGAGGTGATATAAAGGACCTACCAGAAAGCAGTTGCATGGAGGACAGTATACAGAAGCACTGAGCAGTGTAGTTTTGAATCCAGCTATTTGGTGATATAAAGCACCTACTAAAAAGTAGTAGCAGCATGGAGGGCAGTAATAAGCAGTGTAGCTGTGAATCTAGTCTGAGATAATATAAAACACCTACCAGAAAGCACCAGCAGCATGGAAGACACTATACAGTAGTACTGAGCAGTGTAGCTGTGAATGTAATCTGACCTGTATTGTTTAAGATTATTGTACTTGTTTTCATTATGTATACCCCTCCTCACATGTAAAGCGCCATGGTATAAATGGCGCTATAACAATAAATAATAATAATAATAATAATAATAATGTGATATAAGACACATACCAGAAAGCAGCATCATGGAGGACAGTATACAGCAGTACTGAACATTGTGGCTGTGACTCCAGCTCTGCAATGGAAAATAAAATCTCCCAAGAAAGCAGCAGTGTCTACATATCTCATATGTCTCTCACTCTGCTCCTTCCTAACCCTCCCCCTTATGAATTTCAATAGGCAGATTTAATCTGATCCCTCAGTGAGCTGACAATCTATTTTAAGCAAAATGGATTTTAGCAGCTGAATGATGAGATTAGCAAGAAGTGGTTGAAGATGTGAATAAAGTAGCAGCTTTCTCTTGCAACATATATTACAAGGCATCTTACATCTGCTTGTACTAATGAGTTATTCAAAGTTTGTTAAATGACAGTGATCATTTAACTATGGAGGATCCATCCTGACCATGTATTGATTTTATTGTGAATTGTGTAATACTTTATTTCTCCTATGGGGGAGCTGCAGGGAAATTCAATGCTTGCTGAAGGATTCATTAACACATTTTAACTGATTACTGGGGGGCCTAATGCTGCAATCTATGGAATGACCCAACAGGAAGTGTTATATTGCTCTGCAGCGCCACAACAGGGAAAATTGAGAATTGCATCTAGATGATGAATTCAATAAGATGTCTATCTTATACATAATTATACCAAGTCCTCCATAGGGCGATACTCTTTGTATCTGTTGCCAGGCAATGAGGGGAGTCATATGCAAGCACCATTATGTATCTCCTAGGATGCACATTTTGTACCCGCTGGAGTACATGGTAATTACAGCTACATCTGTGGTTACAATGCAGAATAAAAGTATGGATTTGGTCAAACTATTTGACCAAGTCAGATTTTAGGAAAACCCAACATGGGCTTTTGTTTTTGGAGACATCTGTAGGTTGGTAGTGGGGTGAATCTCTCCCTCCACTCTGGGTTTTGGGAGTGGCCCATGTCCACGATTCACATTGAAACTATGTGTTGAGGTTGGGTGTGTCAGTGTTTTGTTTGCAAGCTGCAGAGCAGGAGGCTCTGTGTGATACAGACCTGTGTGAGATTAACACAGAGCAAAGGGAAACAAAGATTTGACGCACCCAAGAGGTATACTGCGGTGCAGTTGCCCACAGGAATGGCTTTTGATACGGATTGTTTGGATGACCCGGTTGCGATCCGGAGGACAATGTTTACCTTTATTTGTGAGATTTTGGAAATGAATACGTTTTATGTTGAACTCTCTTGGGTCACTGCCTTTCTATCTCACTGTGTGAACACCGCCGCACTACACTGTCCTCCAATAATCTCTAAAACATAGCCATGGCTGGTTTGCTACTTGAATAAGGCTGCCTGGTACTCCAACGGACCCCATAGTATAAGGTGAAGTAAATTATATATTTATTGATTATTTTAACAAAAGGAATTTGCAAGCTTGACCCTAATTTCAGGGAAGGATTAAGGCTCTCACATGTCTTGTTTTTCTTAGGACGTCCCCAATCTTTCCACGGCTGTGTGTTTCACTTAGAATGCATGTTCCTGATAGACCTGGATTAGAAGGATTTGCCCAGATAGATTCCTGTAACTGTTTTAATGCATACATAATTGAAAAAGAAGCGAGACGGAGCTTATAGAGGTCAAGGAAAGGGCAAGTTCTGAGAATGGCACAGAAGCCGGAGCTCAGTACAGAATTCAGTAGAAGGTCTAGTTTTGACCATTTTCTGGATATTTTCTTTGAGGATTTAGGGCCTAGAGTGAATTAATTAATAGGACTTTAATATTGATGATGACCTATCATAATTGTCAAATTGATGGCAGTCCAACTTCTGGTAACCTCAATGATCGACTGAGGGTAAGGGCTGCAAACTCTGTGAACTCTCTAGCACCATGCATATTGTAGTGTTTGTGCCTGGTATTGCAGCTTAGTCCCATTCCCAAGGCTTCAGAAAGCTGCAGTACCAGGCTCAACCACTATAAAATTTATGGCACTGTGTCCTGTGGGAGCACCACAGCCCCATCAAGCAGCTGATCATGGAGGTGCCAGGAATTGGAAACTATCATAATGGCTCATTCAAAAGATAAAGCATTAATAATAACATTCTGGGGAAAAAAGCAGCCATACTTATTGCAACAGTTGCCAACCATCCTGGTCCAAATCAAGTAAAGATATGTCCCTTGCATTTGAGGTTGGGGTTCTAGTTATAATAATATAATAGAATGCCATCAAGTTATAGGCAAATTGAAAGGGGATGGCCAGTATTTTTATATTGATGACCTATCCTCATTGCAGGGGGGAAATCACTGTCACCCAACCCCACCAATCAGCAGCCAGAAGGTCCTTAACTTAGAACATCACACCTCCATATACTATGCAGTGATTCTTGATACTGCTCTAATTGAATGAAAATCAGTGCGATTATAAGTTTTCCGAACACTGGCCGTGTTTAGTAGTTAAATGAGAATCTGATCTCAATTACAAAGGATCAGTCATTGGATGACCATCCGGCATTTGTGTAGGAAAGTGACTCTCCAAAGTATCTTATTACACTGGCGAGTAAAATATCGCTGCCTCCTTCCAGTGTCCGCAGCATCATCTTCTATCTTATTTACATAGATTTAATGTGTCCTCTTTAAGAGTGAGAGGATTAAGGCTGCAGCCAATACTTAAGGAAAGCCGTGTTTCGTCTAAGCATCTTACAAGGTGCAGATGGCAATGGATTTAGAGAAGCATCTAAAAGTGTGTGTATTTTTTTAGGCAAAGAAAAAAAAAATATATATATATATGTACATATATATATATATGTACATATATATATATATATATATATATTAATGTTTTACATCTTAAAAATTACATAATGAAAAATGGGCCGATGCAAAGTTTGGGCACCCTGCATACCTAGTAGTATCTCCTTTTGCAAGTATCACAGCTTGTAAACACTTTTTGTAGCAAGACAAGAGTCTTTCAGTTCTTGTTTGAGGGATTTTCTTCCATTCCTCCTTGAAGAATCCCTCCAGTTCTGTGAGATTCCTGAGTCGTCTTACATCCTCTGCTATTTTGAGGTCTTGCCACAGATTTTCAATGATGTTCAGATCAGGGGACTATGAGGGCCATTGTAAAACCTTCAGCTTGCGCCTTTTGAGGTCATGTATTGGGGATTGTGACGTGTGTTTAGGATTATTATCCATTTGTAGAAGCCGTCCTCTTCCTCTTTTCACCTTCAGCTTTATTACAGATGGTGGTATGTTTGCATCAAGAGTTTGTTGAAATGTCATTGAATCCATTTTTGTTAGGTGTCGAGTTCCTGCCTCTGCACAGGGGGGATCTCAAATTATCTTCGCTGCTGTCTCCCATTCTTCTCCGGCCGCAGCGGAGCCTGCTCAGCGGAGACGTTGGTCCCAGCGTCTAGCTGAGGCTGATACTGGACGACTGGTTACTGCTGCCTTTCCATCTTCTGCCATTGTAGCCAGTACTGGGCAGTGGTGAGCAGACATGTTTGGGACTAAGTCCTGCTCTTCTCTTTCTGAGCATGCCCAGGGCAAGATCTCTCGTTGGAGATCAAGGGTCAGATGCTTAGATACTGCAGCAAATCCCATTGGTCCTTTAGGAAGGTCCTGAAGGTGTTCTTCTGTGGCTGACTCCCATTGGTTCTTCTGGGAAGGTCCTGTTCTTGCTGCAGCTATCAAAGGTTTGCATGGCTGCACAGCCATGGGCTAGTGTACATTTGGAATCGTGTGTGTGTTGAGTGCAAATCGTTCTTTAAAATCCCCTCCCTTGTGTATGACTGTTCGCGAAAGGTGGATGCTTGCTGTCTAGCACCCGACTAAGCTGTCAACATAAAGACACACGAGACAGCGTCTATTGCTGTAACTGCCAGTGCGGCGCCATGCGCTTATAGAGCACTTTCCTATCCCAAGTCTGGGTGGTTAGTGGCGTCCGCCAAAGTGGCACAGCACACACTCTTGTGCTTTAAGTTATATTTTCTGTTACTTTGACACCCCAGTTGCGGTGTCGAGTGCAAGTGGTCTGTACGTACTCTAATCCTGTGTCTTGGGATAGAGTCCTGAGACTCCTTGCTTGGGCCCTGTGACGCAACAGGGTTTGCTTCCTTCACACAGGGTGAAGTTAACCTGTGTGTATCCACATTGTACCGCCATATAGTCCGTCACTACTCAGCAGCAGGTTCCATCTCTGCACGGTGGACCCCGGGCTGCGAACCCACCTTATACCATCTCTCTTATAATTTGGTGCGTTCTGCTAGCTATAACAATTCTTCCCTCTATCCGTGAAATGTTCACTGTGACATTGGCTGCAACACAACCCCAAAGCACGATCGATCCACCTCCATGTTTAATGTTTGGCGAGATGTTCTTTTCCTGAAATTCTGGGCTCTTTTTATCTCCACACATACCTTTGATCATTATGGCCACAGAGTTCTATGCTGCCTCATCGGTCCACAAGACTTGTTTCCAAAGTGCATCAGGCTTGTTTAGATGTTCTTTTGCATACTTCTGATGCTGAATTGTATGCTGAGGATGCAGGAGAGGTTTTTTCTGGTGACTTTTCCATGAAGGCCATTTTTGTGTTGGTGTTTCTGAAGAGTAGAACAAAGTACCACATCTCCGGAGTCTGCTAAATCCTTCTGAAGGTCTTTTGTAGTCAAGCAGGGATCTGATTTGTCTCTACCAATACTACGAGCGTCTCTCACTGAAATTTTTTTTAGTCTTCCAGACTTTCTCATGACCTTCACTGTTCATGGTAACGGCCATTTTTAAATTACATTTCGAACTGAGGGAAGGGCAACTTGAAAACGCTTTGCTATCTTCTGGGATGCCGCGATCACTAACGGTTGGGGAATACTCACTTGGAACAGGATAACGTAGACAGGCACGGTTTTTTACATATACAGTCTATTTTGGTTTAGTCAAGCATCATAAACCGCGGTAGGCCATGTTACCATCACAGACCTCACATAGTCCTTAACACTTCATAGTATACGGCTTCGAGATGCAGTAACTAAACACACCGGACCTCTTTGTCCAGTTACCGTGGGTGACCGCACAGTTCATTAACTGACCCCTGTCAGTGCACACAGTTCCCCATACTCTGGGTTACTTTCTAGGAGCTCCTGTTCCACACACTGATTCGTGTCAGTACTCTCTCTCCCAGTGAAGCTGTCTTACTGGGATCACCGTCCTTGTGACCAGGGCACTCACGGCAGTCCAGACCCGCAGAAGAAACAGTAGCTTCCCCAATGCAGTGCCATCACAGACTCTGCACATTGACCTTTCCATGTGCTATTCAGGAAGTCCTACTCCCAGGATCTTCCAACACAGGATGTGCTATTCAGGAAATCCTACTCTTAGGATCTTCCAACACATAGGCCTCCAGGTCCAAGACCTCACCATGTGCTCTTCAGGAAGTCCATCCCCACCTGGGACCTTCCAGCACATAGACCTTCCAGGACCTTACACACTCTCCACACCTTGGTCACATTATGTACCTGTAACCACTTCCTCAGGTGGGAGGTGTGTGTAGTTAGTCAGACCCTCCCAGCTCTCCTACTAACCCTGTAAGCCTCCCTATAAAGCTATGCAAATACAACTCCTATGGAACTATAAGTCCCAGAACAATACTGGCTTACAGCACAGACTCCCTCTGCGACACATACCGGTCATTTACAATCATGTCGGACACTGTTCACAAACCCAATTACGCCTCCGTGCATATCCTAAGGAGCCCATACAGTGCCCCCTAGCGGCAGCATGGGTCACTGCATCACACTTCTTATAGCCTTCTTCTGCTTTGTGGGCCTCCACCATTTTCAGAGTGATCGGCATCTGCTTAGAAGAACCCATGGCTGCTGTTTTTTGGCACGAGGTTTCTAAAGCTGGGAAACTTACATCGCCTGACCTTTCCTTACAATGAAAGTGAACGAGCAATAACCCTAACAGGCTAAATAAGGTTTGAAACCTTGGTCAAAGTTATCTGAGCCCACAAATCCCCAAGGGTGCCCAAACGTTTGCATCGGCCCATTTTCCTTTTTCTAATTTTTGAAAGAAATGACTATATATATTTTTTGGTTAAAATACAAAGGAAATGTTTCATCTGTAACTTTAGGCCTTTTAGGGTATGTGTCCACGTTCAGGATGGCCGGCGCTTTGGACGGGGCAGAAAACTCGCTCCGCCCAAAGCTCCGCCCCCTTCGTAAACGCGATGATGCCGGATGTGTTCATTGCACACATCCGGAATCATCGCACCCCACACATAGGGCCCTGTGTGTTACCTTGCGGCGGCACAGCGTCGCCGCAAGGTAATCGGACATGCTGCGATCTAAAAAGACGCGCCGCATGCCCGGAATCGCAGGGCCACCGGATGCGTGTTACCACGCATAGTGGAGACGGGATTTCATAAAATCCCCTGCACTATGCTGTAACATCTGGACGCAGCGTTTCCTGAACGTGGAAACATACCGTTAGAGATAATTTTTTTCTTCAACTTGCTTAACTGTTCACATAGCAGTAATTTTGACTAGGGGTGCCCAAACTTTTACATGCCACTGTATGTCATATGTATGTAAATTTGGCACGATGGACAACCCTAGAACAGTCTACAATGAAGGTAACAGATACAGCTTAAAGCATATTTGTTGATCCAGGAGATTTTTCAGAATAAGCTGTTTTGTGTGTATACATGAGGAATGACACTATCTTTGGCCACTACATGACTTCGATTCAGTAATTTTCTCCTCTGCAGACTCTATATCTAATTTTCAGTTGTCTCTGAACTAATGGGTGAAGACTAGCTGCCATGATGTCTCCCATACAGAGCTCACACAGACATGAGTGATTCCTGATTCTAAGTAGCACTTGTTCAGAAGCAGCAGTATGGAGGACATTATACAACAGTTCTGATCAGTGTAGCTGGGAATCCAGCTCTGTGCGTGAGATAAAACAGTTGCTAGAAAGCAGCAGTACCATAGAGAATATTACACAGCATTACTAAGCAATCTACAGTAGCTGTCAATCAGCTCTGGTGTGAGATATGAAAAAGAGATTGAGCAGCATCCATACATAAGAGTAGAGTGTCTTTATTAGACCAGCAACATCTGGTGCAGTTGGTGTCGGCAGATACTTAGTGACATACTGCTGAACCAATAAAGAATCTTTCTGCACCTTGCTCTTCTACAGACATGTTAAACTACCCATTATTTTTAAAATGTTGGGATTTTTTATGTGCTGGCAGAATCTGGGCTGTTGGACCTGCACAACTTGGCACGATTATAGTGTTTACTTTGCTTGTGCCGTCTTTCTTTCTTTTGTTAGAGATCAAATAAGCACTTAGGTTAAGTTCATTTTCTAGAGCACAAACAAGTTTTAATTGGAGAAGTTCTGCTCCAAAAACTATAGAAAAATACTTAGTGTCAACATACACTTTGTAGAAGGTAGCAGCTTGGAGGACAGTTTATAGCAGTACTGAGCAGAGTAACTGTGAATCCAGTACTTGTGTGAGATAAAACAAGTGCAAAAAAAGCAGCACTGGTCTGCCTCTCTCTCCTTTTGCTCTTCTTTCTTCTCCTCCTTGAAGCTGCTCTTGGTGGAATCCACTCTAAATCAAGTACTATCCAATCCAAAGGCTACGAAAAACCCTTCTGGGATAACAAAAAAATTCTAAAAGTTTTCAAAACATCTTCAACTCCCCCACATACTCCTGAAAATATCAACCATCACCTAATATTTTTTCCTTTGAAAAAAAAAATTGTTTTTGACAACTCTCAAAAATTATTGTCCCAATTTTTCTTTTTGCAGAATTCGTATTTTTTTCAAATCTTGCGACTTTTGTCTTCAATCGGTCAACTTTTTTTTCAAAAGTGGGTCAAGATTGAGTGTGGATGACAGATTCATCATGACTTATGCCAAAAAAATTGGTGTAAATTACAGAAGATACATCTCCCTGTCTGGAGAATTCTTGGAAACAGGTGCCAAAGTCATTGGGATTCCATTTAGTGAATTTGTCACGTCTTGTTCCAGCTCACTGTTAATCACAGCACTAGTCTTGATGAATCGGGCAACAGTGTCCTGATTGGACAATTCAGCTCCTCCTGAGGATAGGCAAAGCATTGCATGATCCAAGTATGATTGATGATAGCTATGGTCCTCCAAGACAAAGTTACTTGGTGCTCCATATAGGACAAATGGTTTATCTAGGAAGGTGACCTTTTTTTGGCTTGTTCTCCTCCTTTCCCCCTAGGTTTACATGGTCTATGTAGTGAAGTACAAACTCCTCTGCCCATTAGGCGCGTCACTCATATCTGGACATATGGATGTAATAGTCGGCTCATTATATACAGCGTAATAAGGCCAGCGGCAGAAAATCCCATAGTCTGCATTACACTGTGCTTAGGGGAAAGCAGGCCATTGAGCAAAAGGTAAAATATAGGTCTAGCATGATTTTTTTCCTGCGCTGACCCAGTTGCTAACAGCCTGCTCGACATGTGCTCCTCTCCCAGTAATCCTCGTTTTTATCAGCTTAAAAGCCAGATTGGTTGCTGAATATTAGAAAGCAGAAGTAAAACAATAAACAGGATGATGGATCACAAAAATCCCATGTGCAGGACTGAATATCGCAAGAGAAGAAGAGGTAACATCAGCTGGAGATGACTAGTGCTGATGAAGATGGAGCAGAGACGAATTCGTCATTTGACTGTTCCTGATAAGCACTGTAAGAAGCCTTCTCAGTTCTCACCATAAACATCTGGAATGTGTCCATAAAGGTCAGTATGGACACCTTTGTCACCGGTGCCATAATTTCACATCTTATGACATAGCGATGGTCACTGATCTGTTTATACACCTTCAACATTGCTCTAATGCCCAGGATCTATCCTGGTTGTTAACCCCCATAGATGTCATAGTCACTGCTTCGATTTTGACTGTAGCATCTAAGTGGTTAGACAGAAGGAGAAGGCTTCCTCTGTTATCTCATCTACAATCAGCAACTGCCCTTGAGAGGACTTTCTAAAGAGATAGCTTTCTCCATAATGGAGTTATTCATGGGACTAGAAATGAGCAAAAAAAAAAATTCACTCTGCCCTGGTTTGAGGTTCAGGGAAGAGTATGACTAAGACTCATGTGAAGACAAAGGCAGGAGCCTAGGAAGAGGAAGAAGAACCTCGGATGCCAAAGAGAAGTTTGCAGGTGCAGAAGTGAACACTGTCCTGGCCTGGTTGCCCCGAAACTGAAGGACTGGAGTAGTCCAGATGTTTTTGCTCATGTCTACATGAGACCTCCTGTTTGTGGGTGCCACTCCTGCT
The DNA here is from genome assembly GCF_032444005.1 of Ranitomeya imitator. Classification (NCBI taxonomy): domain Eukaryota; kingdom Metazoa; phylum Chordata; class Amphibia; order Anura; family Dendrobatidae; genus Ranitomeya; species Ranitomeya imitator. Next base: position 791,079,193 of record NC_091282.1, on the reverse strand, counting down.
GCCTACTCGTGGGCATGGTCAGTGATACATGAGGGTTTATAGTGGACTGGAGGTCTAAATACATATTGAAGCAGAGTGACACATATCCTATCATTAGATATATAACATAAGAAGAAAAAGAATAAGGAGATACCATCTTTAGCGAAGATTTGGGAAGAGTGGTGGAATTTCAAACCAGGCCTTTGAAGGTGTGGCAATGGAATTGTCCTGCCCATGCAGAGTCCACCTTGTGGAGATTGAGCTTTACATATTCAATGTTGGCTCGTGGAGTGAGAGAGAAAAATCCCTGGTGGAAGGTGGAGGACCTCAGCTGAAATGAGGAGTCTCACAGCTGACTTGTGGTGACACGTCAACAGCTCTTGGAGATAAACTCAAGGGTGAAGGCAGTGGCGTAGGAAGGGGGCTGCGGGGGGGGGCGGGCCGCCCCGGGCGGCACAATGTGGGGGCGGCTATCAGCACGGCTGCGTGCACTCATTCTCTGCTCCTTCCTCCCAGCATTGTGAGGACTGGAGCAGAGCGCTGGCAGTGCGCGCGGCCGTGCAGAGTTGCTGGCTGCAGTGTAGCAGGGGCACACAGTCACACACGCTGTGACTCACCCCCGCATCTGCAGTCAGCAGCAGAAGCTCCGATCCTGCCCCTCCAGCAGCGTCACAGCTCTCACAATGTGAAGAGCCATGGAGGGGCGGGGCTAAATGTCGGGGGCGGAGCCACGGACAAGCAGGAAGAAGAGGCAGAAGGAAATATGAAAATCAGAGCGGGAGACAGAAAAGATGTGAGAACAGAGACAGAAAACAACAGAGAGGCAAGACACAGGTGAGAAGTATATATGTATATATATATATATATATATATATTACATCATTGTCTAAGGGTCACACTTCCGTCTTTCTGTCTGTCCTTCTGTCTTTCTTTC